>NC_142584.1:103361512-103664845 GCF_965207765.1 Zootoca vivipara
CCATGAAAATAGGGACATTCTATTCAATTATAATAAGGGTTGCCCAAGCCACTCTGGGTGGCTTCCAACATTTATATACATATGCATACACACACACACACACACACACACACACACACACACACACACACAAACTTCCCTATACAGGGCTGCCATCAGATAGCTCAGGAGTCACATAACTCCATATCCTCCAACATTTCTCCGATAAAATAGGGACGTCCTAAAGAAAAGTGGTACATTTCAGGATCAAATCAGAAACATGGATGGTTTCCATAAATCCAGGACTGTCCCTGAAAAATAGGGACACTTGAAGTGTCTGAAATGAAAGCAAGCTGTACACACACACACACACACACACACACACACACGTCACAAACAGAAACCTAGGTCTTTTTTTACAAACAACTTAAACAGATTCCCAGTTGTCAGGGTCTGGCTGGACACTGAGGAGTGGTGGTTGGAAACTGACTTGGAAAAAGTGATCAGTGATCTGGGGGAGCCTAAAAGCTACACCCACCCACCCACCCACCCAGCTCACTTCAGATAAAGAAACTCCATAACACTTCTTTCTTAGGACATTTTCACATGGAAGACTTGAAGCAAGCTCATGCTTCAATTATTTTGATCTAATCTCCACTGGAAAGAAAGTTAATTTGCATGCCAAACACCTCTACTCCATTCTCTCTTCTTACACAAAGGAGGCCTGCCCAACCATAGACAAGAGAAGGATCACTTAGCTGAGAAAAATATCTCAGAGAAAAAGCCACGGGGTTACACTTTGGGAGGTAACCCATAGCCACTTCTCAATAGTCTCCCCTAGAACACAACTGGTGGCATTAGCAAAAATTTCAAGAGAAAGGCAATTTATCACACATTCTGCTCTCCCATCCAGACCTTTTCCAGGTACTCGCTGGAGACAGCAATAGAGAAATCTCTGTGGCTGTTCCTTTTTTGAAAACACAGCTCCTACCGCTTACCTGGAGTCTCTGGGAAATTTGGGGGCTCATTCTGATTAGCATCCAGTCTTGTCATGTCGGGAGGTTCATTCCAGTATCGTTTCACCACCACTTTGAGAAGGCTCCTGGCCGCAGTGAGCTGGAAATCCTCTGCCATAAAAGGGAGGAAGGACACATAATTCTCTGGTGAGAATCCAGGGGGGGGAAGGAACCCCTAAACTATCCTCCCCCCATAACTGTCATTTGAGGGCACCCATTCAATCCAGCTGCCTCAGTGGAGGAGATGGGAAGCAAGGGCTCTTTTCATTAGCTTTGCTGGAGGCCCAGTTCCATCGGGTGTCTCCTGGCCCTGATTTGTGCCAGCTGGTCATCATATTTAGAAATTGATGCCTGAATTTTGATTTCCCTCTTCCCTCCCTGTCTTTTTCCCTTGCGTGGTGTGTGTGCGCGCGCCTGTTTTTTTTTAAATATAAGCCTACAGGTAGGGACTGTTCTGTTTTGATTGTATGTAATCTGCTTCGGAAATCTTTTTTGGCTGAAGGGTGGGGTACATGTGCTTGAAAAGAAATGAATGAATGAATGAATGAATGAATGGTCTGTGCCTACGGAAGTATTTGTTTTCATTTCTATTTCACCCCATCCTAAGGACTCAGGATGGGTAACCATTTAAATGGGACATAATTTACACAGAGCTGAATAACACACTTTTCTTTTTTTTACAAGCTTATTAAAGACTCATCCACAGGGATTAATCTTACTCATTTAAAAGTAGGCCAAACAAGAACTTGCAATGTTTCTGGGGAAATGCCCATTCATGATCCACTCACACTTTCTACTAATGGCATGGGAGCCATTTCCCTGGGCAAGATCCTACACTATGGTGGTAGGTACTGCCCTTTCTTTACTTGCCTCCCCTCCCCTTAGTTTCCTGTCCTGTCAACATTTAGATTGTAAGCCCCATGAGGACTGGGTGGGTTTTTTCTTAAGACACGCTGAAAAGTGGCACGTATAGTAACAGCAACAACAGAAGCAACTTGATGTGTGTTAGCTTGAATAACCTACAGTGGTACCTCACAAGACGAATTTAATTCGTTGCAGGAGTCAATTCGTCCTACGAAAAGTTTGTCTTGCGAGTCACGGTTTCCCATAGGAATGCACTGAAACTTAATCAATGCGTTCCTATGGGCTCCGGGGGACTGGCGGGGGCGGCGGCGCTTGCTCGCTTGGCTCGGGGAAGGCAGGCAGGCAGGCAGGCGGCAACAGCCCCGGCAAGCAGCGCCTGTTGCACTTCGGCTCTGGGGCTGCTGCCGCCTGCCTGCCTGCCTTCCCTGAACCAAGAGAGCAAGTGCTGCTGCCGCCGCCCAGTCTCCCAAGCCGAAGTGCAGCGGGCGCTTGGCTCGGGGAAGGGCACTTGGCTCAGGGGACTGATGGTGGCAACGGCGCTTGCTCAGGGAAGGCAAGTGTCGCTGCCGCTGCCAGTCCCCCGAGCCAAGCGCCAAAGTAGAAAGTATATCCGAAAACATGGTGGTCCTTTACTCTGGGATAAGGCATCTCTTACCCCAAAGGTAGGGCAAGCAAGGAGCCCATTGTGCTAGAGTCAAGGAGTTTCTTTCTCTTCCCCACCCCACCGAAGGAGAGCATTGTGAACAGTTCTCACCAATAAAGGCATGCTTTTCATCTTCAGCTCCAAGGCGGTAACAACGTGGGAAAAAGGTATCGGCATCAGCCTGGTCAAACCATGGCAGGTTTCGCAGGTTAAGACACAGCCCTACCTGAGAAAGAAGGGATGGATGCCTTTGCAGCGGCTTAATTTCCCAAGTCCCCACAGCACACATACACAAGCCAGCTGGGCCCAGATCCTGCAGATTCATTTCCCCAACTCAGAGCGCTATTCGCACTCTGCTAGCATGGCCCTGGCGTTCAAGAAGCAAAAACTCTGCCCACCTTGGTGGTGAAGGTGCCCGCCTTGGCATAGTGGTTCATCATCTGATCTTTTCGCAGGAGGCGGCAGTCAATGACATCACGCCGGTTGGTCCAGATGAAATAGGGGATCTGATTGCGAACCAACCTTGACTGCCAGGGAAAGAGGAACGGTGAAAAGTAAACGTGGAAGCCTAGTGAAACAGCACAGGAGCTGGTTAAAACAACAACAACAACAACAACAACAACAACAACAACAACAACAACAAGGACAAGGTAGGTGGGGGGGGAACTGGGTGCAGGTGACAGATCTGCTGTTGGGGAAGGTGAAATAAGAACAGGCAGCTAAATTATGGACTGGAAGAAGGTGGCATGATGGTGGCCCAACAGCACTGGCTTCCAATTTTTGTCCAGACCCAATTCAAAGTGCTGGTTTTGACTGTTATATGGTTCAGGACCATGATAGCTAAAAACTGGCACCCTTAGATCATCATCTGAAGCTCTTCTCTGAATGCCACCTCCAAGGGAAGTCTGGAGGGTGCCAATGGCCAGACAGGTCTTTTCTGTAGTAGCTCCCATTTATGGAATATTCTCTCTAAGGAGGCCCACCTGGTACTAACCTTGTGATCTTTTTTGGCGCCAGGTGAAAACATTTCCCCCCAGAGCCCTAACAATATGGTGTTGCACTGTTAAATATTTTTAAAATAATGTTCATATTAATGTTTTTGTTTTTTGTTTTCATTTGACTGTGAATCACTTAAGGATCTCTTTCTATTTGAGAAGTGATGTATAAATGGAAAAAACCTAAATCCTGAATAAATCTAGGTGATGCTGAAGAACAGAAGGAGAGGGTCTATGATGATCAAACAGAGAGCAGTGGTTAGAAAGTCCGATTATGATTGAGGAGACCCAGATTCACATCTCTACAAAGCCATATACCTCATTGGTCCAGTCACTAGCTACTAGCCTATGGCTGGGTACAAAACCAGAGTATAAAAGTGCATGTGGGTAACACATATCCAATTCTTCCATGTGTGTTTTTGTCCATGAACAACAACACATGAGTGTTTTAAATTGTGGAACCTCGGATTTTGAACGTAATCTGTTCTGGAAGACCGTTCGACTTCCAAAACGTTTGAAAACCAAGATCAATGGGCGGTCGGCAAAATACATTGAATAAATGGAGAAACATTCCGCAGAAGCCATTCCACTTCTGAGGCGCGTTTGAATATGGAAACAATTGCTTCCGGGTTTTCAGTGTTCGGCTTCCGAATCGTTCAGCTTCCGAGACGCTAGAAAACTGAGGTACCACTGTATAAGGCCAACCAAAACGTCACAGAATAGTGTGCATGCTATTAACGATAGAACCTGGAAAGCTTGCACACTGCTTTGTCACATTTGGTTGGCCTCTATTGCCTTAGTATGGATCTACTGATATGGGGGAAATCTGAATTAGATGGAGGTGGGGGGAATGTGGGCTGCAACCCGGATGAGGACAAGATGGTGCGGAAGGCATGAAAAGCATGCACACCTGGGATGCATCAAATCCACTTTAAACTGCCCTGTGCATTTGTGCAGCCTTAGCTACCTCAGTGGGCTTTTGCAGGAACCAGAATTGTGGAGGGAAAGGTTTCGCTGATTGAAGGAAGCATTTAAGGGGGAGTTCACCATCACATCAAACTAACCATGAGGCTATAGGTACTATCAATGGCATCATCTTGTTCCTCTTCCCCCTCTTCCTCCTCATCTGTGAAGGAAATGGAAAACAGCGGAGACAAGGGTCACTCACAGTCATTACCAGGGAGCAGTATCCTTCTTGGACACGCTGAAACTGTATTTAAAGTGCTTATTACTGTGGGTAAGTCCATAAAAAGATGGGTGCTCATCCACATACAGTATTTAATTATTTTGTTATTTTTGTAAACCACTTTGAAATTGATAACCACCTTCAAATCATTGATAGAAAGGCAGCATGGGTTTTAATTTTATAGATCTATACACACACTTAAATGTTAAAAGCAGAATCGCAAACACACACCTAATGATACTTATTCGCACTTAATTTTATAAATTTAAGTTGTAGAATGCACTCTCTGAAGAGGCTAAATTAGGAAAATAGTGCAGAGTGCTATTTTATTAGCAAATGTATACAGATCTTGGGTTGCCAGTGGTTTCCTTCCAAAACCTGGAGCAATATTTACATCAGTTATATCTTTTTCTTGTTACAAAAAAATGCCAAGTGAAATCTAAGAGCGTTTTTTCCACCCAACCTAATATAGTCCATTTTTACTGCAAGTTTTATATTATTTTATTCAGTCTTCACAAACGTAGCTATTTTGCTGTGTTTTCCCTTGCTGTGTTGCCAACGCAAACCTCATGTTTAGGAAAACATAGTTATACCATCCTGTGTTTCCTTGTACCACTTTTACACAGTTCACTGCAAACTCTTTTAGGTCCAAACAATGGCCATTTGAGAAGGTTGAGTAACCCATGGGGAACAGTGTAAAGTCAGAGATGACATTTTAAGAAAGGTGAAGGTAGTTTGAAAGTACTATTGGTGCCCTCAACACACATACACACACATTTCCAATCCTAGGACAAAATATAGCTTGGCTTTTCAGTGTTTCACACTGAACAAATGAAAGCCAGTTGAGATGGGCACCTATTGGCTAGTGCCCATGCCATGCCAAACCTATGTGTCTCTATTCAGGGAGTAGCTTTGCACCTGTTTTTATAGCGTGCAAGGATTTATTTGGAGCAGGAACAGATGAACGTATCTGGTGCGTTTACACCTGAGATTCTTCCAAAAATTCAAAACAAACTTTCGAATGTTTTTAAATACCATTGCAGAGACTTGGGCTAGATGCTCCTTGAGGTCCCTTCCAACGCTACAGTGATATGATTCTATGAAACACCTCTTTTTACGTGGTTCTAATTGAGAATCTCAATGTTTCATTTAACATTTTTGTAAATCGCCTAGAGGGTTTCCTCTTTTGTATACATACATACATACATACATACATGTATACATACAGTCAGGCAGTATATAAATTTTGTTCAATAAAATTAAAAGAGAAGTTCCAAGAGGCTGGTGGCCTTACCGTCCTCAGGCCCTTCACTGTCATCACCATCTTCATCCTGCTCCCCATCAGGCGGACGTTCTCGCTTATTCACTACTTTAGCCACCTTGGGAAACTTCCTCTCCACCCAACCCCTGCCAAGCAGCCGTCTCCGAATCACGGGGTAAGGGCCGTTCACCATGAAGATCTTCCTTTGCTATGGGGGCAACAGGAGAGGCTTATCAACTTTACCCTGCTGTGGGAAGGTGAGGCAAGAACTCTCCCCTCAGTGATAACCACCACCACCACCACAACAACAACATCATCCTCATTGGCCTGGGTTGACCCATCCAACCAAGGCTACAGAAGAGGAGGAAACAGGCAGGACGAAGGCTAAAAAGGCAGACACCAGGTGAGCCAAGGCCATTCACCTTGATGGCTCTCTCCACAAATTGCCTGGCCTGCTTGAGGCGGTCTGGGTTGAAGGAAGAGTTGAAGCTGATGCTGCGAGGTGAGCGTCCCTCTATCAGACCGGCTGCATCTCCTGGAACGAAAAAAAAGGGGGGGCTAGCTAGGCTTTCCAACCTTTGTGACCTCTAGCACCTACCTCACACAAGGGACATTGTGAAACTTTTTTTAAAAAAATATGATTTTCATTAAATTTTCCATTTTACAATTTCAGATACACATTTTATGTACTTAAGATATCAAGGACTTCCCTTCTTCTCTTTCCGTGGTTCATTTTGCATATCTTATTGTTGTTGTTGTTTAGTCGTGTCCGACTCTTCGTGACCCCATGGACCATAGCACGCCAGGCACTCCTGTCTTCCACTGCCTCCCGCAGTTTGGTCAGACTCATGTTTGTAGCTTCGAGAACACTGTCCAACCATCTCGTCTTCTGTCGTCCCCTTCTCCTTGTGTCCTCCATCTTTCCCAACATCAGGAAAGGAGTCTTCTCTTCTCATGAGGTGGCCAAAGTATTGGAGCCTCAGCTTCAGGATCTGTCCTTCCAGTGAGCACTCAGGGTTGATTTCCTTCAGAATGGAGAGGTTTGATCTTTTTGGAGTCCATGGGACTCTCAAGAGTCTCCTCCAGCACCATAATTCAAAAGCATCAATTCTTCAGCGATCAGCCTTCTTTATGGTCCAGCTCTCACTTATATCTCACTTATATCTTATATCCCTGCATATTTTACAAAAACTATACCAATCAGTTTTCCATCATTACATACATCCAAACTTATTTACACAGATTAATCTGTTCCAGAAGTCCGTTCTTAAACTGAGGCATGCTTTCCGCAATGAGGCCTCCCACCACCAATGCCCTTCCACCGTTTGGATTCCGTTCTTAGACCGAGGTAAAGTTCACAAGCCGGGATACTACTTCCAATTTTGCGGAGTTCGTAAACCGCATCGTTCGTAAACAGGACTGTTCTTAAACCGAGGTACCACTGTATTGTGTCCTATATTTATTGCCCAGTGTGCCACCATCCTTTGTACCAGCTGGCAACCAGGATGTCCAATTAGGCAAGGATTAACAGCCAGCTCACACTGTCAATGCTAAAGGACCTGTAGAAGCCTGATGGGAACATGGCTTGGACACACAACTCATATCCACCAGGAGTTATGAATTTGGTGTTGTGGGCCTGATTCTGTAGAATTCCCTCCCAGCTGAAATCAGACAGGCCTTCTCCCTGTTGAATGTCAGGCATGTAACAAAGACCTTTCTACTTCAGCAACCATTTTAAGGAAGTTTTGTTTTCATGTTTAATTTTAATTGAACTTGCCCATTGTATACTTTTTTATTTTTTTAATATGCACTGCTTAGAAACTTCAAAAATAAGAAGGGAAAATAATACAAAGAGGATCAACAAACAAAATAAAAATCATAAAACAAATCTAGAGGGGTTAGCAAATCACATGAACATCAACCCACAGCACAGAACCCCTGGCAGCATCTTGGCAACTCACCTTCTGGTCTATACCTGCTGGTATTGGGAGCGGTGGATGGATGGCGGCGAGTGGGGTGCAGTTGCGGACGTTCGACATTGGAGGGGGCATCTCCGTCAGGCTTCAATCTGCCAACTGAGCACAGTTGGATGAGGAACATTTAAAAGAACAAGGGTTCAAATGGCACATTAGGGGACTACATGGCTAGTCTAAGACATACTGTATTGTGATACGGAAAAACGCACCTGAAGAAGCAGGACTTGTTCCTGCTGTGATTTCAGAATGGAAGAGGCAGGAGATAACGGATCTCTCAGGGCCGTATCCAACACTGCAGCTTTGTTGGTGCAACAGATTTCTGCACATATATGCCAATAAAGGTGTTGTGATTGTGATTTCTGCACATGATCTAGAGCAGGGGTAGGCAACCTAAGGCCCAGGGGGCGGATGCGGCCCACGGACGGTCTGGGAATCAGCATGTTTTTACATGAGTAGAATACATCCTTTTATTTAAAATGCATCTCTGGGTTATTTGTGGGGCATAGGAATTCGTTCATTTTTGCCCCCTTCGAAATATAGTCTGGCTGAAAAAAGGTTGTTGACCCCTGATCTAGAGCCTCCTCTTTTTCTCTTGTCCCCTGCTCCGCCCCCCCCCCCCGGTGCACCCTCAAAATTAGTTCCAGAGCGTTGGAGAAGCCTCCGGAGCAAATTTTGGGGCACGCAGGAGGAAGAAAGGAAGCAGAAGTCCCCAATGTGTCAGTGGAACCTTGTTGGTGCAATATTTGTCAGTATGTACTAAGCATGGGCAACCTCGCTTGCTCTTTAAGGCTAACCTAAAACATTTTGCTGCCTGAAACAAAGGGCAATATTAAGATAATGTCCCAGCCCCAGTACTGACTGGATTGGCAGTCACCCCTCCTGTGGTTTCCAGCAACTGGCATTCAGAAGCATTACTGCGCCTTCCCCCATGAAGGTAGGGCAAAGTCATCACGACCAGCAGCCATTGAGAGCCTATTCCTCCACAAATTTGCCCTATCTTCTTTTAAATCAATTGGTGGCCATCACTGCTTCCTGTGGGAAGGAGTTCCATAGTTTAATTGTACACTGTGAGAAGAAGGGCACGAGGTTGGGAAAGGCTGCTGCAGGCAGCCTTTTGCCCTGAAGGCACCTCGCGGAGTAGAAATCTTGGAGTAGCTACCTTACCTCCTCTGCTGGTCCTTCTGCCCCCTCCAGCGTCGCTGTCCCCTCCTGCTTTACACTTTGGGCCCAACTGCAAGAGACCAAAAGAAACTCTCAGTGAGATTGTTAAAAGATCCTATGACTCTAAAAGGAATGCAGCCCCACAAGACTTCCAGGGAATTGCCCTACTCCCAAGGCAAATGCAGCAAAAATGACCTAACAAAGGCCAAACAGAATGTGGCAGCTAGACTGGTGACTGCGAGTGGCTGCCAAGACCATATAAAGACCTACCGTGTTTCTCCTAAAATAAGACACGTCTTATATTTATTTTTCCTCCAAAAAAAAACACACCATGGCTTATTTTCGGTGGATGTCTTATTTTTTCGAGCGGGAGCGGGGTGTGCAGTTTTGCTAAGCCCACGCAGATCCCGGGCTTCACCTGCAGCCGCAGCTGCCTCTCACCAGGCTCTGCGGCTGCAGGTGAAGCCCGGGATCTGCGTGGGCGACTGGGGACGAGCGCCCTGTGCGCTGTGGCGGTAGCGAAGAGGCGCCCGATCAGCCCGCTTCTCAGCTGATCGGGCGCCTCTTCTCCACCGCCGCAGCGCTCAGGGCGTTCGCCCCCAGTCGCCCACGCAGATCCCGGGCTTCACCTGCAGCCGCAGCTGCCTCTCACTAGGCTCTTCGCACTGCGCTGCGCTCCTCGAAGCGGCTCCCACCCCCGGCTTATTTTCGGGGGATGTCTTATATTTATTCTAGTAATTAAAAGCCTGACATGGCTTATTTTTGAGGACCGTCTTATTTTAGGAGAAACACGGTACATTGGCTCCCAGCACATTTCCGAACACAATTCATAGTGTTGGTGCTGACCTTTAAAGCCCTAAACGGCCTCGTCCCCAGTATTCCTGAAGAAGCGTCTCCACCCCCATTGTTCAGCCCAGACTCTGAGGTCCAGCTCTAAGGGCCTTCTGGCAGTTCCCTCACTGTGATAAGTGAGGTTACAGGGAACCAGGCAGAGGGCCTTCTCGGTAGTGGTGCCTGCCCTGTGGAACGCCCCCCCATCAGATGTCAAGGAAACAAACAACTATCTGACTTTCAGAAGACATCTGAAGGCAGCCCTGTTTAGGGAAGTTTTTAATGTTTGATGTTTTATCATGCTTTTAATATTCTGTTGGGAGCTGCCCAGAGTGGCTAGGGAAACTCAGGCAGATGGGCGGTGTATGTATGTATGTATGTATGTATGTATGTATAAATAAATAAATTATTGTTATTGTTATTGTTATTATTGTTATTATTATTATTATTATTATTATTAACACTGACGAATCTGCAACTCCCATGACCACTGTTTCTTCTAGGACAATTAGCTTGTTCTTGGGTCTTCAGAAGCTCTGTTCAAAGAGCTGCAGAAAAGAGTGTGTTTTCAGAAGCCCCACTCAAAGCACTATCTCGCCCTGTGCTTTGAAAACGGCTTTGCAGGCCAGCAAACACCCTTTTGACAAAGCCTCAACCTTACACACCTCACAAGTGACTTCATATATGACATCAGGTGTCGTAGAGCAGGTGGGTGTGCCTGGTCGGCCAAATAGGGAGGGCATAATAGAATGGGCATAATGAGGTTCCCCACTCCTGTTCTAGGTCTTGCTCTTCTTTAAGACTGGATTTATCTTTGGGACAGGAGAGGTGTGAGCTTGTAATGAAGTGAGAGAGCATCTCATCCTTTGACTGCCACCCTATCCCAAACACCCTTTTGGGGTCACTGTAGCCTTTGCCCACTGTGTGGTGTCTGCAACCATTTGAGAATTTGGAGTAAACATGCCCACCATTTATGGGTCACTACAACCTCTTCAAAACTGAACTGAACATATATCCCATGTATTTTTGGGGGGGGGGCTGCTATACAAGCATTGTATGCTGAGAAGAATATTTGGTGTCCTGGCAAACTCGGCTTCTATTTCTCGAAACCCAGCCCATATAGCTTTTGGGGGAAAACCTTGCAAATGTGTGGTTACCAGAGTCTGGTGAGGAAGTGAGCAGGGCTTACAAACAGAGAGGCAAGGTGTTACTACTTTAGTTAGCTTTTTATAGTACCCTACAAGTTCATCTACCCCTCAGATCCTGCCCTCTTTTAATTCCCTCAAGTCAGGGACATGAATTCCAAATCCTTTCAAAATATTGATCGCTGAAACAATATATTTGTGCAACGCAGTACATTCCCAGAGAATTTGGATCTTGGCTGTCCCAATAAGCAGCTCCGCGGTCAGTCACCTGCATATTCTTGGTGCCAGCTCCACTGCCTGTCCAGCGACTCACAGTGAACAGGTATGTCAGTCATGGCGCACCGCACAGCCACCTGCAGGGATAAGGTGACAAGCTCACTGTTGCAGCTAAGCTAGAGATCCTTCCTCTCCACATCAATATCCCATATAGGAGCTTATGACAGAATATAATCCGCAGACAGACATCCACATCATACAACCTACAGCAGCTGTCCACTTTCTATTATTGGACATAGCCAGAATTTTTTTGGGGGGGGCAGGCCTTTTGTTAGGGAGCAGAACCTCAGTTAGCTATGTATTTACTCAGCCAGCAGACCCTGCCGGACATGCTGGGAAAAGAACCTACAGGAGAGGTAGCAAAACATCGTCCTCTAGCGGCGTCTATACTGTTACTGCAGCTAAAAAAAGCTTCCTTGTATGTTTGATGGCCCTATATAATGTTGTATATATGTGACTCTAAAGCTTGGGTTCAGTTTTATATCTGCTTACAGTGACTTCAAAAATGGTCAAAAAACTGATAAATAAATTTTTAAAAATCATTTTGTGCGTGAGGTGTTTTTTTTATATCAAATCTCTTTGAAAGTAAGATTTTATCTAATCTTTAATGAAAGCTCATCAAATTATGATACAGGGAAATGAGGTTGTAAAAAAAGTCCTCACCCTAATCTGCACCCAATACTGCTTATTCATGTTGTGTGGAAACCCTGGAGTCCTTTGATAAACCTAGCTTTTCCCAGAAGCTTTTCAGAGATGCTCGCTTGGGTTCGGACAGAGCAGTAAAAGCTGAGCTGACCCAAAGTTGCTGCTGTACTGTGTTTCTGCTCTTTTTGCCAACTTAAAATGGGCTTTTCGTTTTCGTTTTTTCCCTTCACTGCCAGGCACAAAGCAGCTAAAGTCATTAGACAGGGAAGCACTGCTTGATCACATCAATACACACACACACACACACATTCAAGCCATTCGGCACCTTTCCCCTTCTAAAATCTAAACCAACAGTTCCCATACCCCCCCCCCAACTGCTTCCCCTCGCTATCCACCCTCCAACCAAGCACAGCATTCCCATGTAAACATAACCCTATAAGAAACAGGTCTTTGAGCTCCGAAAAACCTGGCACCGCAACATAGATGCCAACTCCCTGAGCACCCACAAAATTCCCCATGAAGGTGCCAGGCACCCACAGGGTCATTGCACGCTGCATGGCACCCACGTCCCCCCCCCCGGGGGCACCCACGGTCGCGGGGCCAAGTTGGCGCTCCTGCGCTTGCACTGAAGACGAGAGCACCTCTGTGCATGTGCAAAGGACATTCCTCTCACCGAGCGGTAATGAGGCCATCAGGAGCCGCGGCAAACGAACCACGTCCCTCCTCTTCCATGGGGACCTCCTCTTCTCTCCCCACCCACAAAGTTACTACCCCACAGCCTTGTCTCCACGGCCGGCTGCCCCAACCAGCATCCCCCCCCCCAGTTTCCGAGTCCCTTCCCCGCCCCTGAAAAGCTGAGGCTCCCGCTCCCGCCGCCGGCGAGGGCCCAGCTCCTCCGCAAGACTCCCATGCGGCTGTTTGGCGTTTCTATGGAAACCAGGGAGAGCGGCAGCCGGTGCTCCAGGAGAGGCCTTTTCGTTTTGCTTGGTTAAAACACGTACCCCCTCCCCCACCCCGGCCTTTCAGAAAGATATTTTGCAAAAGATATTTTGAGGAGAATTAATTCTGTCCCAGAGCAACTGAAGCTTGCTAGCTAGATAATTGCCACAATAAGGATAATTAGAAATGAGATCTCAAAAGCCATGCACCTCTGTTTTAAGCTGCTCTCCAGCAGGAACTTCTTTCTGAATCAAAACCAGGGATGTTAACAGATCGGCAGAGGTGGTTTGCCAAACCCTCCTTGCCTACTACCGGTATATCCATCCTTCTCTCTCCCCCTCTCTCTCTCTCTCTCTCTCTCTCTCTCTCTCTCTCTCTCTCTCTCTCTCTCTCTCTCTCTCTCTCTGTTAAATAGGGCACTGTCATCAGTGCATGGCTTAAAGCAGAAATTGCTAACCAGTTCCTGACTGAGCTACGTACAACTCCCATTAGCCTCGGCCAGCTGGGCCAATGGTCATGGAGGATGGGCACCGTAGTCCAACATGCATCTTGGGGCCACCACTTCGGCTGCCCCTGCCTTAAGGATATTGGGCGGCCGGGCTATCTTGTGCCCCTCAAAATCAGGTGTGGGGAACTTTTAGCCGCCTAAACGTTGCCAAACTGCAACTCCCATCAGCCCCAGCAAGCATGGCCAGTGGCCAGGGATGGTGGATGTTGTAGGTTCAGCCACATCTGAAGGGTCAAATGTTCCTCGTGCCTGTCGGCCATCAGGCACATGGATGGATGTAGTAGTCCATGCTGGCTAGCGCTGATGGGAGTTGTATTTCGGCAACATCTGGACGGCCCCAATTTCCCTTTCCCTGAATTAAGGGGGTGGTGGCAGCAGGTGACCACTTCTGGCTGATTGGATAGAGGGATGTAGTCATCCAAGATCGAAGGCGATGTGGGCAACAGCAGGAACCAGCCAGGCAGGGGGCGCAAGAGAGGTCATCAAGCTGCAAATGGGGGGGGGGATTACATCAAGGATAAGACTCCAGAGGGGGTTGAAGTAAGGCTTTGGCAGCAGGGTTCAAGGACCAACATGTTGAGCAACAAACAGCACAAAACAGATTGTTGTAGGTGCGAGTATCCTTAGCCTGAGGGGCACACATCTACATGGGCTCTACCCAACGGGACATACTATTCCTAATTTGGGACCCAGGTGGCGCTGTGGGTTAAACCACTGAGCCTAGGGCTTGCTGATCAGGTCGGCGGTTTGAATCCCTGTGACGGGGTGAGCTCCCGTTGCTTGGTTCCAGCTCCTGCCAACCTAGCAGTTCGAAAGCAAGTCAAAATGCAAGTAGATAAATAGGAACCGCGACAGCGGGAAGGTAAACGGTGTTTCCATGTGCTGCTCTGGTTTGCCAGAAGCGCCTTTGTCATGCTGGCCACATGACCTGGAAGCTGTACGCCGGCTCCCTCGGCCAATAATGCGAGATGAGCGCACATCCCCGAAGTCGGTCACGACTGGACCTAATGGTCAGGGGTCCCTTTACCCTTTACCTTATTCCTAATTTACCTTAGTTGCGGCTCATACTGTCTCCCTGCTACCTCTGATGACTCATCCACATTTGTGGCTTGCCCCCCGTGCTTGGTGTCCACTTGACCCTGTAAAATTCACGTGTTGGCAAAAGCCTACTTCCGGCTGCAGGTATACGAAGCCCAGACTTGGCACAGTGGGAGGGTTTGTGGCTCAGAAGCAAACAACCTCCCTAGGATTGAGGCCTACCTTGCAAGAGCAGGCCAATGGCATTGTATTATATCACCTGTTGAGACCTGCAGAGAATGTTCAGGATGTCGCACCTGTGACATCAAAGGGCAGCGGAACTACCATCGTATTCCAGGATTCTGTTCCTTCCTCCCATTGGCTTGGCTTCTTAAGGGTCACACACCAACCACCCCTGGCTGAGAAGGATAGCGAGACAGCTGATGGGGGTAATGCCCCTCTTTCGTTGCCTTTCTCTAAAACAGACTGTATGGAGGAGTGTATGCTATCTGAATTGTTTTTTTGTCCATCCCAGGGGATCAACTGCAGGAAAGAAAAACCTCCCACCACTCTCTGAAAGACAAGCTAGCTAAACTAGGAATTATTCAGCAGTGGAGTGCTGCTATCAACACAGGAACAGATGAGCAACACTTGAGTTTGGCCGGTGCATGAGGTAAGGGGCTTCATGTTCATTGGCTACAATGTTCAGAAGGGACAACGAACCTGCCTCTTTAGGTTTCTTTGACATGACAAACTGGATTTAGCAAGTCAGGTCTATCTAGGTTTCAAGTCCAGTAGGTAGCAACCAACAGCCCCACTGCAAATACATTTTGTCCTCAGAACCATGCAGTCTTCTAAAATCTAGTGTCATTCATTGCTTCCCCACAATCATATGGTTCCGCAGTTTGTGCTTGCTGTGCAATAGCCAAGCTGCCGGATCGCCTTTTGCCTTGCAAGTCTTTGCCACTGTTGGCAGCTGCTTTATATCTCTTGCTGCTAGGCTTCAGGACCATTTCAATACTCCTCGTCCTCCCGAGTCTTGGTGTAGACAAATGTGCGTGCATGACTGCATATAGAGCATGAGGATTTGCTATGCTGCACAAGAACGTCAAATCACCCCACAGGAAGCAGCCCGCAAATCCATTTATAGGCTACAAGGCTCTTGCCCACAACGGCAGAAGCTGAGCTTGAGGAACCAGCAATGGTAGTTCTCCTTAAGAAAAAGGGAATTGCTTAAAATAGCCCTTTATAACTTCTAAAAAAGAAAGCAGACACATTGCGTTGGTGCAGGGGGAAGGACAGGAGAAACTGTGAAATTTAGTTATTGATATACACCATTCTTCTCCTTTTGCCAATTAATGAAGCGGCATTAATGTTTCGCTTTGAGGCTGATAATATTTCGCCAACTTTCACTAGAGGAAAAGGATTTGAGTGTAGGATTTAATGTCATATTTAAGCAAACTGTCGCTTCCTTTTATAAAACCTTCAATACCCAATACACTGCCTCAGTGCTTTAGGAAAGGAATAGCTAACCAACTCCCATCAGCACCAACGTTAGGAATGACTGGACCTCTGGGGAAGCTCAGTGTTGGAGCTCACACTTCGTATACAGAAGGTCCCAGCTCCAAACCCTGGCATCTCCAGGGAAGGCTGGGAGAGACTTGTGCCCCCAACCTTGGAGAGCAGGTGCCAGACAGTGTGGATAGACAGCAATGTTGTAGATGGACCAATGTAATAAAATGTATGGAGGTCCACATGTTAGCCACCCCTGCCATGGGTGCACATCCTACAATATGCACACCTAATAAATAAATGCCTCTTGTATCAAAACCTTTCAAAATAGGTACATGTGAGCTTTAGAACAGGTGGAGCAAATCTACCCAGCAAGAATATTATCTTCACTTCAGGGAGGATTAGCTGTTCTTTACAAATCAGTGAGATACCCTCATAACATAATAGAACATGTTCTTTGTAGGGAGCATGGTAATTTGGTTTGCCTTGGCTTGGGAGAATGGAGCCTACAGTCCACTAAGGTGCGGAAAGAGCACCTACTCTGAAAACATCCTTTAGGGCAGGCATAGGCAAACTCGGCCCTCCAGATGTTTTGGGACTACAATTCCCATCATCCCTGACCACTGGTCCTGTTAGCTAGGGATCATGGGAGTTGTAGTTCCAAAACATCTGGAGGGCCTGCTTTCGGGCAAACAAAGAAGATTGGTCAATCCTAGTTGCTAGGACACGACAAGAAATTCCATGTGCTTCCCAGGCAGCATAACCGGACTCGGTAAGGGAGGACTTAGCACACCACAGAGAAACCATGCAACCACCGCTTAACTTCAGGAGGCAAGAAGGGGGAAAAAGGCTTTAATAGGGAAGGTCCCAGAGTAAGAAAGTTACAGCAAGTGCCATAGCAAAAAGAACCAAGAGTTACAGATTCCAGCTCCGTCGCGTTTTGCTGACGCCTGGCCCCTCCCATCACAGCTCCCTCTGGCACAGATGTGGAAGGAAATACAAAGGAAATGAACAGGAGGCAGTGCTGTGCTCAGAATGCTCTGATTGCTGTGGGAGTAAGGGAAAGCGGGCTACAGGGAGGGCGATCTCTCTAGAGATGGGAATGACTTGGCACAGGGGAGGATTGCCATCTTCAGCACCTGGCTTGCCTGCAAACTCATGATTCCGTTTGGGAGGTGGACCAAGTTAGTCACACCTTGTACCCTAGTACGTTCCAAGACAGGCTGCCAGTTTGTCTAAAAAGATGCTTCAGGCCTCATTTACTGGGGCCAACCTTATAGATAAAGGCAGCTTTTGTGTGTTATCTGTCAGAGGTTTTTTGTTTTGTTTTTGCATGCACAGCACTGAGATGAACTCCCGCAACAACTCTTTCTGAGGGCTGCTGGAACAGTCGATCCCACCCCCCGCTTCCCCCACAAGGACTTGGCCACTAAGAGACTCGAGTAGACAAATAACAGCAAGTATCAGTCATTAAAAAAAAGAGAAAAGGATATCAAGTTGACACAGTCTTAAACAAGCACAGTTTTGTTCCAAAATTATTAAAAAAGCACCCTCCCCTCCCCTGGGCACGCTGGCGAGCATGGTGTACATTTAGCTGGGACAGCCCCCGCAGGTCTGGCTGCTTCTCATCTCGCTCCCAAACTGTGGCCCTCTCTGAAGCCGCAGCAAGGTGGCTGTGCAGAGAGAATGAGAAAGCCAAGCTGTGGATTCCAGCCCTTAGTCTAGAACTGTGGGGAGAAAGAGAGAAAGAGAAGTCAATTAATTCAACAACCTGGAACGATTCACTTCTCTATCGAGAACTTTACAAGGGAAGGCATCTGGAAGAGGTTGCTACCAACCTTTTTGCTATCACTTTCAAGGGCTTGTTTGCATTTTTATTGCTATTAGCATCATGTAACAAGTCATTTAGATCACTTCTCTTGGAACTTGGAATCCAAACAATCTCTTATTTGATTCCCATTGGAACAGTCCATACTGGGGGTTTTGTGCTCCCGAGTACCAAGCAAATGTAAGTAGCAATTACTACTACTCAAGGCTATGTGATGAACTCTATATAGTCAAGAAGATATCTGAACCTAGGGCTTCTATGCCCACAGACAATTTTGTATCACATAGGCCTCCCGCTGTTTCTAAAACATTTCATAAACACTTGTGATAAAGTTCCCCATTTTCATCTCTAAATAATTTTACATGCATACATCATTTTATTCATATGCCGGCTTTCCATAGTTAAAACCATGCTCAAGGTGGCCTGCAACATGAAAAAATGTACATGATTTTGTTTTTGTTTAGAAGGTATTGCTCTTCTACAGATGGCACTGGCAGTCACATGACTTACCAACCAAGCTCTCACAAACCACTGGTGAATTTTGGCATACCATTTTTGTTTCACTTCTGCCTAACAGACCCTTACATTCTTCAGGAACTCCTCTGCCACAATGCGAGCTCTGGCATTGACGGAAAGCTTCATCTCGCTGATTTCCTTGTCAATTTCCTCCATGAAATGAATGACAAAGTCCACCAGCTTGTGCTTGTACATCTGCTCTGTATGGAAGTTTGTGATCAGGAAGCTAATGTCATAGCCCTGGGATAAAAGGAAAGCAGCATGTAATTAGCATCTATTAAGCAAAGACTCAACAATCACACCTCCTACTCACTCTGACACCAACTCAGCATGGGGAGAAATGAATTATCTTGCTTTTTACTTCCTTCCATAAACAGTTTGCAGATATATGTAGTGGGCTTGGCTACATGCAACAGTGAGATCTATACTAACTGTTGGAGATTCATTCCCTGTGTCTGCAGTCATGGGATTGTTGTCTATCACATGACAGTGTATGTTTTCATTCCACAGAGTGGGAAGTGACAGAAACAGGATGTTTGTGTTACTGTGTTCCGTGATATTGGACTACTGTCCTTTGTTTCGCTCTCTTTGCTGTCTGATGCTAGATAGAGAGGAGCCATTTTGCAGTGCAGTGCAGTGCAGTGCTCTCTCTCTTTCTCTCTCTGTGTGTGTAAATAAAGTAGATTAGCTTATCTACGTGATGCCTGGATGTCTGGTCACTGCTGCAGCGAGACTCTGCTGTTTCTAGTGTGCTAACACCTTTGGTGTTAGTCACTGATGGACAACCGGGCAAGATCGGAATCTCCCAGACGTCTCAGGCAGGAGGGGAGGTGCACACGCAGGTCGTGCATGTCTCTCTCTACTGGACCTCTGTCAGCCCTGGGGCTAAGTGGGCTGCCTGCCAACACCCAGTCAATAAAGCCAAGTTTTATGAGGTACAGTTGAAGGAGTTGCATATGTTTAGCATGAACAAGAGGAGACTGAGGGGAGATATGATAGCCATCTTCAAATATCTAAAGAGCTGTCACATGGAAGATGGAACAACCTTGTTTTCTCCTGCTCTGGAGGGTAGAACTCAAACCAATGGATTCAAATTACAAGAAAGGAGAATCCAACTAAACGTTAGGAAGAACTTTATGAGGTTAAGAGCTATTCAACAGTGGAATGGACACTCTTGGAAGGCGGTGGACTCTCCTTCATTAGATATTTTGAGCAGAAGTTGGATGGTCATCTGTCATGGGATGTTTTGGTTGAGATTCTTGCATTGCAGAGAGTTAGACTAGATGGCCCTCGGGGTCCCTTCCTACTCTACAATGCTGAGATTCTATGATAATAAATCCAACAGCTGAGAAGAATCAGGAGAACACACAGACCACATTGGAGTAATGGACCTAATCCCTGTTGTCTGCAGATACTGCAACACCAATTATGGAGAGAGCCATTTTAACACCCATCAGTGTATAGCAGCACACACATGCATATCTCCTGTAAGAAAATGCAAATCAAGGCTTTGGTATTCAAATCAACTCAAGTCATTTGGACTCTAGCGACCAAGCTCAACACAGGGCTGAAACCACACCCTTTTTTTGAGTCATACCAGTGCTGCAAGAGGCAAGCTCACTGTTAGCCATTGTCACTGCTAATGCTACTGTGGAAGATGTTGGCAGTCAAGCAACATCTTGAAAATAAAAGCCACTCAGTCAGACATCTTATCTCCTGAGAGAGCTTCACATTACTGAGAGCAGTGAGGTGTGGGATATGCTACAACAGCTGTCAAAGAAATGGCTTGTGTCGCATGCTGTTGCTTTGGCTAAGAGACAACAGAAAAAGCCATTTGTACCATGCCATTGACCCTGGGTCATGTCTCCTTACCTCAACTGGTTTCCGACGTAAAATGAAGAAGTTCTCTGCTCTCATCATCATGAAGCGCATAAATTTGTGACACAGGATCTTCTCAATCTCATCGGCCTGCGGAAGGGAAAAGGGGCAGCCATTAGTGTTTTTCAGGTTGAGTTGCAATGACCACCCCACCCCTCATCTCCCATCCATGCTTGGCTTACCTGCTTCACTGCAATGCTGACTCGCACAGAGTTGATTGACCCTTCAATTAGGACTTTTTCTTTCTCATTCCTGCTGATGATCACTGGCTGCAGCAGTAACTCCTTGCTGCTTCTGCAAACCCACAGAGGAAAATCTATGTCAGGGACCACAGGGAGGCACATTTTGTCTCTCCTTTGGAAGGATTCCAGCCATAGCACAATTTAATGTTCTCTCTTCTCCCCAACCATTGAACTTGTAATCCTAAATGCAAGCTTTGCAAGTTTTCACCACTTTTTAAAATTCAGGAGGCGGTGCCCAAAAGTTGTGGAATTCCTTCTCCACAGAGGTGCATCTGGCACCTTCATTGTACTGTTGTCATCATATACTGAAGACACACCTCTGTAACCTAAGCCATTTGACATCCGAGATACATTTTTTAGAGTCCATCCTATTATACTGATTGTTAGTTGTTTTAACTATGTTTAACATTGTCTCTTTAATTTCTTGTAACCTGCCCTGGGACTTCATGGTGAAGGGTGAATAAGAAATCATATAAACAATTCTTCTTTGGACCAAGACAACTGTGTTAAGTTAGCTTCCGGTGCCTATACCTATACCTTTGCCTGGCAGATGTAGATAACATATAGACTGCTGGTTGCAATCTGCCGTCTGATGCCCATCCCTCCAGCAGCTGATATGTGATAACTCAGCCATCGGAGAGCTGTTCTGGGGAAGGTACATCCCAGATACAGAGCAGGGGCTGTACACTGACAATCACTGTCCCGGGGGCCCTGTACAAGGGATTCATTCAACTACTTGACCAGAGGAATTGAGGTAGAACATGTAAATGAGCACAATCAGAGGGAGTTGCTAAGACTCTTTACACAAAACATCATTAGAAGTGCCTCCCCAAGTTCCATAATATTCATTTTCCAAATTTTAGGGAGACCCTTTAACCTAGTTAACCATCTTGTTCATTCCAATGTCTATGAGCCAGGCAGCTCTAGAATTTGTTCCTGCAGCTAGTCTGCCAGAAGACCGAAGAAGATCCAACTCTGGCAGTTGTGGGCAAATGCCTTTCTGGCATTAGTCAGACCACAAGCACTTCCTCTTGTGTAACTGCACTTTAGCTCACACAGAAGATATTGGATTCAGTAAGAAGCAGCGGGAGAGTAGAACCATGCACCTAAACTATTGCCATCCCAGTATTTCTAAAAGGGACGAGAAATCCATTAACTCAGAGTGCAAAAGGGCAGACAGGAGCGTTGGGACAGGGGTCACCACATATCAAGCCTGTTTATCCAATATAGACTCACCACCACAGCCCACCTATTGAAATTTGGTATGTGGAATGTAGCTTGTGATTCTAGTTAGAAAGTAGATCTTACTTGTTGTAATCCCACACATACAAGAGGTATTTGTAGAGTAAAAACAATAAAATCATTTATTACAGGAGTTACATAACTTAGAAAGAGAAAGTTTTCTATCCAAGTTAAGTAATCATTCTAGAGAACACTAATAATAATAATAATAATAATAATAATAATAATAATAATAATTATTATTTATACCCTGCCCATCTGGGTATAAATAAAACACAGTAATCTAATAAACATTAAAAGCCTCCCTGAACAGGGCTGCCTTCAGATGTCTTCTAAAAGTCTGGTAGTTGTTTTCCTCTTTGACATCTGTTGGGAGGGCGTTCCACAGGGCAGGCGCCACCACCGAGAAGGCCCTCTGCCTGGTTCCCTGCAATTTGGCTTCCCGCAACAAGGGAACCGCCAGAAGGCCCTTGGTGCTGGACCTCAGTGTCCAGGCAGAATGATGGAGGTGGAGACGCTCCTTCAGGTATATTGGACCAAGGCCATTTAGGGCTTTAAAGGTCAGCACCAACACTTTGAATTGTGCTCGGAAACGTACTGGGAGCCAATGTAGATCTTTTAAGACCGGTGTTATGTGGTCTTGGCAGCTGCTCCCAGTCACCAGTCTAGCTGCCGCATTCTGGATTAGTTGTAGTTTCCGAGTCCGGGCAGAATGATGGTGGTGGAGACGTCCGGGCAAGCCATGCTTGCTCTTTTGTTCTCAGAGGATAGATCCAAGATGACCTCTCATCTTGAATGAGGAGTATGAGATGGAAGTTGAAGAGGATGCAGCCTAAGCAGTCTAGACTTCAAAGGATAGAGAGGTCAGCATAGAAGTCAAAGATAGTCTAGGAATGTGGAGGTTCCTTACTCTATCTGTACCAAGTCCATGCAAACCCCTTTCTGCAAGGTGAGGTTCAGCCAGACTTCTAACATCACCGCAGTACCTTTCTGCAGAGTACTGATGTAAACTACATACAATACACAGAATACAATTGTTGTAAAGATAGTGACATAAGAATGAGGACCAGGAGCTTGCAAGACAGGCACAAGAAAATGTACTGTATTGATTTTACACCTGTACATTTCAGGCCAACTAATGCATCCATATGAACCATGGTGCATTAGTCATATTTGCCTTCTGAGCAAATATAAGATTATCCATTTGTTTCACAGCTGAGACCTTGTTCAAATATTTCTCTAAACTGATTACTCACATGATTCAGTAACATTTTGACTTGGGCAATATCTGCAGGGACTCCTAATGCTCAGAATTAGATGGCTCCCTTTACACACTTTCACATAGATTTTATGGCAGTGGGGAGGGAATAAACAGCAGGAGGAGGCAAGCAGAGACTAAGCATAGACCTCACACATTGGTGGCCATGCCACCTCTTTCCCATACTTAATAAAAGTCAGTAGAGTGGCATTTACTCCACTGATTTCTACCAGAATGATTCCTGGGCCAGGCCCCTCTTAGTGAAGGAAAACCCTCAAGTGGGAGGTCAGGAAGGACTGTCTCAGTTTACCATGAGTATCTAAGCAGCTGCAGTTTTCCCTCAGCCGCTAACCAGACTTTCCAGCTGAGGAACTACAGGGAGATAGCAAAATGCTCCTTTCCTTGCTACTACTATTCATACGGCCTTCTTTCTTTTGCTCCCCGCCCAAGACAGTACAAAAAGGAAGTCAAGGCAAGCCAGTGGCTACTCATTCAGAGATGACCCAGGAGGTTAGGGAAGTCTTTGGTTAGAGCACCCAAGAGGATGCAGAAGGAATGGAGTTATCTGAATGCTGCAGTCGTCCATGCATAGCTCTTTGAATCAAACCCTGTGCTGAAATTAGAGAACATTAAAAATGGGCCACCCACAATTTCAAAAAGTATGAGGAACAGTATATATGGAAGATTGGATTTGTGTAACTGCAGTCACCATGGTCCACTTGGAATGAAGAGGTGGCATGACAGTTGACATGCAGAATAGGAACAAGACAAAAATAAAACAAAAGATATAATAATAAGCACCAACTGATCAACACTATCCATAGCAGGATGGTCAGATACTTGGGCCATGGAAATTAAGAAGGAGGTTACTGTAGTCATAAAAATATGATACAATGAAGGGGAATAATAAGCAGAAGTCAAGAAATGAGAAGGTAGAGGGCACTAGTGCCATGACTGCTGGGAGAAAATACAAACAGCAAAAAGATGAATCTAAAAATGCAGGCCCCTGGAAAACCAAGAAGAACTTTTGTATTGACCAATTAACAGTGCACATGAGGTCTACTCATAAATAAGTTCTACTTAATTCAGTAGTGCTTACTCCCTGGTAAATGAGGTAGGACTGCAGCCTTAAATCTTCCACAAATAAAAGTTGTTTTTTTAATGGGATTACAGCCTTTTTAATTTATTTGATTTTTTTATTCTATCTTTTAGGGTCTATACCCTTCCAAGGTGGCTTACAAGTCAGCAAAACACATTGAAACTCTAGGATTTCAAATAACAGATAAAACAGATTACCACAATGTAGACCACTCTTTTTTTAAAAAAAGTATTTAGGGTATGGGAAACCTTGAACAATGGGTGGGGAGAGAAAGGTAGCAGAATTAAAATGCACACAATATCTCCACCAGCAACCTATCCTGACAGCTATCATTTCACTTTGGAGTGCATTGCAATGTGGAAACTTTTCAGTCCCCATGGCAACCTTCAGGCCCTTCCATTCATTCTCCCACGACTCCACCTCCTAGTTTTCCGCACTTCCGTATGCGGCTTTTATCCCCCAGCCTCTTGCCCGCATCTGTTGCCTCTGGTTCCCGCAATGAGCCCTTGAAGAAGCATTCAAGGACCGTTTCCATCAGCTGCCCTTTCGCTTCGCGCACATTGCTTTAATCCCCGGCATTTAAAAACAACAACACCCATTCATCAATCGACACCAATTCATGGCCATCTGAAAAGAAAAAGCAGGGAGTATCGACAAGGCCGAAGGAGACCTTTCCCCCTCGCTCCAAATAAAGCTCATTATTATTACGAGCAATATTTATTATGCAGCCCCATCCTCCCCCAATACCCACCACCACAGACACCCACCTGACTTCCACCTCCGGCTTGTTATGCCGCTCCACCACCTGGGACGAGAAGTTCTCCAGGCACAGGGCGGCCTGCAGGGTAGCGCGCACAGCATTGAGATAGGGGCGAAGGGTGGCAGTCTGCAAGGAAGGAGATTCGACAGGTTCCCCCTCAAAATTACGTCGCACCTTTAAAACCGCGGCTCGTGACGTCACCGCCCACCCTCCTTTGGGCAGCAGGGAGCCTGTCAGCCGGGCCTGAGAGAGGCGTCTCCCCTCAGCGCCAAGGAGCAGCTTCCCTTCGGAGCCCCCTTAACTCCCTCCACGGTCCCGGCAGCTCCTGCCCTGACCGGTTACCGCCAACGGACAACCCTCCCCCCCTTCCCCTTTCGGAGGGCCTCGCGCTGCCCCAGCCAGGCCCACCCTGTCACCCCCTCTCCCACCCACCCCACTCCAACTCCCTCACCATGGCAGCAAAGGCGGCGGCAACAGCCGAGGGTCTTGGTCCCAGGAACGGAAGCGGAAGTGACCCCCGCCAAGACGCGGAGGCGGCGCGCAGGGGAGGGGGAGAGAGATATCCTCGTTTCTGGATCGCTCCAAAACCTTTCGCGGAGGGGGTGGATAGGTGGGTGCACGCGCTCAATACCGGCTCCTTTCGCTCCCTCCGAGTTTCTAGAATTAGGTGAGGTCGGGGTTTCTAATACAGCGTCGGAAAAGAACGCAGCCAGCACTTTTTGGTCTTTTATCGTTTGCTTTCCTCGCTCTGTCCCTCCTGACCCACCCCTGTTTCTCAATTGGTACGACCGAAGCCTCCCCGTCTCCATATTTGGGAACAAGAGAGGTGTGGGCGTGGCCGAAGGGGACACGGGCCAATAGCAGGAAGCTGAGGAAGGTGGAGAGGGAAGGGGGGAAAAATCCAGGAAGCTGAGGAAGGTGGAGAGGGAAGAAAAAAAAAAGCCCCGTAGAACTTGACTCTCGGCCAATAGGGGCGGGGCGGCGGAGGGAGCGTCCAGCCAACGGGGAGGCGCTGGCCCAGGAAGGAAGTGAGCGGAGCTGAGGAGGAGGAAGCAGTTCTGCGGGGGAGAGCTCGGTCTCTATCTATTCAGTATAGCCTTCTCCCTCCCCAGCCTCGCAAGGCGCCCCACCCGCGGCGCTGCTTCTCCCCATCCTTGCGCGCATGCGCGGGCCGTGGGTGAGTGTAACCCGGAAGGAGCCCCTGAAACCGGAAGCTACCCCAGCAATCTCCCCCCTCCTTCCTCCAGCGCCCCCTCCTGGCCTCTTCCCCCCCCCCTTCCCACAGCTCATTCATCACCTGTTTCTTCATCCTGCACAAGCCCCAGCGCTTTGGGTCCTTATTTCCAATGCTGCTCATCCCACCTTCCAAACCCTCATTGCTTTGTGCTTTTCTTTCCTTGCACGTTTGTGCCTTAACCCTGCAGAGGGTCTGCCCTCCCACTGCCCATTCTGCGGTCCCTTTCCCAGCTGCTGATGTTCTGTCGACTAGCCTTGCCTTCTCGTTCTCTTTTCCTTCTCTTTTCCCTCCACCTGCAACTTGCTTGCTCCCATCCCTTTAACACTTGCCCCTCACTGTGGCTCCTTGCCTGCCGGCTGGTGATACCTATCACTGTGTCTCCATCGATGCAGGTTTCTTGGCAGTGAGCCGCTCCCCTGTCTCCGGTTATCCATAGGGTAAGAGTTCTCTGTGCTAACCTGTGTCACTTGGCCAGTTAACCGTTATCGTTTTTGTATTTTGTTTTGCTTTTAACCCCTGCTTGTTTTGATCCTCCCTGTTGGCACCTGCACTTGTTGCTGTTCCGTTCCTTCATGTCACTTTCTCTTCTCGCAGACCCAGCTAGCCGCACCATGTCTGAGCTAAAGGACTGTCCCCTTCAGTTCCACGATTTCAAGTCTGTGGACCACCTGAAGGTGTGCCCTCGCTACACAGCTGTGCTGGCCCGTTCGGAAGATGATGGCATCGGCATTGAAGAACTCGACACCCTGCAGCTGGAGCTTGAAACGCTGCTGTCTTCTGCCAGCCGCCGGCTTCGGGTGCTGGAGACTGAGACCCAGGTCAGATGGAAATCAAGCTGCTCCATAGAAGGGAGATGCTTTATTTCAGTGGTTCCCAAACTTCCCCCACTTGTGGATCATTTGAAAATTGCTGAGGGGCTGCCTGGTGTAGCAATTCTAATGTGCTGTGCTAGATGCTGTATGATTTTTAATTGGATTTAATTGTATCTTTAAATTGCATTGTTTAATTCATCTCGAATGCAGTTTTTTATAGAAAGCATATTGTAAAACAGTATAAGCAGTTAAAATAGAATTAAAAATTGATACGAATATTTATCACAGTGGTTGTGGCATCTCCTGTCTTCAGCCACAAATCCACAAACGTGTTGCAGACCACCTGAATGATGATTGCGGTCCACTGGTGGTCTGTGGACCGTAGGTTGGGTACCCCTCCTATATCTCATTCAGAAAATGGCAATCTAATTAATCAAGGGGTGTTGGAGCAACTCCACTATGGAGAAAGGTGACAATGTTTGGGGATTATTATTATTTTTGTTAAGAGGGAAATGAGAGAGGTGTAGAATACATGGCGTGGAGAAAGCAAATAGAGAAATTTCTCTCTCCTAATACTAAAAGCCTGAGACATCCAATGATGCGGAATGTTTCAGGAGAGACAAAAGGAAGTGGTTCTTCACACACCACATAGTTAAGCTATGGAATTTGCTCCCACAAGATGTAACGACAGCCACTGACTTAGATGGTTTCAAAAGGGGATTAAGCAAATGTTCTCCCTCTTCTGTCAGAGGCCGTATGCTTCTGAATAACACTTGCTGGGAATCACAAGTATTGAGGACACTTTGTACTCAGGTCCTGTTTGTGGGCTCTTCCACCAGTGCAAGCAATGTAGCAATTGATGGAGCTAGGTTGGGCAAGGCCTTGCAAGAGTCCTAAGGCTGTATCCAAGATGCACCTGCAATAGAATTTCCCCCATACATTATCCCCAGATGTACACTGCAAAATACACACCCCAAATCTGCCCAGGGAGGCCTGCAGAGGGAGGGCAAGTTCTGTTTTGCAACCAGAAGTTCTCCCACTTGCACCAGTTAGTTTGCTCAATTCAACTCCTAGATGTGCAGAAGTGGGAGATGGGTGCAAAGAAGCTGGACAGCATCTAGAAAGTCTTTTTCACATGCCTGCTGCACTCCCTGCTCCTAACCTCTTTCCAGCCCCTGAATTCCTGCCCCCAGCTCAGATGTGCTATGAAAAGAAGAATGAAGTGAAGGAGTCACTGGGGCCAAGGAGATGGGAGCAGTTTTGGAGCAGTGACCTAGCAGCCTTTTAATGAATGAATGAATGAATGAATATACAGTACAGTACCACCTTTTTCCCTAACAGGGACTAACAAAAGCAGCTGTTTTGTTTTTCCAGATCCTGACAGATTGGCAAGACAAGAAAGGGGACAGGAGGTTTCTGAAGCTGGAAAAAAAAGAGCATGAGTTGGGCACTCCTGTCAAACATGGCAAACCCAAGAAACAGAAGCTGGAAGGGAAAGGAGGTCACAGCACAGGGCAGGGTCCCGGCCGGCCCAAATCCAAGAACTTACAGCCCAAAATCCAGGAGTATGAATTCCCAGATGACCCAATTGATGTGCCCCGTATCCCCAAAAATGATGCACCTAATAGGTATGTGGGAGAGGGATTTCCACTGCAGCAGTAATAATGAAAAATACTTTGTTACAATATCATCTGCATATCTTGAAGGGAGAATTTATCTATCTAAACAAACACTGTTTGTTACCCTGTTGGACTGCAAAAACCCCCAAAACACTCAAAGCAGTTTACAAAAAGAAAACAAGAAAATAAAGAAAAGTTTACAATAATACTTTAAAACGTACATAAAGTTAAGATACTACAACCAATTAAAATTTGCATGAGCTTTATAAGCATCTGAGTAGGCTTGTATAAACAAGACTGTTTTTAGCAGGCGCCCAAAAGAATACAGCGAAGGCACCTACTTGAAACAGATATACCTCTGCAGCAATGAAAATGTATTTTTGGAAGTGGCCAATTTGAAAATGTGACCCATTGTTTTGCCCACTGTATGCAGATCAAAGGAAACGAGTTGCATTACGTATTTTGTCTCCGCACAAAACCCCACAAGATATGGTTGGAATATTGCTGGATAATCGGTTTTATATTACAGTGGTACCTTGGTTTACAACCATAATCCGTTCTGGAGGTCTGGTTGTAAACCAAAACAGGTTGTAACCCAAGGCGCGCATTCGCCAATGGGGCCTCAAAAAAAGAAAGGGTTGTAATAAATAAAAAAAAGGAACACGCACTTCCGGGTTTGACATAGTTGTAATCCAAAACAGTTGTAATCCAAAATGGTTGCAAACCAAGGTACCACTGTACTTTAGTGTACTCCACTGAGGAATTCAGGTTGTCTTTTCCTCTTGTCGCCCGGCCAAAGTACCTGAGCTACAGGTGTGTATGTTTCTCAGTGTCCTGCTCTCGTTTGCAGGTTCTGGGCCTCGGTGGAGCCATACTGTGCTGACCTCACCAGTGAGGAGGTGCGTACCTTAGAAGAGCTCCTCAAGCCTCCCGAAGACGAAGCAGAACACTACAAGGTAAATAAAAATCAGCTTGATGGAGACACTTGATTCAGCCTGCCTGCCTGCCCCTTCTCAGCCAAGTTTTCTGATGTCCACCAAGTACAGTGGTACCTCGGGTTACAGACACCTCGGGTTACAGACTCTGCTAACTCGGAAGTAGTATCTCGGGTTAAGAACTTTACCTTAGGATGAGAACAGAAATCGTGCGGCAGCGGTGGGAGGCCCCATTAGCTAAAGTGGTACCTCAGTGGTACCTGTGGTAGAAGATACCTTCCCTTTCTTTACATTTCCAGCACTCATTAGTTCTTGTCTTGTACATTTTAGCCAATTTAGCTGGTGTTAAATACCATCTATACATCATTTTCATAACATTCTCTTTAAGTAGCCCTTTTTATTGAGCTGTTGTGTTGGGCCAGGGACAGACTCGGGATGCACTGAATGCATCCTTCCTATTAACTCCTGGGTTTGTTGTAAAGCAGGACTCGCAGGCTAACCTCTCTTGTAATGTAAATGTCCAGGTCCACAGGCATCCCCAAACTGCGGCCCTCCAGATGTTTTGGCCTACAACTCCCATGATACCTCGCTAACAGGACCAGTGGTTCGGGAAGATGGGAAATGTAGTCCAAAACATCTGGAGGGCTGAAGTTTGGGGGTGCCTGGTCCAGGACCATCTTTCCTGCTGGCTTCTCTTAACATTTCCCACAGCTCAGCACATGGTGCTAGCTGTGTGCACTATGGTGGGAATGTTTTAAGTAGTGTTGCCAGGCCACAACCTAAGGAACCTACTTACAGGTGAAACTCGGAAAATTAGAATATCGTCGAAAAGTACATTTATTTCAGTAATGCAACTTATTATTTTGTATTTTTCTTTTAATTTTTACAAATGCTTTCTTTTGGAAATTCCACAGTAATAAAACAAATAGTTACAATAATACAAAAATAAACATCGCTATTACATTTCATGAATTACATTCCATTTATAATTGACCCGCCTAACGACAAATAATTACAGTTACAACAAATAAAGGCTTGACATATCTTGCTTTGCATGTCATGCATCTATCTCATATATTGGTTTCACCTTTTAAGTTGCGTTACTGAAAGAAAGGCACTTTTTGACGATATTCTAATTTTCCAAGTTTCACCTGTATTTCTTTAACAGTCCCTCAGAGGAACTGAAGCAGGAGAAGCTGCCTCATACAGAGTCATGTCAATTTCAGAATTTTCTATACTGGCTGGCAGTGGTTCTCCAGGATTTCAGATGGGGAAGCTTCCCAGCTCTAGCTAGAGATGCCCCTCAGTTAGTTGCAAAAGCTGGGAGAAACTGTGGTTTCCTCCCTGCAAGTCCCACTGCGATCTCCTCCTCTCTGCTGTAGGACAACACAAGACTCCTATTTGCTCCAACTGGCTGGAGGCGAGAGAGTAAAGTTGGGGGGGGTGAGGTTAGTAAAGCAGGAGAGATTGTGGTTCTGTCCACCTTTGCTGCTGAGAGGTTGTTAAAGAGGATCGTTCTTTGCGTTGTGACCTGGCATTCCTGCTGCTCTGACCTTTTAAGCTCTTCCTGCTTGTTTTTAGCTGTCCTGTTCTGCGTCTTCTCCAGCTCTGCCAGCCCAGATTTTAAGGTTATCTGTTATCTGTTCTGGCTGAGTGGGGATTTGAACTGTGGTCTCCCAGATTTGTAGTGCAACCCTCTAACTATTGTACCACAGTGGCTTTCTCATTGGGAGAAGTTGCTGCAACTCTCTTCTTATCTTTGAGACTTGGCTATTGCTGGATATGGAACTTTTATAGCCTTAACCACCAGCCAGATATGTGAGCCAGCGGGTGCCAAAGTGAAGGGAGCCTCCCCACCCAGGCCACCTCACTTATCTTTATCGGCAAGGTCACATGTTGATGCTTCCCAGATAATGCAACCAGCCTCTTGCTCACATTCCCTTTCTTGACCTTGGACATTCCCCTGCTTCGTGAAACACCTCTTCTTTGTTTATATATTTTGCCTTGAAAAACTTTCAAGCTACCCAAGAGTTCAACATGGCCTACTGCCATAAGATTGGAAGAAGAAAAGATGCAACAGCTGGGATTATATAAAATACCAAAGCCAGCTTAAACAACAGCTGTCACATTATTATTATTATTTATTGAATTTATATACCACCCTATACTCGGGGATCTCAGCACACAAATTGTGTGCGCCAGCCACCATGGTACAATAGTTAGAGGGTTGCACTGCAGTTCAAATCTCCACTCAGCCAGAATAAAATCAAGATATAAAACCACAAAATACCCAATAAAAATAAAAACAACAACCCAATAGCCCCCCACCCCACCCCCCAAAAACACATTTTAAAAGGGCATAGGATGTAAATCGGGTCAACCAAAGGCCTGGTTTAAAAGGATCGTTTTTGCCCGGTGCCTAAAGGTGTATAATGAACATCAGAGAGCCACAGAATCACAGAATTGTAGAGGTGGAAGAGACCCCCCCAAGGGGCATCTAGTCCAACCCTCTGCAGTGCAGAAATCTCAGCTAAAGCATCCAAGACAGATGGCCATCCAACCTCTGCTTAAAAACCTCCAAGGAAGGAGAATCCACAACTTCTCGAGGGAGCCGGTCCCACTGTCATGCAGCTCTTACTAAATGGAGATAAAACTTCACACATACCCTCTCTTCTCAGTAACACCTGGCATTGGCAAGATGAAAGAACTTTCCTCTGCATCCATCTTGCATCAGTATTTCATTTGAGCATGGGAAGTGTTACTTCTGCCCCTGCTTAATGTGGTTCTCCTCCGTAGTTTTGCCTGCTCAGCGTGCTGCACCTGCCATTGGGCGTGTTGGATAACTGTCCTAGGTGCCAAGCAGACAGTTTGTGCTCCTCTTCCCTTCTTTGCCTGTTGACCACTGAATTTAGCTACGATGCCTGTTTCAGTTGCCTAGCTGAAGGTGATGGGAACACAATGACACATTGAGGGGCCCAACGGAATTCAGTATGGAACAGGTTTGTTGGGGGAGGGAATAACGTAGTGCACATTGTGGAATGGAGGCAAGGACTAGCAGGAGGCTCAGCAGGCAGGAGGAGGAAACGGTAGAAGGTAGGGCAGTGGGATTTGTGTGGAGCTACATCCGGGGAGGGAGCAAAACATCTGGACATTGATGAGTGCAGGCAGAGTTAGACTTGCCATTCCGCCCTGCTATTGCACAATTTGAATGCATGGTTGTCCTGCCCCTGTAGATCCCACCTCTGGGAAAGCATTACTCCCAGCGCTGGGCCCAAGAAGACATGCTGGAGGAGCAGAAGGATGGGGCTCGGGCCGCCGTTACTGCTGACAAGAAGAAAGGCATTTTGGGGCCCCTGACAGAGCTGGACACTAAAGGTACCCGAGAGCTACTCTGCAGAATCTTGTGCGCAACGGAGTGTGCCATCTTTTCTGGGGGAGTTTGCAGCTCACCAATACAGGCCATGCTTTACAGGTGAAACTCGGAAAATTAGAATATCATCGAAAAGTGCATTTATTTCAGTAATGCAACTTATTATTTTAAATTTTTCTTTTAATTTTTGCAAATGCTTTCTTTTGGAAATTCCACAATAATAAAACAAATAGTTACAATAATGCAAAAATAAACATCGCTATTACATTTCATTAATTACATTCCATTTATAATTGACCCGCCTAACGACAAATAGTTACAACAAATAAAGGCTTGACATATCTCGCTTTGCATGTCATGCATCTATCTCATATATTGTTTTCACCTTTTAAGTTGCGTTACTGAAATAAATGCACTTTTCGACGATACTGTATTCTAATTTTCTGAGTTTCACCTGTATATGTCACCAATACGGCACACACTTTATATGTTGACATGTAAGCCCTGAGTCAAACTCTGTGTTGCCCTGCAGGGCTCTTTCCCCGCCACACCTGAGCTGTTTTGCCCTAGGAATAGCTGAGAAGGGCTCTCATGGGGGTGCTTCTTAGCCATTTCCGGACAGCCAAGTGGGTGGGAGGCACATGGCAGGATCACTGAGATCCCGCCGTTTGCCTTCCTGCTGCAGTTGGCACGGTAGCACCACTCAACTCTTCCCAGCTCTAATCAGTTGGAGAGGCATGCAGCGTGCAGTTGATCAGTGTCATTGGAGAGAGATGGAGGGGAAAGTAGGCAGGGTATTTGTGGGCAGGGAGGCAAGGAGTGAGTGAGAGCGGGGAAGAGGGCGAGAGAGACGGGGAGGACCCAGGCCCTGACCACACCTACTGCCAGCCCTGACCCCGCTATGTGGTCTTTGATCCACCATTGTATATAGCCATTGAAAGCTTGCCCACCCTTCCTTTACACAGATCAGCCTGCAGGTTTGACTCTCAGTTAACTAAGGATTATCGGGTGGAAGTCTTTGGATAGAATCATAGAACTCTATAGAGTTTGAAGGGACTAGAGTTTCCCAAACTTGGGCCACCAGCTGCTTTTGGACTGCAGTTCCCATCATCCCTGACCACTGGTCCTGCTAGCTAGGGGATGATGGGAACTGTAGTTCGAAAATAGCTGGAGACCCAAGTTTGGGAAACCCTAATCTAGTCCAATCCCCTGCAATGCAGGAATAGGCAGCTGTCCCGTACGGGGATTGAACCTGCAACCTTGGCATTAACAGCACCACGCACTAGCCAACTGAGCTATTCCCCTAGGCTGGCAGTGCCTTTAAGGTTTGATGGCCCTTGGCTTGATGAACTGCTCGTCTAGGTTGGTATAAAGTTCTTCCCATTGACTTGTGGCGCACCCACGGGTTTGGTTTCCCCTACGGCGGTGTGGTTATTATGGGAAAGCCCAAAATCTTCCCACAACAGAACATTCCTACGCGTCTGGGCGTCTGCCTAAGGGTGCCCACTTTTGCCTAAGTTGCCAAGCCACTACTCAACTGCTCCTTTGTTCCCACCCTTTCCAGATGTTGACGCTTTGCTAAAGAAGTCCGAGTCCCAGCATGAACAGCCTGAGGACGGCTGCCCCTTTGGACCTCTGACCCAGCGGCTTCTGCAGGCGTTAGTAGAAGTAAGCGGACACAATCCAGATTGGAGCCTCCTTTGGCTTCAGCAGGCCCTGATTTCTCAGGGAGAGGAGGTGGCAGCCTGGAAGACCCCGTAAATCTCACCTCTCCCATCTGCCCTCTCTCTCTCTCTGTGTAGGAGAACATAATCTCCCCCATCGAAGACTCGCCTATTCCCGAGATAGCAGGCAAGGACTCCACAGCTGATGGGGCCAGCACTTCCCCCCGCAGCCAAAACAAGCCCTTCAGGTGAGCGCTTCATAAGATGATAATTAATGATAATGAATAATTAATAATAATTTATTATTTATACCCCACCCATCTGACTGGGTTTCCCCAGCAATTCTGGGCGGCTCCCAACCGAATGTTAAGAACACAATACAGCATTAAACATTAAAAACTTCCCTAAACAGGGCTGTCTTCAGATGTCTTCTGAAAGTCAGATAGTTGTTTGTTTCCTTGACATCTGATGGGAGGGCGTTCCACAGGGCAGGCGCCACTACCGAGAAGGCCTTCTTGCCTGGTTTCCTGTAACCTCACTTCTCACAGGGAGGGAACTGCCAGAAGGCCCTCGGCGCTGGACCTCAGTGTCCGGGCAGAACGATGGGGGTGGAGACACTTCTTCGGGTATACAGTACAGGACCAAGGCCGTTTAAGGCTTTAAAGGTCAGCACCAACACTTTGAATTGTGCTTGGAAACGTACTGGGAGCCAATGCAGGTCTCTCAGGACCGGTGTTTTATGGTCTCGGCGGCCACTCCCAGTCACCAGTCTAGCTGCCGCATTCTGGATTAATTGCAGTTTCCGAGTCACCTTCAAAGGTAGCTCCACGTAGAGCGCATTGCAGTAGATTATTGTTCCTTTTAAATCAGCCTTCTAGAAATCTACCCTTCCTTTTCCCTCATTGGCTCTTTTTGGAGTGGAGGCTGGGGGAAGTTCCTAATATAGTCAAACCTTGGCTCCCGAATTCCTCCGTTATTGTATGTTTTGGCTCCCAAGCACCGAAAACTCGGAAGTAACTGCTCCGGTTTTCAAACCATTTTCGGAAACAGCTTCCGGGGAGTTTTTTCCTTTTATCTCCATTGACTTTGCCGACCGCCCTTTGATCCTCGGTTGTCGAACGCTTCGGAAGTTGAATGGTCTTCCGGAACGGTTGACGTTCGACAACCGAGGTTTGACTGTAAATCAAAGTGTAAATCATGACCAAACTCTAAAAATGGGTTCCAAATCCGAGGTGCGTAAAAGGGCAGCTGTGAAAACTAACAAGCAGTCCAAGTTATTTGCCATCGGAGGCGTGTAAAAAAACAGGACTTAAAAACAGAGAAAAAGATTAACCTTTCAGCTCAAATGTTGGTGACAGCTTCATGGGAGAGGTGGCACTGCCAGGTGGTGGGGTAACTCTGGGAAAGCTGTTGGTGCCATTCCCCCCACCCCACCCCACCCCAAAAAAGCAACGCTGGACTAGCCACTGGCGCCCCCTTTCTTTACAGCTTTTATATACCCTTTTCTGTCACAGGTGACCTTGAGACGGCTTACAAATGATAATATCAATGGAAACCATGAAACACAATGGGCTTTATCCAACACTGTCTCTTCCCCCTCCACTCCCCTGCGCTCGCACATGCGCACACACACACACACTGCACGCTCCCAAAAATGGGGGATTGGGGCCCCTCTGGAGTGGATTTTGGGAGAGGAGACGAAGAGGAAATCTGCTGCATGAGTGGAACCCGGTGAAAACACAAACTACAAAATGATGCTAATTTTGCATACCGCTAAAGTTCCGACTATACGGAAGGGGAAAACGGCTCTTGGGAAACCGAGGCTGAGAACGAATGACTCAGCCAAAGCTTGCCCGGTGTTCCAGTTTACTGGAAGGCTCCTCACCTATAGGTCTAGACCAGTGTTTCCCAACCTTGGGTCTCCAGCTGTTTTTGGACTACAACTCCCATCATCCCTAGGTAGCAAGACCAGTGGTGGCCATGGATGATGGGAATTGTAGTCTGAAAACAGCAGGAGACCAGATGTTGGGAAACACCGGCCTAGACCTTAGGCTCTGCTCCCCGCCACCAGACCTCTCTGAGTGCCGAGGTTTCCCTCACCCTGGCACCCTTCTTGTGTCCTCTCGCAGTGTGCCCCACACCAAGTCTCTGGAAGGCCGCATCAAAGAAGAGCTGATTGCTCAAGGCCTGCTGGAGTCGGAGGACCGGCCTGCTGAGGACTCGGAGGACGAGGTGCTGGCCGAGCTGCGGAAGAGGCAGGCTGAACTCAAAGCTCTGAGCGCACACAACCGGGCCAAGAAAGTCGAGCTGCTCAGGTGGGAAGAGGAGGATAATGATTTCTTGCCCCCCCTTCACCCCTGGCCCCCAGGGTGGGTGGCAACGTTGTAAAAATGCAAGGTTGAAACCGGTTAGAATAATTTGCCTTTTTTTTTAATAAAAAAAAAACACAGATGTGGGTGGAGAATCTAATGGCCTCATCGCTTTACCTTTTTGGCCATGCAGATGTTTTTTGTTTCATTTTTATTCCCCTCCTCTTCCTTGGGGGTTGGTGTTCCAGACCAGAGCTGGTTAGAGATGGAAGCGCAGATTGCCGCAGCTTAGGGTTTCCATGGTGTGGTTGAAACCTCCCCGTGTTTTATCCAGTTTGAGGCCCCTTTATGTTAAGGACCACCTTTCCCCATAGGAGCTTGTCCGGACCCTCAGATCATCATCAGAGGCCATTCTCTGCATGCCACCTTCTAGGGAGACCTGGAGGGTGTCAGAAAGAGACCTTTCCTTAGCCTCCTGTCTGTGGGATGCTCTCCTCGGGAAGGCCTGCCTGGTGGCAACTTGTATTATTATTATTATTATTATTATTATTATTATTATTATTATTATTTGCCCTCATTTCAGTCCCAGGCGAATATGGTTTTGTTTTCCTGGGCATGTGAATGGCACCAGTGACCGAATTATTTGAATACTGCTGTGTGTCAAATAGAAATAAGTTTTTTTTCTTTAATTACCGTGTTATATTCCTGTTGCAAATCTGCTTCGGGAGCTGCTTCCCATTGCTGAAAAGCAACCCGCAGATCCCGCAAACCCATAGCTGCCAAGTACCCCGTTTTCCCTGGGAAACCCCCGTTTTTACTTACCTTTTCCCGGTGGTCCCCCGTATCACTTCGTCTCCCGTTTTTCTCCGTTATTTTCTCCTGCCGGCGGCCATTTTTTTTCTGATTTGCCCTTCTATGGGCGCCAAAAATGGCCGCTGCCGGCTTCAAAAGTCTCATCTACGCATGTCCGGAAGTGCATAGCTGTGACTTCCGGTGTCCGCGGCGGCCATTTTTGGTGCCCATAGATAGGCAGAGCGACAACGGAAGTTACGTTGATGCAACTTCCGGTGTCACACCCAGATTCTGCAGTCTGGGACTTGGAAGGTAGGCGCAAACCGCCTAACCCCTTTGCAAACCCTTTGCAGGCTGGCCAAGGAGGAGCTGCACAGGCAGGAGCTGCGCCACCGGGTGCGCATGGCTGACAACGAGGTGATGGACGCCTTCCGCAAGATCATGGCCGCCCGCCAGAAGAAGCGCACCCCGACGAAGAAGGAGAAAGACCAGGCCTGGAAGAGCCTCAAGGAGCGCGAGAGCATCCTGAAACTGCTTGATGGCTAAGCCCTCGCATCCCATGGGGAGTGTTAATTGGGAGCCCCTTGGCCCAAGCGCCTCCATTTTGAACCGCGGTGTAGGCTCCAGCTTTAAGGGAGGTGACAGCTGCAAATATGGACTACTGCAGCAGCTCCCTCCATTCAGCTCACCAGCATCCTGTTGCAGCCAGGGATCTGGGCAGGCTGGACTTGGCCTGCTTGCCACCCCTCCTTCCTGCGTGTGGCTAGGAGGGACTCCTCCCTGTGTGTGAGCTGGGGCAGGGGAAGCCTTGATTGCTGCTAAAGTTGGCAGTCCCTCCTCGGACATCGGCAGAGCCGGCTTGCGGCATTGGAAACGGGGAACAGGACAGAACCTACGAGTCGGGCCTGAGCATGGCACAGAAGCTGCCAGGACTCTGCCTGCAGCCGTATAAACTTGTGGAGGCGGATGGCTTCGGATTCCGTTTCATGTTTTCTGCCCCGCTTTCTCCACGCTGCATGCGAGGCTGCAGAGACAGTGAAACCTTGCAGGCGGCGGCCGGAATTCCCCAAGCGCCTGAGTGGCATTCGGCTGGGAACAATTTGCCACAACACTCCGGGGCCCTAATCTGGGACAGACCCAAGTTAAAATGGCCAGTGAAGCTCAGAAACTGGACTACCTGACCCCTAGGCGGTGTAAATAGGTGCCTGAAGTGTCTGGCGTTGGGCAGTAGAGGGAGCTGCTTGTCTCTCGTAGGGTCTCAGTCAGACTGTTCACTGTTGGCCTGGGACAAATAGTGAAGGTCCCTGCGCTGTGGAAGATTGTGGGTGCTTGTGAGCCTGAGAGGCAGCCCTGACGGCTTTCCTCTGATCCCTGTCCTGCTCAGCCTCTTCCTCTGGTGGTGTGATGTCTTTTCTCCCAGCTTCCCCTTTCTCTGATTGTCTAAAGTACCTACCGAGGGGTTGGCCTTGGTGTGGGAAATTGAGCAAAGGGGTGCCCTTGGGTTCTACGATGCAAGGCCTGATTGGAAGAGGCCGTAGGGGCAGGTGGGATTTGGCATTTGGGCTGAGTGGCCTTGGCTGGGCCTGCACCTATCCCAGCCCCACAAGAAAATCACTAATGGGAATAGCAGCTGGAACCTGCGGTGGGGGAAGGGGCTGGGTATGGAGAGTCACCTTCCGTTCTCTCTGAACCTGTGTGTTCGCTCTCCTGGCATCAGCCTGGGAAGAGAGGGCCAGACCTAAGAAAGCGAGCGGGGAAGAAGTAAAACATCAGGTTCTCTTTCTCCATCCCCTATGGGAAAGAGAAACAAGCAGGAGCTGCCTTATGAGCAGACTTCTCAGATCCACAGGGAGGGGGAAAGGGAATGGGCAGGGCAGAGATCGCCTGAGTGGCCTGAGATGGGCCGAACCCATGTAGAGAATTCTCAACCCTGCCAACTGCATAATATCTAGCCAGGCTTCGGGGGGCAGACAGGTCAGGCAAGGCCAGCGCTGCCTTTTCTTCCTCCGTTGGGGTACATTTGCCTGCCAAGAGCGGTTGGAATGCTCCTGCCCGCTTTGCCTAAGTTTCACCTTCCTGCTTCTTGCTCCCTTTATATGGCATTGGGTTGTCAGGTGATTGACAGGCAGGGAGCCAGGAAGCTGAGGACCCAGCGCCCTGCTCCCAGCTTTACGCAACTGGCTGTGAGTGTGTGCTTACCCTTACTGTAGTCATGCCATATTGCAGCGCTGCACAAGGGAACCTCAATCTCCGGTTGGCGTCAGAGCCGCCATAGCACAATTTCAACACAGCAGTAGGAGGAGATTGAAGCAAGGCTGTGGGCTTCCTCTTGCACACACTTCACCGGCTGCACCTGCAGACTTCTTCCACCTCCGCTGACTTTACCTCCTTCTGAAAGTTTGACGGGCAGCTGACGACTTGTCTTAATTAAGCATACAATGCCTGTGTTTAAAAACACACTTGGGACCTGTTTTCTGCCCTCACCCCACTCCTTTCACGTACCAGCAACTTTCAAACACTTCCTGCTGTGCCTGCCTAGAGGAGGCTTCAAGCCTCATTGGTCTCCGACGTGAGGCGACTCTGGGAACAGATGGTATTGGGGGCTGGAAAGGGCAGCGGCGGAGAAGCCAGGAGGAAGATCTGGCATTTGGGAAAGGATCGAATGAGTTCTTCACACGCTGCGGTCTCTTCCAGTTTGTGTCAACATGGTGCCTCACTAGAAATTCTTCCAGAGTGTCAATAAACCCATGACTACGAGAGCAGCTGGTGTGTTTGGGTGTAAACTTTGTCAAGGATCCGAGGGTTTGGATAGGACCCAAGAGGATGTTACTGATAAATTTGGGTGCTGTAGGAGAAACTGACAGAAGTTGAAGGGGATCTAGCAAACCCCACCCTAAAATAGCACGGGAGACTTTGGAGCAGGCTAGTCAAGGCTTTGGATGTACTGTATTCTTGAAATACAACCAGGTGAGCCTGGACTCCTAGGACGGAAAGGTCAATACTATATAACTGGTGGATACAACTCCCATGATCAGATTAGAGCAGCTGGAGGATAAAACTAATTCAAAAAGCATTGATGCAGCAGAAAAAAGGGGGAGGTATGTTTGTTTTTTAAGTGTACCGCCTGCAGGGAAAGATGAGCAGGGTAGCCTGTAAAGAGGAACTGTTAAAAAAGAATTAGAGAGAACTAAATAAAAGCCACATTGTGGCTTTCACAGCCCACTGAACCAAGGAAAGGATGGGGATGGTGAAACAAATTACAAGGAAATGTTTCAAGGAAGCAAGACTTTAATTGACTTCAACTGCTCTGATATCTGCTAGGCTTCAAGCTCTACTAATCAGGGAATCGCCCAACAAATTCCTGCCAGACCTTGCTGACAAAAACTTCCTCTTCCAGAAGGTGGAGGAATGAATTAGGGGGGGGGGGGCGACTGTCTGAATTAATAGGGAAGATTTAGTCAAGGGTTCTCCCCACATGCTCATATCGTTTATGGGCGGGGCGGAAAGTAATCCCTGCATAAGTTGCCTCTGCCATGGGGTCTGCGAAAATAGCCTTGCCTGACATCTGGAGGGCCGCAGTTTGGGGATGCCTGGTCAATGAGATGCGAGTGGCAGGAGATTTGGGGGGAAAGTGGCCACAAGTAATGATGGAACTTGTCATTTCGTGTAAAGCCAAAGCTAAGGATCAAATGGATTTTGGGAAAGCTGATTTTTGTTTAACAAACTCAGGAAAATACTACATAGGATTTGAGTGCCAATGTGGTGTAGTGGTCAGAGTGTCGGACTAGGACCTGGGAGACCAGGGTTCAAATATCCACTTGGCCATGAAGCTCACTGCCTCTCAGTCTACCCTACTTCACAGGGTTGTTGTAAGAATTAATTGGGGGGGTGGGACAGAACAATGTTCACCACCTTGAGGTTGTCAGAGGGAAAAAGCCGGATATTAATGCAATATATACATTCTGCAGCTAGATATACTGACAGGGAAAGGAGTTAAAGTTGGACGGCATCTTCTGGAGGAGGAGTTACCGGTACTAAAGGCACAATCTCAAACCATTCCAATGAGAGAGAAATGAGAGAAGAAAGCCAGGGTGGCCCCTCGCAGCTTAATGAGAAGCTGGAAATAGCACATGTTTGAGAAGTGTAAGGAAGGACAGGTAACCAAGTAACCAGGTGAAAAGCCTGGCCTGTAGGGCCAGTGTCAGGAAAGCTAAAAGCTCAGAACAAGCCAAGACTGGTAAACAATGCAAAGAGCAATGGAAAAGGGCTGTTTTCATGTGCACTTGGAGCAATGGTTCAATCCCTGCTGCTCAGTATGGATAGTGAAATGTGAACAGAGCTGCTCAACTGTTTTCCCTGTCTTCTCCCTTAAGGGAAACACTGTCAATCTTAAACAGAAGAAGCATGTAATAATTTATGCCAGAGAAAAAACCCAGTGGCAGGTAGCCCTGCTTTCTTTTCATTGGAAGTCCTGTATTTTTATAAAATTGTTACAGAGTTTAGATGAATTAGATCAGATTTTTATAGCACTTTTTTGTTTTGTTTTGTTAAAAGTTTGTTTTAGAATATTGTGCGGCCTATGTATGTGATGGTCGTCTTGTCCCCGGGATCTGATGGAGCAGGTTTCAAGTGGGTTTCAAGCAGGTGTGGGTGGGTGTTAATCCTAAAGTGTTTGGGACGGTTGTACACCTTGTACATGCCTTTGTGCCTTTGATATCTGGGCTAATGTTTCAAATTCCTCCAGTATACTAGTCCTTTCGAGGTAGCCTGCTTCGAGAAAGTCCTCTGAGACAAGGTTGGAAGAGCTGGGTATATTTAGCATACAGGAGACTGACAGACACCACAACGCTCTTCAAATATTTGGAAGTGCTGTCACATAAAGGTAAAGGGTAAAGGTACACCTGACTGTTAGGTCCAGTCGTGGACGACTCTGGGGTTGCGGCATTCATCTTGCTCTATAGGCCGAGGGAGCTGTCACATAGATGAGGTCAAAGACATGTTCTCTGATGCCTTAATGGGCAAAACTGGATCTCAATGCGATTAAGGTACAGAGGTATTTTGGTGGGAAGCAGAGAAAAACATCTTGCTGGAATAGCAATTGGATCACACACACGCACACACACACACACACTGCCCCCTAAGATGCTGGGATCTCGACCTGCACTTCGTCACCTTTCCTGCTATGCCTGTTTTTACTCAGAAGCCCACCCCACTCAGGTCAGCATGCAGAGGATTGGGAACCTCAAGCAGGTGCAGAAAAGCTCTTTTCAAAAGAGTAAAAAGCAATTATCATTATTTGTTTCTGAGGATCTCATCTGGGTTGCAACAGGAAAGGATGTTCCGATGCGAATTCCTTCTTACGTGCATTGTAGCATAAAGGAAGATGTTTAAATCAAATGTGCTTCCTTATCTCATATACATTTATTTATTTTTATCCTGGAGAGAGAATAAGAGCAGACAATTAACAGGGCGCTCTACTCCACCCCGTCTCGTCTTCCATAGTACCCTAATGTTGACCTTACGGGCTGCAGCTCATGGCGTTACAAACCGTAGCGGATAAAAACTAAACGACTCCTGGAGAAGGGAAGCCCCCCCCCCCTCTTTTACCACCACTCCCCGGATAAAATTCCTCTCCGAGGCCCTGCCTGTAAAACTGGTAGCCAAGAGCGCCGCGGTGTGTGAGCGTGCGCGCTCTTCTTGCGCTCCGTATTTATGAATGGAGCGGCGGCGCCTTCTCCATCCAGCCCCGTTTCATTTCGGTTTAATCCCGTCGCCAGGCAGCTCCCGCCTCCCGAGCCTCGGATTGGCTTCCTGCGGGCGCCAGCTCCGCCCTCTCGCGGTGACATCGCCGGTGGCTGGAGGGCGAGCGCGCACAGAGCTTGGGAGGAGAAGGCGGAGAGGGGCGCGACGGCGGACGCTTTCCCCCTATCTCTGCTGGCGGCGGTGGGGCGCGGAGGACCCGAGGGGGCCGCTGCCGTGCGCTCAGCTCGAGAAGCGGGACAGCCCCGGCAGAACCACCGCCACCGCAGATCCCTCCATGTAAGTAAGGCGAAGGAGGGCATCTCGGGACTGCGCCGGCCGAGGACAGATTGGAGACGGATGAATGGGCGGGCGGCAGCGGCGGCGGCGGCGTTGTCTGTCTCCCTGGCTGCAGCCGTGCGCCTTTCTCTGCCTGCTGCGCCCGCGCGCCTCTGCCAGCGCTTGCTGTAGGGCTGCCTCTACCGCTCCTGAGCATGCACGCTCGCCCGGGTGCGGATTGGGAGGTCGGCGTGGATCTCGACCTGCACCGCGTCAGATTTGCGCTGTGTGAGCCTTGGCTGTCTGCACTCGCCCGTGCGATTTACTACTTCTCCTGTGAGGAGGGTCCTTCCTTCCTTCCTTCCTCCTCCTTTTCCTTTCTCCTATGGGGAGCTGGCGTAGCTCGTATGCCTTGCCTGCCTCTCACTCCGCAGCACATCATCTCGGCACTTAGCCGTTTCTCTGCACCTGCTTGAGGCTCCCAGTCCTCGGCATGCTGGCCCGAGGGGGAGGAGTGTAAACATGCATAGCAGGATCAGTGTTGTGCAATCCTCTCTCTGTCTCTCTCTCCAAAAGGGATCTGCATAATCTCCTGTGCGAATGTGTGTCCGGTGCGTGGAGAGGGTATGAATGGCTCACTGTATGAATGGGTGCACAGGTGTGCCTGAGTCGCCGCGGCCATATCTGCCTGCCTGTGATTGTATCTGACCCTGCTCTCCATGCACATACTTGTGCACTGTGCATGCCTTGGAGCAGGATGCCATGTCTGGAACGGCTGCGTAAAAAGTGGCACATGCCTTTCTTTGCCTCTCTGCACCTGGGGAGGAAGAGACAGGTTGCTAAATATGCCTGCCTCTGCCCCGGCTCTCCGTCTGCACAATCTTTTTCTTTAAAAAGAAAAATGATAAATGATGCATGTCTGAGTAGAGAAATGGGCATAGATCTTGCTCTTCCCTGTGCTTTGATGTACGCTTATCTCCATGCAAATGTGCATTGTGTTGCTAAGCATGTGGTTATCACTGTCAGCTGCCTGCATCTGTCTGTGATGTTATGCAATTGTTTTGTAGGCATGTCTCTATGGGTAGGTCTATTGTAGTTCTTCCATGGGAAGGTACAAGTGTATATGTGATGCTACCCGTGTGGCTGTCTCTTTGCCTACTTGTTGAACATATTTGTTTCTGTTGGTGCCTGTTTCCATGTAGCGGTTGTCCTCATATGGGTGAATCTGGGATCTTTCCAAATGATTCTGTAACACTCTACTTATGCATAGCTCTAGCCCATGCATACAGCCTTTCATACATACATAATATATATATTTCCTTTTAATACCTCTTGTGGAACAGTGTTGTGGAACAAGTGGGGGAGCGACACTTGTTGTAAAAGGGAGAGCTGAGAAAGTGGGAGTTTTTAAAATTAATATATAAAAAGGACACATACTACCAATAATAAGGGAGGGAAGCCCATTTAGTCTCTCTTTGAGCAAGCCAGCCTTTTCCATCCAAGTACCTGCATTGCTTCTTCTTTTTTACTCATTTCCTCAATATGCAAATGACACTACTTTGGGTGTTTGGTGAAAACAGGATTCTTCCGCTTTGTAGCATTATTATGGATAATCTGTTGTAATTGCACACTCATCATGGGCACTGATTGGACTGTGCTGCTGTCGTGTTTTCTCCTTACACACACATGCTCCCCCACCATATACCATTTTCAAAACTACCCCTGACTTCCTTTTGGGGGGGGGGGAATAATAATTGGGTACCTGTGTTTTTTTTAATGCCAGCACAGATGATTCATCTGGCGAGATTAAAAAATAATAAGAATCAGGCAGATTTCCTGTTGCTCCATTCCACTCCGTGCTTCCATTCATGGCTAGCCTGTAAGCCACTGCTGCAGCATCCCTTTCTGCTTCCTCCGGAGACAGGCAAACAGCAGGATGGCACTTTTGCATTGTATCTCCCTGCAGTCACCCCTATCCACCCCACTCCTACCCCTAAAGGGGAACATGCCCGCCAGCAATTTCTGCTGCAAACAATTAGCACGAATGCTGCAGTTGGTGGGAAAATGCAAATGGGGCACGTGAGGGGTGTGTGTGTTGGTCTAGAATATTGCATTATCACTGGCTCTCTGTGTATATCTGTGTAGGTGACCCTATGCCTGGTTCTGTAGAGGGGTGTGCGCCTATCTGTTTATGTCCCTGTGATGATGGCGTTTGGTAGCGCTGAGTCTCTTCCTGCCTCTTCTGCGTATGCAGTGGTCCATTTACCAGATACAAAGGTTTCGATGGAGAGCTTATTGACGTCTCTGGCCTTCCCCTGTGGCTTGGTCTGAAAATACAGGGGGATCTGACTCGGTTTTCACCCTGTGGTCCATGTTTACTGTGTCTCATGGAAGTGCAACAACATCTGGGGGGCCACAGGTTCCACATCCCTGGGATGGGGATGCAGTAGAGTAGCCACAAGGGAAGCAGAGTCTATAGTGCCATAACAAAATAAAAAAATCCTTCCAGTAGCACCTTAGAGACCAACTAAGTTTGTCATAGGTATGAGCTTTCGTGTGCATGCACACTTCTTCAGATACACTGAAACAGAAGTCACCGGCCCCTTATACATAGTGAGAGGGTGGGGAGGGGTATTACTCAGAAGGGTGGTGGGAATGGGTGATTGGCTGATAGGAGTGGTAAACCTGTTGATGACTGGTAACGACTGCAATTGGTCTTGCAGGGAAAAGCTTCTGTTTCAGTGTATCTGAAGAAGTGTGCATGCACACGAAAGCTCATACCTACGACAAACTTAGTTGGTCTCTAAGGTGCTACTGGAAGGATTTTTTTAATTTTGTTTTGACTGAGTCAGGCCAACACGGCTACCTACCTGTAGCTAGTTCTGTAGTGCCATGTTAAAGTCCTTGTGTTCTTCAACCCCCTGCATCTCCAGTTTCTTTCTTTTTTAAAATGTCAGGCAGTGGGGTTCCGCCTGAGACCTTACAGAGCGGCTGCCATTCAGAGAAGCCAGGTCCTTGTCTCTTAAACTTGTAGCAACTTGTAGGGTATGAATTTCCAGGCAGGCAGCCGTGTTAGTCTGTTGGAGCAAAGCCAAACACAGTGTCCTGTGACACCTTCAAGACTGGCACCTTTTTCACCAGATGTCGCTGCCCACCTGCCAGTTCTTCGTTTGCAAATCTATCTTTAGTTGTCTGCGGTGCTGTTTGGCTAGAAAAAGAGGTGCCGGAACTCACCACGAACTCCTCTCGTTCTCTTATAGTGGCAACCCTCTCACCACCTGAGAGGTGCCAGAACTGAGTTCCAGTGAGTTCTGGCTGGAAAAAAAAACAAGCCCTGGTTGTCTGGCTTGCCTTGTCTTTCCTACTTTACCTAATGTAAAGCCTGATGAAGCGGACTTTACTCCATGGTCGTTTATACCATAATAAAGCTTGTTAGTCTTTAAAGTGCTGGAATACTCTTGGTTAAAGGTAGCATTGGTCAACTGGCAGCCTGAGATCCCAATTTGTCCCCTCCGGCCCCCTGCAGCAAGATCTCTGACCCAATGGTGTCTCTCTGCATTCCCTGAGCATGTGTACTGTTTTCTCCTTAACCTCTTCCTCCCCAGAGTGATCAACGACAAAATTGAAAAGCTCTCTCTCTCTCTCTCTCTCTCTCTCTCTCTCACACACACACACACACACACACACGCACACACGCAGACACAGGTTTGATCCAGAGAGCTGCAGACTTATCCCCTTCTTATGCACCTCAACTGCTCTCTGTTATGTGAAAGCCAAGAGACTTGCAAAACAGTTGTAATTAACTATCTCGCAGAAGGGGAGAACTCTCTTGCCTTTGCGTGTGCCTTGGCTTGGCTTGGCAGGACCAGGTGATTTAACATATTACATATCCCCACCCCACCCCCCATGAGAGCATCCTGGATTTGCCTGCATCCTATTCAGGCTGCCTTCAAGCTGTCTCTGTTTTGCAGGAGGCATTCAAGCTCACCCCCAAAACTTAGGTTTGTGCAATTAAAGCGAAGTAAACCACTCTTTCACCCTAGTACAACAAATCCATTTCCCCCCAGACTTTTTTGCACATGGGCACATGCACCCATTGGGAGAGACTGACGCATTTCCACTGTGTAATGGGACTGGAACCAGTATGTTGGTCCTTCAGCACTTGCCCAAGTCAACATGGGACTAATAATAATAATAATAATAATAATAATAATAATAATATGCTGACCACGGACATGGGCGTACCCAGGATCAAAACTAGGGGGGGGCAAGGGGAGGGGCCAAGGCACGGAAGGGGAGGGGCCACAAAGTGGGCGGGAACAGCGAACTCGCGCTCCGCCGGGCTGTGCCCCTCCCTAGCAGCAGGGCTGGTGGGCGGAGGCGGAGCCCAGCCCAGCGGAGCGCGAGTTCGGCGTTCCCGCCCACCGCGCCGCGCTCCCTGGTTCCCCGCCGCGCTTGGCCTTGCCTGAGGGCGCGCCGGGGAGCTGGAGGGAGGGTGCGGCGCGGTGCGGCGGGAATGGCGAACTCGCGCTCCGCCGGGCTGTGCTCCGCCTCTGCCCACCAGCCCTGCTTCTAGAGTAGGGCAGCTGCCCTAACTTGCCGCATGGTGGGTACGCCCTTGACCACGGATGTAGGCTTCAACTCCAGGCAGTTTTGTGAAGAGGAATCTGCAATTATACAACGCTGACTCATGAACACTAGACCCAGCCCTTCCATGTTCAGCTTTGGCTTGCGTTTCAGAGTTGCATTTTGGCACTTAGCTATCTCGGCTGGATGATTCCGCACTTAGGTTGCCTGGGGCATAGTGCTGCTCTTTCTCCTGGTAGGAGGAAGTGTCATTTGATGGCATCATGTGTCAATTCATCTAAATGCAAGCTGATGTAAAATGGGCTGTTAATGTTGCCGTTTTTAAGATGGCCATGACGCAAGTATTTCTGCCCAGGTAGGACATGGGTGGTGCTGTGGAGCCTAGGGCTTGCCGATCAGAAGGTCAGCGGTTTGAATCGAAAGCACGTCAAACTGCAAGTAGATAAATAGGTACTGCTCCGGCGGGAAGGTAAACAGCATTTCGGTGTGCTGCTCTGGTTCGCCAGAAGCGGCTTAGTCATACTGGCCACATGACCCGGAAGCTGTATGCCGACTCCCTCGGCCAATAACACGAGATGAGCACCACAACCCCAGAGTCGGTCACAACTGGACCTAATGGTCAGGGGTCCCTTTACCTTCAGGAGAAACCCGGCTATATGATGAAGAGATGAGGAACGACTCACTAAAATTACCCCTGACTATTGACCATGCTAGCTAGACATGGTGGGAGTTGCAGTCCAACAAGAACATGTGGGAAAAAGTTCCACATCCCTGCTACTAGAGGGCAGAGTGTCCCTCTGGAGTTTGGACAGCATTGGTGTGGGCCTGGATCTGGCTGGGAAGCAGATCCAGAGCACTGCTGGATCAGACCAATGTCCCCATCTAGCTCAGCATTCTGCTATCACAGTGGGCAACTAGGTGCCCTTGTGAAGCCCCCAAGCAGGTCAGGTGTGCAACAACATTCTCCCCACTTGTGAACCCCATCTTTGCTATTCGGAGGCATAATGCCTCCAACACAGGAGGTAGCACATAGGCATCATGGCTAGTAGCCATTGGTACCCTTTTCTATGATATTGTTGCATGCCACGCCTATATCTGAGTGGTGTGAGATTCCTGCGGTTCCAGGGTCCGTGTTTCTTTTTGGGAACGAGGCACAGCGGTGTCTGTGGTGTCTTTATGATATGATGCAACCTGATACTACAATGCAGGGCCTCCCAGCATTGACACTCCAAGAGAGTCTTGCTTCTCCCCTAGTTGGTAGCCTTGGATTCAAAAAGACACACCAGCTGTGGTTCTCTGCAGCTTGCCGACTTTTACAGACTGCAATCTTTCCCCCCTAAGCCAGCTCACAGCCAGCTCTGAAACTCTACTTTTGAACTCTGCTTTGGCTTCCCGAATGGCTCGTTACCTTTCCTTTGTCCTTCTTAATGGCTCGTCTCCCAGGCAATTTCCTGCCACGGGAAGCTGTCCTGCCTTATATTTTAATACCTGCTAAATCCAGTGTCTGGCATCCAGTTTTAACACTCCAAGCATTGATTAAATTCTAACATTTGCTGAATCCAGGAATTTAGGGTGTCTCGCACTCAAAAACTCATAACAATATATTTTGGAGTTGATTGTCTGTGCATTTGCACGCCTCTTAAGATATTGTGGCTACATTTGAACATAGTTCTTGTACCCATCAGTTTCACGTCAATACCTGTTTAAACCTTTGGAGGGCTTATATTAACCTATATGTTTAACTAAAGATGGTCGCAATTACGGTTATTGCACGCTTAATGTGAGCTGATGGTTTTTGTTGTTCATATATTATTTATTTTTCTTTCTCTTATTATTCATTTATTTATTGTTCTGCTTTTCTCTCTCTCTTTCTCTCTGCCCCCCCCCTTTGTTAAATTTTCATATAACAAAGGGTATCTTAATCAAATTTTCCACGGTGGTTCCTGAGATCAGGGAGCAGTTTTGGGGTCTGGGTTTGGATACAATTGGATACCATTTTGTCACAAGATGGCAGACTGAACCTTTCAAAAACTGTGCTGCTTTTAACAATCGATTTCAAAACTGCACTGGTTTTGTTGTTTGTTTGTTTGTTTGTTTGTTTGTTTGTTTGTTAGAATTCCTCAGCACTTCCATCAACAAACATGGTGGATGCAGCTCCATCAATGAACAGCTTGACCTGATTGTGGGTAGTGTGCAAAGGCAGTGACTCCAATCCTTGAAGTTCACAGGCAGTTATATCAGTTTAGCTGATTACCAGGAGCATGTGGGCACATTTAAAAGTAGTGCGCCAGCTCCGCCTGTTCCTGGAGATGTCTGCTCTGGCCATGGTGACAGTTACACCCTGTTTGGATTTATGACACAAGAGAGGGCCTTCTTAGCAACTGCTTTCTGATTGTGCAATGACCTTCCATGGCCCTCTCTCTCTGCTTTCCTTTTGCTGGCCAGGAAATTCTTCCCCACCCCCTTTGTTTCAACAGGCCTTTTGGCCACTAATTGTCTGTTGTGGCAGGGTCAGAGGCGCAGGGTGTTATACTTTTATTTTTCTTAAGTTATAAGTGTTCTCGGTGCTTTTAAATAGGGTTACTTATTTAATTGCTTCTTAGTATCCATATTTCTCGTATACAGTCAAACCTCGGTTTATATGCCTACCTCGGCGAGCATCCGGGTTCTGCGGCATCGGATGTGCAGCTCACGATCTGCGCAGCTCGCGCATGCGCAGAAGCGCTCTATTGGCGCTTCGCACACTCACAGAAGCGTGCCTTCAGCGAGCGACCACCTCCGCGGAACGGATTGCGGTCGCAAACTGAGGTACCACTGAGGTCCAGTACAGAGGGCCTTCTGGCGGTTCCCTCGTTGCGAGAAGCCAAGTTGCAGGGAACCAGGCAGAGGGCCTTCTCGGTGGTGGCGCCCGCCCTGTGGAATGCCCTCCCACCAGATGTCAAAGAGAAAAACAGCTACCAGATTTTTAGAAGACATCTGAAGGCAGTCCTGTTTTTAATGTTTAATGGCTTTTAATGTTTAATAGATTATTTTATTTCATTTTTCTGTTGGAAGCCGCCCAGAGTGGCTGGGGAAACCCAGCCAGATGGGCAGGGTATAAATAATAAATTATTATTATTATATTATTATTATTATACCACTGTATGTTCTTAGTTTTAGCTGTTTTGTTTTATGTTGTGAGCTGCCTTGGGTCCTATTGCTTCTTTAATACCGGTATTGTCTAGCCAGAGCCAGACAACATATTAAAGAAAGAAAGAAAGAAAGAAAGAAAGAAAGGAAGGTACAGGCCCCCTGAAGTGGTACAATGGAACCTCGGTTGTCGAACGTAATCCGTTCTGGAAGACCATTCGACTTCCGAAACGTTCGACACCTGAGGCGCAATGGGTGGTCGAAAAATTCAGTTGAGAAAATTGAGAAACGCGCCACAGAAGCTGTTTGACTTCTGAGGTCAAATGTTCGAAAACTGAAACAATTACTTCCAGGTTTTCGCCATTTGGAAACCTAAACGTTCGGCTTCTGAGATGCTTGAAAACCGAGGTTCCACTGTACCAGTTCAGAATTGCATGTTTTGAATGCTTCCCTGTGCTTTTAACAAACCTTTCTTCCCCCCCTCGTGGAAAGATAACATAGCACAGCCTTCACCAACCTAGTGCCTTCCAGATAGACGTTTTGGACCGCCACTCGCATCAACCCCAGCATCATATGGCAAGAGTGGCCCAAGACCAGGCCTGCTGGATCAGGCCAAGTGGCCCATCTGTTCCAGCATCTTGTTCTCACAACAAGATGCCTCTGGGACGCCAACAAGCAAAACCTGAGCACAGGAGCCCCCTCCCCTCTTACTGTTTTCAGTTGATATTCAGAGGCTCTGACAATTGGAGAAGAAGGATAAAATAGCACCGCCCTCCCTCTCGATCCCTAACGTGCCAACTTTTCCAGGGAGGGAGAGAAGATACGACCTAAACGAGGAAGAGAACAGGGGTACAAATGTTCTCTTTAAAAAAGAAAACAAAAAAAGAGGATGAACATCCTAACCCCATTTGACTGGTTGAATGCTACAGAAATAAGATTTGACTTCCTCTCCCCCCCCTGCCCGCCCCCCGCATGTACTTCTGTCTGCTACAGTGAACAGAGCTGTTTTTACTTCAGAAAACAGAGCCAAGAGGAACTTCAGGTGGCCTCACATGACTCGGGTGAATGTGGCCTTCCTTTGGAGGAAGGGAACAGCGTTACGTAATTCTCTTCTTAAAATGTTTGCGAACGGTAGATCACATCCAGTGTTAAATCATACTGTGAGTAGGCGCTTGGGAATGAGTGGGTATGACTAATTTAGGTCCAGTAATTTCAGTAGGTTTCCTCCGAGTACAACATAGGCTGCATTACCCACTATATTTTTTTAATGTAGCACAGGCACCCCCAAACCTAACCCTCCAGATGTTCTGGGACTACAACTCCTATCATCCCTAGCTAACAGGGCCAGTGGTCAGGGGAATTGTAGTCCCAAAATATCTGGAGGGCCGAGTTTGGGGGTGCCTAATATAGCACATTCAAAGCACATTCTTTCCCCTCGAAGAATTATGGGTACTGTAGTTTGTTAAGGGCAGCTGGGAATTGTAACCCTGTGAGGGGTAAACTACAGTGCCCAGAATTCTCTGAGGTAAAGAATGTACTTTAAATGTGCTTTTAAGGTATTCGTGTGTACACAGCCTCAGTTGGCTGCAACTCAGTAGATTTTATTGTGTTTTGACTGATAACCTAGAGCTCCTCCAGGCAGCATGTTCGTTGAGCATTAATCCTGATTTGCTTGTGCGAAGCAGACGTTAGAAAATGCTGTCTTTATTGAGCTGATTTGTTTGCAGGGAGCCATTTTCATCTTGAATTGCTTGTGCGGCTTCCCATTAATGTCTTTCCCATCACTTTCCTAACAGCAAAAAAAGGCCAATCTTTAGCAAGTGAGTTTATTGTGCCAGAGTCATGGAACATTTTAGTCTGCTTCAAGTGCGCAAACCCAAGTGCCTGCTATGCAATGGAAATCCCTCCTTAAAAAGACTGACCTTCTGGAGGCAGCCCTTGTCTTCAGCATCAGGCATAAGGAGCAGAAGTAAATCAAAGGCTTTGTCCACACTTCCTCCTCCGCTCCCGCCGCTTTCCCTCGGAGAAAACTGCTCTTTAGCACTCAGTCAGAGCAAACAGCAATTCGGGTTTTCTCCAGGTTTGATGTTTGCTCCGATTTAGCACTAAATGGTGGGTTTTCCGTGGGAAAGGAGTGGTCAAAGCAGAAAACCACTCAGGGCACAGGGCAAGTGGGAGTGTAAAAGGTAAAGGGACCCCTGACCATTAGGTCCAGTCGCGGACGACACTCGAGTTGCGACGCTCATCTCGCTTTACTGGCCGAGGGAGCCGGCGTACAGCTTCTGGGACAGGTGGCCAGCATGACTAAGCCGCTTCTGGCGAACCAGAGCAACAGCACCCATGGCCCACCCAAAACTTAGGTTTGTGCAATTAAAGCGAAGTAAACCACTCTTTCATCCTAGTACAACAAATCCAGTACAACGCAGGTGGAGCTGTGGGTTAAACCACAGAGCCTAGGGCTTGCCGATTAGAAGGTCGGTGGTTCGAATCCCTGTGATGGGGTGAGCTCCCGTTGCTCGGTCCCAGCTCCTGCCAACCTAGCAGTTCGAAAGCACATCAAAGGGCAAGTAGATAAATAGGTACCATTCCAAGCGGGAAGGTAAACGGCTTTGTCATGCTGGCCACATGACCCAGAAACTGTACGCCGGTTCCCTCGGCCAGTAAAGCGAGATGAGCGCCGCAACCCCAGAGTCGGTCACGACTGGACCTAATTGTCAGGGGTCCCTTTACCTTTACTTTTAACTTTAAACCACTCTTTCATCCTCGTACAACAAATCCATTTCCCCCAGACTTTTTGCACATTGGACACATGCACACGTTGGGAGAGACTGCCACATTTCCACTGGGTCCTGGGAGTTTGGATGAGCCCAAAGCGAAGCTTTCAAGGGAAATGGACACCCTCCTGCTTAGCCTTTCCGGAAACCTGCAATGCTGCTCACTTTAAAGTTCATTTGAACACGGTTGCTCACGTCGCAGCACGAAGGCTAGGCCGTAAGCCAGCCTTTGCCAACTTAGATGTTGGCTGAGGAGAAGAAGTTGCAGTCCAAAACATATCTAGAGGGCATCAGGTTGGAGAAGGCTGCTTTGAGGGTGTGTGTGGTGTGCATGAGTGTGCAAAAGTAGGGGCAAGCCTGGCCCCCTTGGGAGATGGAGGTTGAGGCAGAGGAAGGAGTTGTGTTTTCGGTGTTGCAGGAGCTACAGCTGTTGTCATGGCGACAACTGCAATGTTACCAAACAGGCTTAGAAGCCTGAGCAATATGCTGAAGGGCACAAAAGTGGAGAGGAATTGGGAAGAGGGAGGGCGACCTAAGCTGAAGCAAAAGAAGCCCTTGGGCCTGGCCAATGCACCCCACCCCCCTGCCGCCTCCTTGAAAGACTTGGTGCCGCTCTCAAGATGTTGCTGGATTATCAACTCCCATCAGCCCTAGAGACAGCAAGGCCCATGGTCAGTGATGATGAGAACTGGAGTCTGGAGACATCCAGAGGGAGGGCACTACGTTGCAGACCCTTGGGCTAAGCCTTTGGGGAGGGGGGGAATCTATAACCCGAATTCTGAGGTCCCTCCATAAACCAGCTACTGTACAGTGGTACCTCGACTTACGAACGACTCGACAACCGAATTTTTCGACTTACGAATGGGGCAAATGGCCGCACGCTTACGAATTTCTCAACATCCGAACGGAAACCGCGGTGGTTTTAGATAGGGTTTTTTCGACTTACCAATTTTTAGATGGGGTTGCTTCGACTTATGGATTTTTCCGTTTCCAATGCATTCCTATGGGAAATCACGTTTCCAATGGCGCGTTTCGACTTACGAATTTTTCGACCTACGAAGGTGCCTTCGGAACGGATTAAATTCGTAAGTCGGGGCACCTCTTTAATTTTAAACTGAGCTGCTTCACCAAAGATGATATAGCAGCCTTCCTGGACACTGGTGACCTCCAGATGTTTTAGTCTGCATCAGTCCTGAGCATCGGCAGTGTTTCCTGGGGCTGATGGAAAACGGTAGGCCGAAACATCTGGCTGGGGAAGGCTGTGGCACACCTTGGGCTTGCGGATCCTGGATTTTTTGATGCCGAGCAGCTGAACAGTGTGAGAGCCTTCTGCTGGAAGGCGTCAGGTGAACACACTTCCTTCATAGGCATGGGATGAGCAGAACCAAACTGAATATGTAACACTCCTGCAACACTCAGGTTGGCCCCCGTTTGCTCTCCTCCTAGGCGGTGCTTAGCTCCAGGAAGATGGCACAGCCAGGCTTTGCGGTCCTGTTGTTCTAATGCCGATATCCCTGCTCTTCCTCTCTAGGCCCTGAGTTTGCTCCACCTGCCTGCCCCTCTGCTCTGGGACAGCTGGGCACAGGGCAGCCCAGAGGTTTAGCCCAATAAGAGCCATGCCCTTGGAAGAGGAGGAACCCAGTTGGAAGAAACGAGCAGAAGATATCCGGGAGATCTATGAATTCCGGGAGGTGCTGGGCACGTGAGTTCGTTGTTTGTTTATTGCATTTACATCCCAGCTTTTTCTTCAAGGAGATTAAGCTGGTGCTCGTGGTTCTCCCCCCCCCCCAATTTAATCCTCACGACAACCCTGTGAGGTAGGTTAGGTTGATAGGCAGCGGCTGTCCCAAGGTCACCATCTTCAGCAATGAGTGGGGATTTGATTCTTGGTCTCCGAGGTCCTAGTCTGGCACCCTAACCACTACACCACACAGCCATGTGGTTATTAGGGATATCTGGGTGAGGGCTGCTCCTCTAAGGCAGGGGGGTGGGCGGTCACCAGACTTTTGGGATTCACAGTACTTTATTTTCATGAAAACCTCAAGATCCACCAACTTGAGCCAGGTTCAAAATAGTAGCTTTTTTTCTTCATTTTAGTTTTCTTCGGTTTAGGGAAGAGGGTGCCTTTGTTGTTCTTTCTGTTATTAAACAATTGGGGGGACCCTTGTACATCTTCTGCAAATCTCCTAGCAGGAGATGCTGCTCGACATTCTGCCAGCTGATGTTCTAAGAGCTTGTTTCTATCATCAAGATTCCAAGGCTGTTAGCCTAAGCTAATTGACCTTGTCTACATGAAACGGGAATTAAAAAATGTTTCAGAGTCACACTGGTTGCCATGGTTTACTGTGGTGGGAGGGAGTCTACCTTCCCTTGGGGCCACATGCTTCTCCTTTGACACAGCTGCAAGAAGGGGCTTGGAATATTTTGCTTCTGCTTTTTAATTTTACTGTATGAACCACATCTTGTGCTTAACCTTAACTATGGTTTGTTTTGAAACCGGCCAACTTCAAGTAATAGCTTATGAAGCTGTCTCGTTTCACCAAGCCATCGTTAAGATTAAGCACAGTTTATGGTTCGAGCATAACAGTGATTGTGGTTAATTGAAATTAGAGGCCTCCATTCGTCTTCTCCTGGCTATGCTTGATGAGGAAGAGAGCACACGAAGAGAACAGGGAGTGTTAGTGTTGTGTACTAAGCTGAATCATAGAACAATAGGATCCAGAATGCAGCAGTCTGATTGGTCCGCAGGAACCACCCAATCCAGCTCCAGGTGGAAGTGAATCAGCAAGGTGATTGGCCTGCAGGAGCAGCCAATCAGGCTGCTGGCAGAAGTGAATCTGCAACCTGATTAGCCTACAGGTGCAGCCCCGAAGTAGCCAATCACGCAAGGGCCATTGTGTAAATAATGTATATAAGCAGACGCAGACTTTGGGGTAAAGAGCCATTCTTTTCTTATTCTTCAGTTGCTACTACAAGCCGAATAAAGAGCATGAAATTCACTCTCGACTCCATTTCATAGAATCACAGAATCATAGAGTTGGAAAAGACCACAAGGGCCATCCAGTCCAACCCCCTGCCAAGCAGGAAACACCATCAAAGCATTATTGACATATGTCTGTCAAGCCTCTGCTTAAAGACCTCCAAAGAAGGAGACTCCACCACACTCCTTGGTAGCAAATTCCACTGCCGAACAGCTCTTACTGTCAGGAAGTTCTTCCTAATGTTTAGGTGGAATCTTCTTTCCTTTGGGCCATATCAGTGAGGCCAAGGGGTGGGTGGGTCTTGTCACTTGGGTAGCCCAGGACGACCATACGCACTCCCCAGGCTTGTGCCCCCAGGGAGTCACTTTGGTGCTGCTAATGTAGCAAAAACAATGCAGGAGGCTGGATTCTACAGGTTTTTGACCTTACTCGTGTTGGCGCACTCCTCCATTGTCTCTCAAGACAGATAGATGCCAACAACAATATGCCGCATTTAGTCAGGTATACGCTCTCTAAACATGGAAGTTCCATTTTGCCATCTATAAAAGATGCACATTCCCCTCTCCTCCCTGCTGCAACTCAGTTTTCATGTGCCCGCCCCCCGCCCGATCAATCACCCATTTATTTATTAAAAGTATTTATTTTAAAGCCAGGCTTTCATCTCCACAGATACGCAGACCTGCAGACAGAAAGCATGGCTTAGATCACTAATGTAAAAAAAGAAAGAAAAAGGAGCGAACACTGACAATAAAAAAAAACCAAAAAAAAAAAAAAACACAGGCGCCATCATAAACAAATAGGAACACATTTCTAAAAGCCGGGAAGCATTTATGCCTGACTCTATTCTAGTTGCTGCAACCTGCATAAGGAGGCATTGGTCTCCCCAAAGAGGTTCTTTTTTGCCCAGACACTTTGCTCTTTATTGGTGTTCATCTTTTAGGTGGGTGGGGTAGGGTCTGTTCTTTTTACGTTATTGCACGATGAGCAATTCTAGTTAACCTCTTTTTAAATCTTTTGATGTATTCTAATTTGAAATTAATATGCTTTTTCTGTCTGTTTTAAAAAAAACAGGAGGCAACTTTGAGGCAATTGTTTTTTGCAGTAAGCCACAAATAAGGATTAATAATAATAATAGTTAAGTTGACTAACTCCTGTAATTGCAACAACAGTGCACTGAACTGACTGCCTCCATTTTTAAAAATGTCACCCTTGAAGTAGTTACAGGTAGGTAGCTGTGTTGGTCTGACGTAGTAGAAACAAAACCCCTGACCACTGGTCCTCTTAGCTAGGGATCATGGGAGTTGTAGGCCAAAACACCTGGAGGGCCGCAGTTTGGGGATACCTGGTCTAAAATGTAGGAGCCAGGTGTAGGGTGAGATGCAGGCTCCAGGCTCCGTGAGTGGCAAGAATCTTCTTCCCTGCCCCGTTCCTAAAGTGCTGGGCACACTCCACCTCAAATTTGTACCAAGGGTGGGTCAACAGGTGGCGAATGCGCTTTGGAAACCTGTGGCTTCAAATATTAGCACAGGGCTCAGTCAATATTGACAGGAGACCTGGGTTGCTGCTGAAGTATGTGTCCAGTCAATAGTACCCCCCCTTTTTTGCAAGGAGGGGATTTTGCCTCAGGTAGCACATGCTCACAGGCGCTACCTTAAGGTTTTCAAGGTTCAGGTCTGGCAGTGGCAAAGGCTGTCTGTTATCTAGATAGCTATTTTCAGCCTCTCCTTTCTCAAGTACCCATTGGATGCAAAGCAACTCAGCTATCTGTGTGGGTCTTCATGAGCAACAGCAGAAGAAATGAATGAACTTTTCTGTTGGGCGAGAAACAAAGCGAAAGCCTTTCTCTCTCTCCCCCCCCCCCCCAACTTCCTTATAGGTGTCCATATTTTCTTCCAACATGGTTGTGATATAAGGCAAGGATGGAAAGACTTTGTGCTTGAGGAATCTAATCGGGGATTGTGTGTGTGTGTTTTTTATTTATTTATTTAAAAGCCTTTTTAAATTGCTTTACATTTACATACATTTACATACACAGCGCATGTGCTGTGTATACAATAGATACATCCAATTTGAATGGCTTTAAAAGAGAAGTGGGACGTGGGTGGCGCTGTGGGTTAAACTACAGAGCCTAGGGCTTACCGATCAGAAAGTCGGTGGTTCGAATCCCCGCGATGGGGTGAGCTCCCGTTACTCGGTCCCAGCTCCTGCCAACACAGCAGTTCGAAAGCCCGCCAAAGTGCATGTAGATAAATAGGTACCGCTCCAGCGGGAAGGTAAACGGCGTTTCCGTGCGCTGCTCTGGTTCGCCAGAAGCGGCTTTGTCATGCTGGCCACATGACCTGGAAGCTGTACGCCGGCTCCCTCGGCCAATAACGCGAGATGAGCGTCGCAACCGCAGAGTCGGTCACGACTGGACCTAATGGTCAGGGGCCCCTTTACCTTTACCTTTACCTTTAAAAGAGAAGTAGACAAATTCACTGAAGACTATCAACAGCTACTGGGCACAATCTTCTACTTCCACTGTCAGAGGCATTACACCTCTGAATGCCAGTTGCTTAGGAATTGCGGGTGGGCAGAGCGCTGTTACCTTCATTTGCAGCTTGCAAGCTTCCCATAGGTCAGCTACTGTGAGAACAGGATGCTGTGCTAGAAGGGCCATTGGCCGGATCTGGTAGCCTCTTTTATATTCTCAATATAACAGCCATATCCATTAAAACAACAATGCAGCATAATATCAATGAAAGAGTGCAAAAGAATAAAAACAAGTAGAGATTTGTGCACAAAAAGCAGGGTCCAATCTTATGGGTTGGGGGAAAACCCTGGGCAAAAAGGTAAGCCCTTTCATATGTTCAAGGCAACTGGTGGTGATGGTTCATGTAGGGCAGAGGGAAGAACTTCTAGATCTACAAACCAGGAGCGGATGCAAAAGGATGGCACGCACAGGGCATCTTCGAATCAAGATTTAAAATGCCACAGAGCACACGCTTGGTCCAGGAATTTGCTGTCAGGACCAGAACTGATATCACTGCGTAGCTCTGTTGGTTAGAGCGTGGTGTTGATAACACCAAGGTCGCAGGTTTGGTCCCCGTTTGGGACAGCTGCGTATTCCTGCACTGCAGGGAGCTGGACTAGGTGAGACTCAGGGGCCCTTCCCGCTCTACGATTCTATGATCTCAGTCCTTTCTCCCTCTCTTACTCCACAACAGGCATCCCCAAACTGCGGCCCTCCAGATGTTTTGGACTACAATTCCCATCTTCCCCGACCACTGGTCCTGTTAGCTAGGGATCATGGGAGCTGTAGGCCAAAACATCTGGAGGGCCGCAGTTTGGGGATGCCTGTTGTGGAGTAAGAGAGGGAGAAAGGGCTGAGATCATAGAATCGTAGAGCAACCTCCCCCCTTCATAAAGGGCAATGAACCTTAGCCCTGTGGTCAAGGACTGTGTTTGACACCTCGGGTGGAGCTGCCTGGCAGCAAAGGAGCTCAGACTGGCTGGCTCGCAAAGTAAATGAGGCCAGCACCCGAGAGTGGCTAACACACCTAAGCGGGATTAATGTGTTAATTACAGAAAGGATTAGAAGGTGAGAGCTCTCGCAGAGGTCACCCTCGTCCAATCTCTGGAGGAAAACTTCTCTGGTTCCTCACAATCCCTGCAGGGTAGGGTTCTTCTCCTGCAGGCCTCTGTGTGGCAAGTCATGCCACCCTCCCTATTTACCAGTTTGGATTGCTGCTGCCATGGACAGGCACTGTGTTTTATCTTGCGTCCATTTTAGGGCCAAATGACACCTTCAGGTGTCTTTAAGAGGAGTCTGATCACTTGTGTTTTGAAGGAAAAGTAGCCGTGCAGGGTCCCGAAGCAGAATGTGCTCTCTGTCCGGATGGGGTTCCCCACCAAACCTCTCCTTAAGAGGCCATCTTAAGCATCCTTTTTAAAAACTGCGGTTTGGCCCTTTTATGGAATTGTCACGGACTGCCATTTCTGCTCTGGCAGCTTAGTCAATAGAGCACAAGACCCTCAATCTCAGGGTCGTGGGTTCAAGTCCCACTTTGGGCAAAATGTTCCTGCATTGCAGGGGGTTGGAGTAGATGACCCTCATGGAACCCTCCAAGTCTACAATTCTATGATTCTGCCTCGTGCATTTCAAGGCAGTTTGGCTCTAATGTATCACCTACCAACCCCTCTGTATACACATACATAAACACAGAGGAACCTGCTTCATACAAAGTCCAGGCCATCTAGCACCATATTGTCAGCACTGACTGGCAGCAGCTCTTCAGGGTTTCAGGCAGTGGGTCTCTCCCAGCCCTCCTAGAGACACTAGGGGCTGATCCAGGGAAATTTTGCATGCAAAGCATCACTTGTTCTACACCTGATCTGCATTCCTAAGCATCCACACTTGCCAGCTGAGGTCAGCCCTTCCCGCCACATCTGATGGTGGGATTTAGTCCAGGAAAGCTTCTACCATCCTAAACTTGCTAATCTTTCTGGTGCCACAAAACTCTTGAGTTGCTTTTGCTGCAATGGGCTAGCACAACAAATACTTCAGGGTGACAACCTCCTTTTATGTAAAGGTAAAGGGACCAATGACCATTAGGTCCAGTCGTGACCGACTCTGGGGTTGCAGCGCTCATCTCGCTTTACTGGCCGAGGGAGCCGGCGTACAGCTTCCGGGTCATGTGGCCAGCATGACAAAGCTGCTTCTGGCAAACCAGAGCAGCACACGGAAACGCCGTTTACCTTCCCGCTGTAGCGGTACCTATTTATCTACTTGCACTTTGACGTGCTTTCGAACTGCTACGTAGGTTGACAGGAGCAGGGGCCGAGCAACCCTGTCACGGGGATTTGAACCGCCGACCTTCTGATCGGCAAGCCCTAGGCTCTGTGGTTTAACCCATAGCACCACCCGCGTCTCTATCCCTAAATCAGATTAGTCAGCTCCTGAATATATTTTAGCAACCCTTTTGGGGGGGTGTGTGTGCAGGGGGTACTCTCAGCCAGGATCATTTAAAAAGTGGTAAAATGCATGCTTAGGGAGGAATGATAATGCAAAACAGTGGCGTCAGATTTTTGTTATGTTTGTTAAATTAGGCGAGCTGCCGTGTGTGTGTGTGTTGACTTATGAGCTAGTAGAGTCAGGCTCTGCTTCACAGCCCCTTAATGGTAGGAGGAAGTGGGAGTAGCCAGATTGGACAGCAGGTTTCACAAGCCATCATATGAAGTGGCGTAACTTTGTTTTTCACGAGGACATAGGAAGGGTCTAGTCTAGCATCCCGTTTCCTACAGTGGCCGGTCAGAGGCGCCTGGGAACCTCACAAGCATGGCATGAGGGCAAAAGCCTGCTCTTGAAGATGCTCCTCTAGCAACTCGGGGAAGGGCCATAGTTCAGGGGGTAGGGCATCTGCTTGTATGCAGAAGGTCCCAAATTCAACCCCTGGCCAATCCAGGTAGGGCGGGGAGAGACACTTGTTTGAAGCGCTGGGGAGCTGCTGCTAGTCATTGTGCTGAGTTGGATGGGCAAATATGTATGTAACTGGTATTCAGGTCCTTCTCTGATTGTGTGGAGGAAGTAGATACCTATCATGTGTACCCACCGATAGCCTTATCCCCCTACGAATTCTCCTGGACCATAAAAAGCAGCTGGCAGGGCGGATTCTCTGGCAGGGCAACAGGGCTCACTGGCTAATGCCAGGTGGCATATGGTGCCAGGTGGCATATGGTGCCATGGAGGGGAGGGGGGCTGCAGGTTGTGAGCTCTGTCTGTCCTCGCAGAACCTGCCTCTCCCCATCTTCCCTCGGCTCGGGCTCCGAGTGCCGCTTTGTACAGATAACAAACCCTTTCCTTCCTTGCCAGAGACGGAGCTCATTCGGCTCTGAAACTGTGCCATTTCCCCACCCTCTTTTACCCCTGCCCTAGATGGGGATGAAAAGCCAAAGGGCTCTAATCGCAAGAACCAGCGATAAGCAGGGAGGGGAATCTAGATAGTGCCCTTTGTTTGCCAGCTTGTGTTCTTATTCTGTAGGTGGCACAGCCAAGGCTAGCCAAGAAACCAGTATGTCACTGAACTACGACTCCCATCATCTGCAGGCAGCATGGACAGTGGCCAGGGTGCCAGGCTATGAATCCCTTTCCCTTTCTAATCCATCTGTAGATCCTGGAGGACTTGGCTAGGTTTGCTTTTACACGGATGCAACATGTGTGGTTCTGCTTTTAAACTCACCTCCTCCCTTTGCTGGGACACAGTGTGCCCAGTCTCTGTCTTCTTCCTACCTGGCGCATTCTCCCGAATTCTTTACCCAGTGCTTCCTCCCTTCCTCCTCTCACCCCTTTCTTCCTGGCACATTCTCTCCTGCCAGCCCGGTGCCATCTCTCACATGCTCTCCTATAAATAGCTGAGATTCTGCAGGTTGCTGTGGTGACAGCGGCTGGGTGAGAGATCCAGCTGGGTGTGATGGGGAGGGCCTGGTGCTCGCAGGATGTCAGGTCAGAGGATGACAGGGGCCTTGCCTGCGCACACCCACACACCCCTCTATGTTTATGGGTTGGCTTCGCCCCATAGCTTTCGCTGTTTGGAGCTCCATTCATGCTGTATTCCTGTGCCCGACGTTGAAGTTGCTTACAAGTTCCTTATTTTGCACGTGACTTTAAAACACATCTCGGTCAGAAAACTTAAGGAACTAGATGCTCCTGAGATCCGAAATAAGCTTGGGTCTGCTGCATCGTGACCGTGTGTGTGTGTGTGTGTGTGTGTCTCAAGATCCGCAGTCATTTTCTCCAGCCAAAACACTTGACTTTATTATTTTTATTTATTAAATTTGTATACTACCCTTCATCCAAAGATCTCTGGGTTGTACACAGCATAAACGTGTGCTGACCCCAGATCCCAGATGAAAATGATAAATAAGGAAGTGGGCATGTGTACCCCAATAATCAGCTTTGGGTCACCCCTATTGATAGACACCTGCATCTACCGGAGAGTGTCTTCTATGAGATGACCTTGAATCCCCCAGGCCGTCTGAACTAGGGGGCCTGCATACCTGGCTAAGAATGGGACACGCCTGCTGAGCTGAGCTGGCCTGCTCCACAGTCTCATTTTCCTCCCCTTCCCTCCTGTTTTCCAGAGGTGCCTTCTCCGAGGTGGTCCTGGCCGAAGAGAGGTCGACTCAGAAGCTGGTAGCCATCAAGTGCATTGCCAAGAAGGTGTTGGAAGGGAAGGAGAGCAGTATCGAGAATGAGATAGCTGTGCTACACAAGTGAGTGGCCCTCCCTCTTGTTCCCCACCCCTCCCTTTAAGAACAGCCACTGCTGGGTCAAACCAAAAGTCCTTCACTCTGTTCCAGTCCAACAGTCCCTGGGAAGCGGAGCAAGGTGGAAACAGCCATCCCTTCCCTGCTGACCCTCACACCCCCAGGGCACACATGTGTGGCATTGAGAACAAAGCAATGGCGCTTGCAATAAGCTACCTGAACCACTGGGGTGGGGTGATAGACAGAAAGGCAACTTGGTCTTCCTTCTCCCTTATTCCTGTTCTGTTAGTAGCTACATGTTGGTAAACTACACGACTTCCTTGCAGGCTCTGCTTCCTTCCTGCTCCTTCTCCAAATGTCAATACCAGTACAGTCATACCTCGGTTTAAGTACGCCTCGGTTTGAGTATTTTTAGTTTAAGTACTCTGTGGACCTGTCTGGAATGGATTAATCGACTTTCCATTCCTTTCAATGGGAAAGTTCGCTTCAGGTTAAGTACGCTTCAGGTTAAGTACGGACTTCCGGAACCAATTACACTCATACCTCAGGTTAAGTACGCTTCAGGTTGAGTATTCCGCGGACCCGTCTGGAACGGATTAATCCACTTTCCATTACTTTCAATGGGAAAGTTCGCTTCAGGTTAAGTACGCTTCAGGTTAAGTACAGACTTCCGGAACCAATTGTGTTTGTAAACTGAGGTACCACTGTATGAGCTAGCAAGGGCTGGTGTTACCTTCTTGGCTGCAGCTTGGCCACCTGTAAAACCTATGACAGCATCTTAAAAAGCAGAGACATCACATTGCCGACAAAGGTCCGCATAGTTAAAGCTATGGTTTTCCCAGTAGTGATGTATGGAAGTGAGAGCTGGACCATAAAGAAGGCTGATCACTGAAGAATTGATGCTTTTGAATTATGGTGCTGGAGGAGACTCTTGAGAGTCCCATGGACTGCAAGAAGATCAAACCTATCCATTCTTAAGGAAATCAGCCCTGAGTGCTCCCTGGAAGTACAGATCGTGAAGCTGAGGCTCCAATACTTTGGCCACCTCATGAGAAGAGAAGAATCCTTGGAAAAGACCCTGATGTTGGGAAAGATTGAAGGCACTAGGAGAAGGGGACGACAGAAGACAAGATGGTTGGACAGTGTTCTCGAAGCTACGAACATGAGTTTGACCAAACTGCGGGAGGCAGTGCAAGACAGGAGTGCCTGGCGTGCTATGGTCCATGGGGTCACAAAGAGTCGGACACGACTAAATGACTAAACAACGACAACAACAACAAAACCTATGCTTAGAATGGCTTTGTTGACCATGAGGAATAAACCCAAAGTTTTCTCTGTGCTTTCATCCGGCACCCTGATGTAATATATTTATCAAATTCGGACACATGCAAGCATCCCCCTACCGTGTCTTCCTCATTCAGTTTTTTGTTTTGTTTTCATGTGCATGACCAGGAATGTTGGGGAACAGACCAAGGTGAAATCTATATGGTTTTTGCATCAGGAATGAGAAACCATTGGCCTTCCACATGTTGTTAGACCCCATCGGCCCCAACTGGCGTAGCCAATGGCAACCTAGTGGAGACTGGTCCATTAGAGTGGATGAAGCAGTGCCCTGCAAACCTCAATCTACCCTTAACCAGCCCCCAACCTCTTGCTTTCTTCCTGACAACCAGTTCAGGGGGTGGCGCTGCTTGTCTGTTCCCCCACCAATCTCTCAGCCCACCTTCTGCTGGTACTGATTGTCAGCCAGCCAGCCAGCTCCCCCTTAGTCTCAGGGCTTAGCCACACTTCCTCTTGACCTGCTGGAGAAATCGTTCTTTAGCGCTTAGTCAGAGTAAACAGCAATTTGGGTTTCCCCATGGATTGCTGTTTGTTCTGATTTAGAGCTAAAGAGTGGGTTTCTGTGGAAATGAAGTGGGGCAAGGGGAAGACACTCGGATCCATGCCTAGGAAGTGTGTGGTTAAGTGGAGAATGGCTTGGACATGTGCTTTCTAGGCACGACACAAGCAGAAGTTTGGGCGAGCCCTTGTAGGACTTAGGAGAGATCACCTCTCCCCACCTTGACATGTGAGCAAGGCAGGGGCCATAGCTCAGTGGTAGAACATCTGCCTGCATGCAGAAGGCCCCAGGTTCAATCCCTGGCATCTCCAGGCAGGGCAGTGAAAGACCCCCATCTGAACCCTGAGTAGCTAGTGCCAGTCAGTGCAGGGTACAGTGGTACCTTGGTTCTCAAACAACTTGGAACTCAAACACTGCAAACCCGGAAGTAAGTGTTCCGGTTTGTGAACAATTTTCGGAAGCCAATTGTGATCCGTTTTGGGTGTGACGCTTCCAATTTGAGTGTTACGCTGAGGTCTGTCTATTTTTGCTATTTATTTTTTTCTTTTTGTTTTTGCGGCTTTTTTGTGTGTGACTGTGTGGAACCCAGTTCAGCTACTGATGGGTTGATTGTGTGACTGCAGCACATCGTTTATTGCTTTCCTTTTATGGATCCATGGTCTCGTTAGATCAGTGATGGGCAACCTTTTGAGCTTGGTGTGTCAAAATTCGCCAAAAAACCAAGCATAACGGGTGGTGTGTCACTTTGAGGAAAAAAAACCCCATAATTTCACGATATTTATAGTTTAAATAACAAAAATGTATAATTGTAATATATAACTGTATTTAATAAACCAAAAACTAATTATTTAACCAAACCAAACCAAAAACCCCTTATTTATCACAAAGTGCCCAGAGTTGTTGAGCTTTTTGCGGGGAGCTGCTGACCAAAGTTTTGGAGGTTTTTTGGGGGGTGCAAAAGTTGCTTTGCTTTTGGGGGGGTTGCCCCAAAGCTGCTGCGCTTTTTTTGGGGGGGGGAAGAGAACAGAAATAAATGACGAATAATACCTTCGCTGGAACTAACACGCAGCACCAACATAATCTGCCAAAGCGCCAAAAAAACCAGCACAGAACGAGTTAAAAAATGAACGCTGTTACACCCAATCATCATCTGCCAAAGCGCCAGAAAAACCAGCACAGAAAGGGTTAAAAAACCAATCTCTGGCTACCAGCAGCAACAACAAAAAGGATCCGGCTTTTAACAGCAGAGACAAGCTGTAGCGTGAGGAGGAGCGGGAGAACAAATGGGGGGGGGGAAACAACAACAGCAGCGCAAATGGGCCGATGGGGCATGTGCCAGCAGTGAGGGCTCTGCGTGTCATGTCTGACACGTGGGCCATAGGTTCGCCATCACTGCGTTAGATAGTAAAATTCATGTTAAATTGCTGTTTTAGGGGTTGTTTTCAAATGTCTGGAATGGATTAATCCGTTTTGCATTACTTTCTATGGGAAAGCGCGCTTTGGTTTTGGAACGGACTTCCGTAATGGATTAAGTTTGAGAACCAAGGGACCACTGTATACTGATTTCATAGAATCCTAGAATCGCACAGTTGGAGGCACCCTGAGGGTCATCTAGTCTGACCCCCCGCAATGCAGGCATCTCAACTAAAACATCCATGACAGATGGCCGTCTAGATAGACCAGTGGCCTCAGTGAATACACATAACTACTCCATCACAATAAGCTTGGTCCTCAGTTAGCAGAACTAAGAGATCCTGTGTTGAAAGTTCTGGGCTAGGCGGCCAAATTGGTTCAACCTGAATCTAAGGAGCTGCTGTAGATGCATGGAAGGGACCATAGCTTATCCATGTCCCGTTTTCATGTGCCAACGCAACACTTTTCATATTTCTGGATGTCATGCATATAGCCATGCACAACTCAGGATTTGCTTTGCTCTTGCAAAATGTATATACAGTGGTACCTCAGGTGTCGAACGTAATCTGTTCTGGAAGACTGTTCAAGTCCTGAAACATCTGAAAACTCAATATGGAAGCTGTGTGGCATGTTCGACTTCCGAGGTGTGTTTGAAAACCGAAGCATTTCCTTCCGGGGTTTACGACGTTCGAAAAGCGAAACGTTCGTCAGCGGAGATATTCGAAAACTGAGCTACCACTGTTTGTTCTGCAAAAGCAATGAACTTGGGCTTGGAATTCAGGATCCCAAAATTTCCGTTTTTTTTTAAAGTAAGCAAGTTTCCAGCTGTTCTGCATAGGTAGGGTTGAAAAGGTATAGCTGCTGCCTGCTGAAAATAAAAAAGCCCAGTGAGACTGTGAGCCAAGTCTGTTGGCAGAAATAAGGTGAGTGCTCATCTGAATGTGACCTCAATAGGAGTAGCTAATGCTGCATGCCTTGGTTTGTGTAAGTTCAGCTGCAGAGAGGTCTGCGCATGTGTGCGCCCTATGTGCAGGGAATCTCTCCCCTCATACATGTGGCCTGCCAGCCTGATCACGTGACAACAGCTCTTTGCATTGCGTGCATGGGCGCGTAATTTCCTACAACTGATATCTGGGCCTGGGATATCAGCCTTTCTGAAAATAGTGCTGGCTGGCACTGTGCAGTGTCTCCTTGTGCCCAGAGCATGCCACGTTTTCGTTCCTGCGACTCTCTCATGTTCAGCGAGGGCAACTAATCTATGACCTCTGTCATGAGCATTGGAGAGGGAAATTCAGGAGAGGTGGCTGCCACATCTGGAGTCTCCATTACAGAGTTGGAACCTGCACTTCCCATCCTCTTAGTACAGGGGTGGAAAACCGAGTTCCCTCCACACGTGGCTGAACTCCGATGCCCATCATCCTTGACCATTTGCTGGCTGGGGTTGATGGGCATATAATGCAAGGCACGATGCTCGTGAGACCCCCCCAGCTATCTGCCATTCTAAGTTACTCAGAGGCATATTATATACATACATGAGCACATACAAATTATATGTAAATTTGTGCCTTGGCAACAACCCTGGGCCACAGGATTTCTGGGTCCAAAGCTATGAGTTCTGGGGTGTCGGGTCCAACGAAACGAAGGCAGGTTCTCCCAACCAGCCCAACATCAATGACCAGGCATCCCCAAACTGCGGCCCTCCAGATGTTTTGTCCTACAACTCCCATGATCCCTAGCTAACAGGACCAGTGGTCAGGGATGATGGGAATTGTAGTCCAAAACATCTGGAGGGCCAAAGTTTGGGGATGCCTGATCAATGACCATAATGTGGACCATTGAAACTGGGAAGCTCACTTAAAGGAAATATTTTCCGGGAACTAGTGAGTGATTTCTCAAAGAACCCATTTCAATAGTGACTCTCCTGCTTAAGGTGGAAGGGTAGGGAAGAGGCGAGGTTAAAGGAAAGAGCTCCTGTACACATAAAAAGTGACCGTCTGTCTCCTACTAATAAAAATCAGCTCTAGAATGTGATATGGGTGTTAAGGTAGCTTCCAGATGACATCATTCCCCAATTGCTGCAGTCCCATGGCTTTCTTTTTCCCCAGACTTGCTTTGTTTTTTAATACTAGTGCAAATATAGTATATATAGAGCGAAAACCCCAGCAACAGCCTGACCAGTGCTGTTGAGCCTTTTTGGGGTGACTTTAATTGAAAGCTTCCTGCTGATCACTTCTGCTACTTTCGCCACTTCCTCTTGAGCACGGCTCAGTGGGATCACTGATGACTTTCCCTTGTCCTTTAATTGCTGCCTTAATGTCGGCTTTTGCCCGTGTGTGTGTGTGTCTGTGTGTGATGTTGAGAGGCTTCGATTACTGGTTTCCTTTCATTATTTTCCTCTGGGTGGGATTCATAGAATCATAGAATCATAGAGTTGGAAGAGACCACAAGGGCCATCCAGTCCAACCCCCTGCCAAGCAGGAAACACCATCAAAGCATTCCTGACAGATGGCTGTCAAGCCTCTGCTTAAAGACCTCCAAAGAAGGAGACTCCACCACACTCCTTGGCAGCAAATTCCACTGCCGAACAGCTCTTACTGTCAGGAAGTTCTTCCTAATGTTTAGGTGGAATTTTCTTTCTTGTAGTTTGAATCCGTTGCTCCGTGTCCGCTTCTCTGGAGCAGCAGAAAACAACCTTTCTCCCTCCTCTATATGGCATCCTTTTATATATTTGAACATGGTTATCATATCACCCCTTAACCTTCTCTTCATCCAAGATTCATCCAAGCTGTTGTGTGCAAGGAAAGAGGTCTACTTGCACAACAGGAATCCCTGTCCCTCCTCCTCCTTTGTGCCCCCCCAAAGCTGCTCTGTGGGGGGAACCCCAGAGAAGGTTTAGGGATTGCTTGAAAGGGAGGGAATTCTCATTGCACTAATGGACCTTGTTCTATGCATGTAAACCCCACTTACCGCTATGTTGAATTCCACCTCCTCTTTCTTTCTTTCTTTCTTTCTTTCTTTCTTTCTTTCTTTCTTTCTTTCTTTCTTTCTTTCTTTCTTTCTTCTTTTATACCAAATTGCTATACATTATTATTTCAGCACTGAAGGAGGACTTGACTTTCCTTTGTCACCAAAAACAATGGCTGCACATTTAAGTGTGTAGCTCACCCACAACCCCCTATGAATTTTCACGAGTCTCCCCACCTATAGGTTCTTCTTGACTCCTACCAGTGACAGCACAAGTGAGTGACGCAGATCCGTACCTTTACAAAATTGTTTGTTTTTTAAATCTTCTGAAGCCGAAACACTCATTTTAAGCCCCCTTAAAACAAAGCTCCACCTCATGCCTGCAAACTGGTCTGTGTGGTGTGGCAATACCCTGCATTTCTTTAAAAAAAATATCGCTTGTTTCTTTCGTTCTTCCATATATATTTAAATAGCTGTTTCTGGCTTGTGTGCTCATTCTTTCCAGTATGTAATATATTTTATATATATATATATATATATATATATATATATATATATATATATATATATATACACACACACACACACACACACACACACACACACATATACACATACACACAGTAGTACCTCTACTTACGAATTTAATGTGTTCCGAATGCAAATTTGTAAGTAGAAAAAATTTGTAAGTCGAATCCCATAGGAATGCATTGGGAGAAAAAAATTGTAAGTCGAAGCAACCCTATCTAGAAATTCGTAAGTAGAAAAAATCCTATCTAAACCGCATCCAAGATGGCGGATGGAGCTCCATTCGTAAGTAGAGGTACCACTGTGTGTGTGTGTGTGTGTGTGTGTGTGTGTGTGTGTAGCATTTATTTAACCCTTCCCATACGTTTCTTCAGTCAAGTACTTCACATACATTAGCTCGGGAATCCTTACAACAACCCTGCAATTTTGCTGTTATTCCCTTATTGTAGATCTCTCTGTGTGTGTTTGTGGGGCAGTGACCTGAGGCTGAGAGCAGTAGTTTGCTTAAGGGCACCTGCTGGGTTCACAGCAGAGGCAAGATTTGATTCCGGGGACTGTTTGTTTCATAGCTCTGTCGCACAGCAACTAGCTTATCACGGGGACATTATCTCTCTCTCTCTTTTTAAAGTAACTTGTCAGCCTGTTCCTCTCAAGCAGCATGAGGAAACCTCTGTTTGGCCTCCCAATATTGCTGGACTACAACTCCTATCATCCCTGACCATTGACTGTGCTCTCTGGGAGCGGTGGAAGTTTGAGTCCAACAACATATGGAGGGCCAAAAGTGTCCCATCTAAGTTGTACAGTGGAGACCCTTAGGAGAGGCGATACTGCACAGCCGGTGCTGGTTGTGGCTAACACTAGGAATAAAAAGGATGGGAGTCATAGCTGCCAAGTCTCCCGTATTCCCCGGGAAACCCCCGTTTTTCCAGCTGTTCCCAGCCAAAAAAACGGAATTTTTTGTTTCCCCCCGGTTTATTGTGGCGCGGTGGCCATTTTGGAACTGGGCGGAGCATGCTCAGAAGCAACTTTTGATGCTGCTTTGCCCAGTTCCAAAATGGCTGCAGCGCGACTTCTGGTGCGGCGGCCATTTTGGAACAGGGCAGAGCAGCATCAAAAGTAGCTTCTGAGCATGCTCCACCCAGTTCCAAAATGGCGGCAGTGCTACTTCCGGTCTGCTACTTCTGGTCCAGTCCCTTATTTCTCAGGCCCGAACTTGGCAGCTATGATGGGAGTTGCCACCTGGACCCCTACCCCTTGGTTTTGAAACGAAGGAACAGGCAACTCCCCACTTGCGCATGATTTATTTGTGCTCAACCACGTGCACCACTGCGAAATAAATAATTCGTCTCAAACTTGGAAGTGGCAGGAGAGAGCTGGAAAGTTATTGTGGCACGTGAGGAGACCCTCCCCAGAGCCCAAAGAGGATGTCAGTGAGCCAAAGGCCAGAAACAAATGTTTAAAATGCTTTTTTTAAAAAACCCACCAACCCACACTTATGGGCTGCAAAATGGCACAGGGAACTCTCGCTGCTACCCTGCTCAATAGCTGTTGGGCAGGAAGCTGTATTGCAGTGGGCTCGGATGTGCTGTTCCCTTGCCCTCTCTGGCGATCTGAAGGCAAAGGGACTGAATAAAAGAAAAAGAGCATGTAAAAACAGGTGTTTAGAGCAGGCACGGTCAAACTCTGCCCTCCAGATGTTTTGGGATTACAATTCTCACCATTCCTGACCACGGGTCCTGTTAGCTAGGGATGATGGGAGTTGTAGTCCCAAAACATCTGGAGGGCAGAGTTTGCCTATGCCTGGTTTAGAGGGTGCTCCCCACATGCTCATATCGCTTATGGGCGGGGCGGAAAGTAAACCCTTCATAAGTTGCCTCTGCCATGGGGTCTGCGAAAATAGCCTTGCCTGGCAGAGAAGCTGGGAAGCAAGCTGTCAGAGGGCCTGATGTGGCTACTCTAGAGTAACGACTCCAGCATAGTCTTTTTAGGCTTTTATTAAGTGCTGATTATTTACAGTGGTCAGAACGATCTATATACATGCTTAAGGTGAGGTGTCAGAACCTCCGAATGGCGATTGGCGCGTTTTCTTCCAGCACAAAAGCTTTGGGAGACCCAACCTCTTCCCCCTACGTTTGCGTCGCAATTCGGGAGTTGGGGGGATTGGCCTTCCCCCCGTGCGCCCAACTTCCTGTCCCACCTGGGGCATGGGCTCCACAACCTTGCCTGAGCCTCGGACACCACTTCCTGACTCTCCGCTGGAGGCAGAGCTCTCCCTACTCTCTCCAGCACTTGGGGATGGGCTGGAACTTAAGATGGGAGGGACTTCCCTGTATCCCTTGTCCCTCACATCCACCCCCCTCCCAGGCTCCTCTCCCCCCCTCCCTAGGGGCTCTCCGCTTGCTGGGGACGAGTGAAACCCCAAGAAGTCCGTGGCATCAGAGCCTGTGGGTGTAAAAATTTTCTCCCAATCCTGCGATCTTTCCCCCTCCCCTGAGAAGACGGGAATCCCAAAAAGTCTGTGGCGTCAGAGCTGGTGGGAGTAAAAATGTTCTGCCAGTCCTCTCCTGCCTCTGACGTAGTCGACCTCGGTGAAACCCACACCTCTTCTTCCGTATCCTCAAATTCCGCTTCCCATCTCCATGGAGAGCTGCTGCCTGCGATCCCTTCCTCCCGCTCCTCCCCCTCTCCCTCCCTTTCCATGTGCCAGGGCTTGGGCCTGTGGGGGAAAAGGGCGTGGAACTCTTCCACTAAAAATTCCTCTTGTACTTCCGTGGCCGGTATCCACTCATTGTGGGACGGCGGAGTGTCCTCCCATGCCATGAGGTACTCCAGCCCTCTCACCCCTCTCCTTGAGTCTAAAATCTCAGTTGCCTCATTGAGTTGTTGGGTGTCTCCCCTTTCCCCCCCTCCCTCTGGAGGCTGATCGCTGTCCCTGAACCTGGTACTTTCTCTGTACGGCGACAGCAGCGATCTATGAAACACTGGGTGCACCCTCATGTCCTCCGGCAGTGCCAGCCTGAAGGTTACTGGATTGACCTGTTGCGTGACCGTGAAGGGGCCCAGCCTCCTGGGCGCCAACTTCTTGCATCGCCCCCTGGTGGGAAGGCCTTCAGAGGACAACCAAACCCTGTCCCCTACCCTGATGACCTCCCCCGGTCGCCTGTGACGATCTGCCCCCTTCATGTACGCTTCCTTGGCCCTCTCCAAGTGTTCTCTGAGCTGCTGGTGCACCGTCTCCAGTTCCTCTGCCCAATCCTCTGCCTGTGGGCCCTCCTCCTCCTCCTCCCCCTCCCTCTCCGGGAAAGATCTGAGGTCGCACCCATAGTTGGCCTTAAAGGGCGACACCCCTGTGGAGACGTGCACCGCATTGTTGTAGGCAAATTCTGCCAGTGGCAGGCGATCCACCCAGTCCGTTTGTCTCTGGCTGACGTAGCATCTCAGGTACTGCTGCAGAATGGCGTTGACCCTCTCCGCCTGTCCATTGGTCTGCGGGTGCCGAGCCGTCGACAAGCTGACCTCCACCTGCAGGAGGTTCATGAGCCGCCTCCAGAATCTGGAAACAAATTGGCGGCCTCGGTCCGAAATAACTCTCAAGGGTAACCCATGCAGTCTGAATACGTGGTCAACGAACAGTTTGGCTGTCTCTTCTGCAGAGACCGCCCTGGCACACGGTATAAAGTGGCACATTTTGGACATGAGGTCCACCACCACCAACACTGCTGTCTTGCCCCTGGAAGAAGGCAGGTCTGTGATGAAGTCCATGGACACTACTTCCCACGGCCTGTGCGGTGTGGCTAATGGCTCCAGCAACCCTGCTGGTGCTGCTCTGACCACCTTTGCTCGCTGGCAGGTGTCACAGCCCCTTACATAGTCTCTGACATCCTCCCACACCCCTGGCCACCAGAAGTGTCTCATGACTAAGTGGGTGGTCTTCTCCCTTCCAAAGTGCCCTGTTGTTGGGTTGTCGTGCATCTGCTTGAGGACCTTACCTCTGAGTTGTGTGGTGGGTAGGTACAGGGCTCCCCTGTAAAAAAGCAACCCCCTCCTTTCCTCAAAGTCTCGTGCCTGCTCCCTCCCCCCTCACAGGTCTTGGAAGATGCGGGTGGCAAACCCATCTGCTGCCGTCAGTGCTGTGAGTTCTGCCTCGCTCACCACTGCTGCTCCACAGGACCATGCCGACGGGGGAAACACGTGTCGGGGCGCCGGTGGTAACTCCTCCTCCATGTACTCTGGCTTACGGGAGAGGGCATCCGCCCTGACGTTCTGCTCCCCCGGTATGTAGTGGATGGAGAAGTTGAAGTGTGAGAAGAACTCTGCTCACCGTATCTGCCGCTGGTTGAGCACCCTGGCTGTTCTCCAGAACTCCAGGTTCTTGTGGTCCGTGCACACCTGGATGGGGTGCTTGGCGCCCACCAGGAAGTGTCTCCAGTGCCGGAACGCAGAATGGATCGCGAGAAGCTCCTTGTCAAACACCGTGTAGTTGCGTTCTGGCTGGGTCAGTTTTCTGGAGAAAAAGGCACAGGGTCTCCACTCTCTGTTGGCATCCAGTTGCAGTAAAATGGCCCCCACCGCGCGGTCTGAAGCGTCTGTTTCGATGCGCAGTGGCGCGTGCTGTACCACATGGAACAGGTTGTGGTCAGAGGCGAACACCTTTTTGAGGCTTTCGAACGCTGCTTGCGCCTCCGGTGTCCACCTGAACTTCTGCTTGCCTCTCAGGCAGTCAGTGATGGGAGCCGTAACACGAGAGAAGTTCTTGATGAATTTCCTGTAGAAGTTGGCGAAGCCTAGTAGGCGTTGGGCATCTTTGCGCGTCCTTGGGCTGTGCCAGTCCAGGATGGTTTGCACCTTGTCCTTGTCCATCGCTAGCCCCTTGTCTGACAGCTTGTAGCCCAGGAAGTCCACCTCTTTGGTGTGAAACTTGCACTTCTCCAGCTTCACATACAGGTGGTGCTCCTTCAGGCGCTGCAACACCTCCCTGACATCCTTCACATGCTGCTCTGGGTCATTGGAGTAAATAAGGATGTCATCTAGGAAGACCAAGCAGTTCTTGAAGAGGAGGGACCCCAGGACGTGGTGCATGAAGGCCTGGAAGCATGCTGAGCCCCCTTGCAAACCAAAGGGCATCACCAGATATTCAAAAGAGCCCAGTGGCGTGAACATCGTGGTCTTCCACTCATCGCCTTCCCGGATCCTGATCAAGTTGTACGCCCCCCTCAGGTCGAGCTTTGTGAAGATCTTGCCCCTGCGCGCTGCTGTCAACAGATCGTCCACTCTGGGCATTGGGAACGCCATTGGTTCTGTCATGCTGTTCAGGCGTCTAAAATCCACCACCAGACGGCGCTGTTGCGTGTCCTTGTCCACCCAGAATACCGGGCTGCCCCCTGCTGCCTTGCTTTCTCTGATGAACCCCCGCTTGAGGTTCTTGTCGATGAACTCCCTCAGATCCTCCAGTTCCCGGTCTGACATGGAGTACAGCTTGGCCGGGGGTAGCGTTGCCCCGGGTATCAGGTTTATCTGACAATCAAAAGACCTGTGGGGTGGCAGGTGGTCGGATTCCGCTTCGCTAAAGACCTCCTGCAGGTCCCAGTACTGTTTGGGAATTGCCTCTCCCCCCTTAACGTGCATGGTGGCCACCGTGGCTATCGGCGGCCCCTCCCCTGGCTGGCGCTGCATGCAATGTTCCAGACAAAAGTCCGATCCAAACGTAATGCATCTCTGGTGCCAGCTTATGGATGGGTCGTGGCGTGCTAGCCAGCTCATTCCTAGCACTATGGGGGGGTCTGAGATGGTGGTGACGTTGAAAGCCAGTGTCTCTGAGTGCCTTCCCACTGTCATTCTCATGGGGGGGGGTCTGGTGGGTGATGGCCCCTCCCAGCAACTCCCTGCCGTCAATGGTGGAGACGTGCAGGGGAAAGTCCAGCTGCAGCAGTTGGATCTGGTGTGCTTCCGCAAAATTTCTTGAAAAAAAGTTGGCAGAGGCACCCGAGTCGATTAACGCTAAAACCGTCAGTGGGTACCCATTGGGGAGTGTCAGGGTCACTTCTAGAACCACCCCTGCTCTGGGGGGTGTGGGCTGGTGCTGCCCCTCTGTGGAAGGGAGGGAGGGAGGGGGCTGGTTTCCGTCGATTGCGCCTGGCTGCTGCCCCTTGTCTCCTGCAGCCAGGCAGTCTCGTTTCCCTGCTGTTGCGTTGAGTCTGTGGGGGCGGGCATAACCAGTTCCCGCCCTTCCCTGCCATTCCCGGCGATGCGGACAATTCCTGACAAGGTGACTGGGGGAGTGGCATAAAAAGCAGTTTCCTCCCCTCCCCTCCTTGCGTTTCTGTGGTGCCGGGGTTTGAAAAGCCCGCGCGCGCGCTCCTCCGATCTCCATCGGTTCCGGCTCTGGGCTTGGTCTGGGCGGGGCTGGGGGTGGGCCCTGGGGTGGGGTCTGGTGATGTGGTCTGTCCTGGGAGCGTGGGAACCAAGGTTTTGCTGCGCGCGTCGTTTGTTTGTCATTCCATCTGGATTCCTGTCTCACCCCCACCGCCAGCGCAGCTTTGCTTAACTCATCCATAGTCCGCGGTTTAGGACCTCTCGCCAGCTCATCCTTAACGTCTGAGTGCAAACCCAGGTAGAAGGCTGATTTCACTGGCTCACTGTGCAGATCCCACCCCAGTTTGTGCACCAGCATGGTGAATCTCGCCCAGTAGTCTCTAACTGTCGATTTTCCTTGTGTTAAGTTATGAAGCTCCTCTTTTGTGGCTTCCATTTCAGAGTCACTCGCGTACATGATTTTTAAAGCTTCTAAAAATAGTTTTGCGTTCTTCATGCAATCATTTTTTTGCGCGATGAGGGTCTTACCCATTCTCGGGCGGCCCCCGTCAAATGCTCTATGATAAAGGAGACTCTGTGCGCGTCATCTGGGAATTCTGCTGCATGCAATTCCAGCGCATAATTTATTTCTGTCTCAAATCCTAGGTACTCCCTAGGGTCGCCGCTAAACTTGGTGACTAGGCTCTGTCCCCTTCTCACTTGGACTAGCTGCGGCTGGGGCGCCCCCCCACCTCTAGCGGCTTTCTCCTCTTCCAACTTTTTCTGCAGGTCCAATACCATCACCCTTAGCTGTTTCTCAGTCTCCTCTTTTGTCCTCACCTGGTCCACCAGCTTGTTCAGCTCCTCCTGCGCCCCGCGTGCTTCCTCCTGAGTGGCATGCAATTGCTGCTGGGCCTGCGCTGTCAGGTTCCGTATCTCCTGCTTCGCCGCTTCGGCCTCCAGCCTCCAATGCTCAGCCTCTTGCGCGCTCATCGCGGCACTCCAAAGTAGCCAAAAAAAGATTCGGAGGTTGCTGTCAGAGGGCCTGATGTGGCTACTCTAGAGTAACGACTCCAGCATAGTCTTTTTAGGCTTTTATTAAGTGCTGATTATTTACAGTGGTCAGAACGATCTATATACATGCTTAAGGTGAGGTGTCAGAACCTCCGAATGGCGATTGGCGCGTTTTCTTCCAGCACAAAAGCTTTGGGAGACCCAACCTCTTCCCCCTACGTTTGCGTCGCAATTCGGGAGTTGGGGGGATTGGCCTTCCCCCCGTGCGCCCAACTTCCTGTCCCACCTGGGGCATGGGCTCCACAACCTTGCCTGAGCCTCGGACACCACTTCCTGACTCTCCGCTGGAGGCAGAGCTCTCCCTACTCTCTCCAGCACTTGGGGATGGGCTGGAACTTAAGATGGGAGGGACTTCCCTGTATCCCTTGTCCCTCACACAAGCCTTTCAGGCTAAACAAGGCAGAGTGATGTTAATTCACGGACCTCCACATTGTTTTCTTGCTGAAGGAGCTTCTCTTTCTCTTGCAGGATCAAGCACCCCAATATTGTGGCTCTGGATGACATCTATGAGAGCGGGGGACATCTCTACCTCATCATGCAGCTGTGAGTTGAAAGCTGGGAATTAGAGGAGACCCAGCTATGGGTGGCGGGGGGGGGGGGGAGCCTCTTGGCACAGCCTGGCAGCATTGGTGGAGCTTGTGGGCAGAGCTCACCCTGACCACCCTCTTCCTGAAGGGGTCTCTTTAGGAGAGCAGGCCTCACCTGTGTTGTTCCACCCCAATGTAGGGTCTCAGGCGGGGAGCTCTTTGACAGGATTGTGGAGAAGGGGTTTTACACGGAGCGAGATGCCAGCCAACTCATCCGGCAGATCCTTGACGCTGTCAAATACCTGCATGACATGGGCATCGTACACCGTGACCTCAAGGTAGGGGCATGTACCTGTGCGGGGATTTCTGTCGAAGCCGCCTCGGGGTTAAGATGCGCATTTGCACAGATGTCTGATTGCTGAAGGCCGGACTAGACAATTCATCCTATTAGCAGTTGCTTGGATGGCATTCCAAAAGAAAAAGAGCTGGCACTTTTCCCTCTGCTGCAGTCTGGTCGAAGACCTTGGTATATAATAATAATAATAATAATAATAATAATAATAATAATAATAATATTTTTATTTATACCCCGCCCTCCCCAGTCAGAACCGGGCTCAGGGCAGCTCACACCAATAAAATTACAATAAAACATAAAAAGCAATTAATTAAAATACATATTAAAATACAATATTAAAATTTAAAATGCAGCCTCATTTTAAGTAGTCCATAAATCCAAGCCATGAGGGAGGAAAAACACAGGGGTCAGACTGAGTCCAACCCAAAGGCCAGGCGGAACAGCTCTGTCTTGCAGGCCCTGCGGAAAGATGACAAATCCCGCAGGGCCCTGGTCTCCTGTGAAAGAGCGTTCCACCAAGTTGGGGCCAATACTGAAAAGGCCCTGGCCCTAGTAGAGGCCAATCTAGCCACCTTATGGCTCGGGATCTCCAGGATATTGTTGTTTGTGGACCTTAAGGTCCTCTGCGGGGCATACCAGGAGAGAGGGTCCCAAGCCGATACGAGGGTCCCAAGTATGGCATAGTTTGGGGGCTTTAATCCTTTGTCTCTTGCTGCTGCTCCAATTCAGATTGGGGGCCCCATACCCCCCCTCTCCACGAGTTGGAAGGAAAGCTTCTGTTTGCCTCCTCCCATCCCATCCCATGTCCAGTCTGGACTGGGACCGCAGCAGGGGGCAAAGGCCCCCTTACCCCGTGCCAAAGCCTCAGTCCAAGATACGAGGGCACCCCATACCTGCTATTCATTTGCTAGTTGGGGTGAAGAGCATCTTGACTAGTCTTGTCCCTAATCATCTTCAGATACCTTAAACTAGAAATAGAGCTTTTGTATTTACTTGTCAAGTATTAAGCGCTTACTTCCTCCACTGTCTTGTGGCTTAAGACCTAAACAACATGTAACACTAGTCGCTTTTGATTCGATCTCTTTCCTGTCCCTTGAATGCAGACTTGGAGGCAAGGGGGGGAAACTGAATTGGGGCTGCAATGAAGAGGAGGGAGATTATAGCCGCCTTCCCCACCTCCATTCGCTGATGCAAATCATTCCTCCTCCCCACAAAGTTCTCCTAGCTGTGGAGGGGCAAGTGGACATTCATTTATTGTGCTTGTCTGCATTTCACCCTATGAGCCTCTTCTTCTTCTGCAGATTTTGGGGTGGTTATACATGATCTTGCTTTCAATACTGTTATTACCTGCCTGGAAACGTTTTGGGGCAGACATAGCACTTCATTTCCAGCCGGTGCGTGTTGCGTAACGTCCTGCTGATATCCTGTAACTTCTTATGTCACAAATTTCCTGGGCTTTATTCTTTCCCTCTTTTCTTGCCCTATAGCGCAGGATTGCCCCTCCAGATGGCAATAGCGTGGTAACGCCAGGGAAGCGTTGCATAACAATTTACAAAGCAGGATGATGTGTGGATGGTCCAGTATAAATCCAGTGGAAGTACACTGTTATTTTGTCAGTGACATATTTCAGAATACAGAATACCCCACAACCCCTCCCCCATAGTCTGGGCCCTGTGTTCAAGAGCAACTTCAGGAAGCTATGTGGAGAGAGTGATTTTGTACCAGAGAATTGATGTAGGAAGGTGGGGTTAAACTCCCAAAAACATTAGAAGAGTCCACTGCTCTTGCAACATGTTGATTTTGTCCCTCAGAGAAGTTCTGATTCTGGGATAACTGGTCCCGTGGCCATGGTGGAAATGGTTCTATGCCCTCCAAGTTGAGGACAGGATACAAGTTGTAAAAATCAACATGCAGAGACAATGGAGAGCCGTTCAAGTAGTCAAAAATAGCATAGGAAAAATCCTAAAGGATAATAATAATAATAATAATAATAATAATAATAATAATAATTTATACCCCGCCCATCTGGCTGGGTTTCCCTAGCCACTCTGGGCGGCTTCCAACAGAAAAATAAAACACAATAACCTATTAAACATTAAAAGCCTCCCTGAACAGGGCTGCCTTCAGATGTCTTCTAAAAGTCTGGTACTTGTTTTCCTCTTTGACATCTGTTGGGAGGGCATTCCACAGGGCAGGCGCCGCCACCGAGAAGGCCCTCTGCCTAGTTCCCTGCAACTTGGCTTCTCGCAACGAGGGAACCGCCAGAAGGCCGGCTTTACCGCAAGACTGGCTTTACTAGGAAGCAGTTGCTTTAAACAGAAGATTCCAAAACAGATGAAGTTTTTTGGCCTTCAAGCCCTATCCCTGTACGACACTTAAATATCAATGGCTGGCACAACTACAAGGATGTAACCACAAAGGATTAGATAAGGATTAGCTCCCAGAACCAAAACAGGCTGAGATTTTTCAAGCTGCAAAACAGGTCTGAATGTCCAAAGGAAACAGATAAGGGTGGTATTTATAATAAGGGTGGACTTGTGCTAAAAGACTATTTTTCTCAGATGGCAACTTGGCACCGTTTCACACTCAAATGTGAGTCTATGCAGTAGCTTCTCAGACGCCACTCTGTACTACAGGAAAAAAAGCAGCCCATCCATTTCCCCAGGACACAGAAACATGCAAAACTGGAAAGTTTTTAAACGGGCAATTGGTCAAAATCTGCTGCACGGACTGGCAGAGGACCAGGAGAGGTTACTAAATGAGATCAGTAATGGCAAACAAGCTTCTATGAAAGCTGGCTTCTTTGGCACTGCCAGCCTTCCTTTGTGGCGCCATGCATTGGGCAGTACACATTGTGTTCTAGGGTGCACTCTTAGTTCATTTGGGGCTTCAATGAGGCCCAGACAGGCATATTGCAAGAACTGAGCATGCACCCTAGAATTCTCCACATGGCCTGCCCTACCAATAGGCAGAGTGTAGGACAGAGTACAGCAAGGTGCTGGAGCACAGAGATGAACAGCCACCAAATTTGTTGCTCATCCCTCTTTTGCTGAATGACCCCAGGAGCGCTATACTGGGAAGAATTGTTCTCTCTTTGTCCTGAGCCAGCCGAGGTGAAAAGAGCCATTCTCTCCTCCCCACTCGCTAGCTGCAACAACATCCCGATTTGTATTTTTCATAGCTGGAGCTAGCAACAACATATGGTGGTAACGACGTTCTGCCTCAAAAGGCCAAAGAGCAAGTAAGGTCAAGAAGGAGACTTCCTCAATTGAGCCATGAACTGTGTTTGTGACCCGACTTCTGGAAGAAAACAGGAAGCGAAACTGTGCCATGCATTCTGTAAAATAAAATTAGGTGAACAGCAGTATGTATGGCATAGTTTGCTGGCATATTCTGTGGGATAAGTTGATTGAAGAGGGTTCTTAATTCTAAGACCCTTAGGTACAATGTCCAGGTTTTTGCATTTAGATAGAAAGAGGATGTCAGTTTGTACCTGGGCAAGTTTCTTGGTGAGGTTGATGGACTTCCATTTCATGCGGCTCAATGTGGTGCCTTCCATAGTTCTGGTTACAGGTAGGTAGCCGTGTTGGTCTGGATCGAAGTAAAATAAAAAAATTCCTTCAGTAGCACCTTAAAGACCAACTAAGTTTTTATTTTGGTATGAGCTTTCGTGTGCATGCACACTTCTTCTGAAGAAGTGTGCATGCACACGAAAGCTCATACCAAAATAAAAACTTAGTTGGTCTTTAAGGTGCTACTGAAGGAATTTTTTTATTTTACTTCGATCCAGACCAACACGGCTACCTACCTGTAAGCAGTATGTATGTACATATGTAAGCACACAATTGCCAAGCTCACAGGGAAATCAAAACACATCCAAAAGAGCAATCATCTATTGGCACAGTTTCGTTCAAAACAGTGCCAGCCTAAATCATTGGGTAGGTATAGATGCCCAGGCCAACAATTAAATGTGCCTGTGTTGCATTTTCTAGGCAATTTCCCACTCACATACATATATTGAATTTGATGGTGTTGTGGTCACTGTTCCCAGGAGGGTCCTCTTTTTGACTTGGAAAACAACCACACTCTGCACTCCTTTCCCATAGAATTCTTTCTACAGATTTAAAATCCATGGATTATAAGTATCCAATTGTTTGTAATATTCCCACTGTGTCCTATTCTCTTTTTAATACTTAACTCACTTCAATCTGAGGTGTTCAGAATTGGCCTAAAGAAGAATTCCCTAAGTCTCCACCTCCATCATTCTGCCCGGACACTGAGGTCCAGATCTTCTTTTTAATTGCCATGCCATATACCAGGCACCCCCAAACTTCGGCCCTCCAGACGTTTTGGACTACAATTCCCATCTTCCCCGAACTCTGGTCCTGTTAGCTAGGGATCATGGGAGTTGTAGGCCAAAACATCTGGAGGGCTACAGTTTGAGGATGCCTTCCTGGTTTGTTTGCAAATTCGAAATCGTTTTGCTTATGCAATCTCATATTTCTTTCTATTTCTTGCTCTATCTTCGTTGTGTATTCTGATCGTAGTAATTTGATTTCTTCTTTAATTTTTCCATTTGTTGGTTATTTGTTTAATTCCTTTTCTTTTTTCCTCATTTCCTCTAGCAATTTAATTTTTCCATTTCCATTTACGCTTTTCACTATCGCATTTTGTTTTATAAAATAGCCTCTAATGACCGCTTTTCCCGCATCCCATATTGTCTTAATATCTGTTTGTTTCCCATTATTCAATTCGAAATACTCTTTTAATACCTTCCCCCCCTTCTATTATCTTTTAATAGTGATTCATTTAATTTCCATCTACGTATTCCGGTTGTCCAATTTGGTTTTATTTTCAGCGAAACTGGGTTGTGGTCCGAGATCGTCTTTGGTAAAATTGTTACCTCCTCTATCCTTCCTGATAATTCTTTCGATGTCCAGATAGCATCAATCCTACTTGCCAATTTTTTTGGCTCTGAGAAATATGTAAATTCTTTGAACATCAGATAATTTCAAGTGTGAGAATTTAAGCTGAAATCTGCAGAGGAAGAATAAGAAGCACACTTACGAATGCCCTCCTGATACTTCCTTTCCAGGGGTGGAAGTTTCAGTCGCCTGATACCATATGATGTCAGGTGACTGACAGGTGTGTGGCTTTGCCTGTCCAAGTTTACCGCAGGGGGTTGGAAACTTCCAGTTCCTCTCCCCTGCTGTATATGCTGAGGGATCAAAGAGTAAATGGATCACTTGGGTGTGTCTCTGGTTATGCATCTATATAATTTTTGCTCTCTTAGATTTTTTTTGCTGTCCACGGAAATACGCACCCTGTTGTGGTAAAATAATAAAAGAAAGAAAGAATTACTTGTGTGTTCTTTTCAGAAATAATTGCTATTGGCTTCTTTATTATTTTGCATTGAGCTTTGAATGCACCAAGTTTAGCAGTCTGTTTTGAAATCCAGTTCAGGATTTCTCTGAAGTCTTTGTCATTGTCGTGGATGCCAAGTGGCGTCAGATCAGAGCAATTAGTCTGGGATTATTTTACATAACTTGAGAGTGTGGACTGTTCCAGCTCTCTCTTGTAGAAACGGTGTTTTCTTAGCTGCTTCTTTTAAGAGTGATAAAAGCTTTCAGGCAATAAGGTAGAAACATCTAGTTTTGGCATTTTGATGTTTCCGTTGCTTGGCCTAACCTCTGAGGTTTCCCCTCCCCCTTCGCTTTACATCATAATTGCTAATTCCATTATGAGCAGTAAGATTTCAAGAATCTCAAGTCTCATGGTTGGCAGGCATTTAACATTACACACTTACAATTTAACTATTGAAGCTTGACCTCTTCCCTTAGGGAACTTTAGTTCTGTGAGGGGCTAATGAGCTCCAGGAGAAAAAGAATTGGTATCTTAAATAATGTATTGTGTAATGTCCGCCCCCCCCCCAAAAAAATATGTTTATCTTATTGAGACTAGGCTACGTTTAATCAGCTCTTAGAAATAAGTTTAACAGATCAATCCATGCATTTCTTATGCACATTTAATTTACTTACAGTGGTACCTCGACTTACGAATGACTCGACGTACAAATGTTTCAAGTTACGAACAGAGCTCTGTCCGCCATTTTGGATGTGGCACGAATAGGATTTTTTCGACTTACAAATTTTTAATAGGGGTTGCTTCGACTTACGAATTTTTTATAAAAAATTTCCCATAGGCTTCTACTTACGGATTTTTCGACTTACGAAGGTCCGTTCGGAACGGATTACATTCGTAAGTCGAGGTACCACTGTATGTCTATAGAATAATAGAATTGTAGAGTTGGAAGGGACCATGAGGGTCATCTAGTCCAACCCCCCCTGCAATGCAGGAATCTCAACTAAAGTATCCATGACAGGTGGCCATCCAACCACTGCTTAAAAACCTCCAATGGAGGACAGTTCCATGTTCTTTTTTGGACCAAGCTTGTCTTGATTATTTGGTTTTGTGTGGGGTTCTTTCTTAGATGCTTAGGATGGTCTTTTCCCCCCTACTGCCTGGATAATTTATTTGTGCATTCCACCATGCTACCTGAATTGTCCCAATTGGTGGTCATTATAAGAAGAGCACTTTAACAACTGGTGCCTGAGTTTGGTTGTTTTCCTCTACCCTCCTCATCCCTTTCCCCTTTTGTGTTGTGCCTTTTAGACTGTAAGCATAGAGGGCAGTAGCTGTCTTGTTTTTTACTGTTCTGTAAGCCACACTAGGAGCTGTGTGTGTGTGTGTGTGTGTGCTGAAGTACGGGATTTTTTTTAAAAAAAATGCTTTAAATAAATTGTTACTTGGAGCTCTGGTCTGACAGAATTTATCTCCCTCTTTCCCCCCTGCTCTCCGCCCTTGTTAGCCTGAGAACCTGCTCTATTACAGTCTGGATGAAGATTCCAAGATCATGATTAGCGACTTTGGGCTGTCAAAGATTGAAGGCTCGGGAAGTGTCATGTCTACGGCATGTGGGACTCCAGGTTATGTGGGTGAGCTGCAGAGGTTTCTTATTCCCCACCCCCCCACCCCAATTGAGAAGAGTGGATTTGGCTGGCAAAGAAAATCACTCTGTGCCATGAGGGGTTTTTTATGAGGAGGTTTGCCTCCAGCTTGCCTGATAGGAGGGGCGTATTAAGTGCTTTCTAAATATGGATAGCACTTCAGTGTAAATCCACTGTACGTTGTAAGAGGGGCACTATTCACGTGTTTCACCACGTGCAATTATGATTGGCCACAACCTCCCAACATGTACATTCATTGTACATGATCTACTGTACTGTATATGGACTGCTTACGTTAATGTATATGTTTAAATTACTATTGGTGGAGTATTTTCATACGTCAGAGGGAGATATTTATATCTTTCCCCACTCCTGTTATAGTTGCAAATTCAGATTAAATAGATAGATGGATGTTTAAAATAAATGCACGAGGATCTACTCTTGGATTTGATGCTTTATGTACTAGTTACATAATAAACTGAAATATCTGAAACAGTCCTTTGCTGGGACTTGACAGGACAGGGGATTTCATAGGCAGAATGGCAGCCTGGAGTGGGATGAAATAAGTTGCATTCAACTTTGCAGAGATGAAACATGCTAGACCCCAATGGCCCTACCATTTTTCATTGAGGGAGTGGCTGTCAGTGAGTGACATTTGCAGTGCTTTTTTCTGGGGTGGGATGCAGGGGTACACATACCCCTAAACATTTTGTGTATATTTGTACTTTTGTCCATTTACTGTATTTATTTCCCCCCCGATTTGAACTATAAAATGGTGGTTTTCTTGAGTCAAAATGGGAGTACCCCTAAACATTTTTTTAAAAGAAAAAAAAAACACTGGACGTTTGTATCCGTTAAGCCAGGCATCCCCAAACTTCGGCCCTCCAGATGTTTTGGACTACAATTCCCATCATCCCTGACCACTGGTCCTGTTAGCTAGGGATCATGGGAATTGTAGGCCAAAACATCTGGAGGGCCGCAGTTTGGGGATGCCTGCGTTAAGCATTACAGAGTCATTGTGCCATGTTTCTTGCAGCAGAATAATACCAAATTGCTCAAAAATAGCTGTTTATTATTCTGCTTTGAACGCCAACCTTCTTTGTTCCATGACATCAGTTTTAGCTCCAGTTCCTTTAAGGCTCTGTGCTTGTCATTTCCACTTTGTCCAGGTACCCAATTTCGTCTTTAAAAAAAGCTTCCATTCCTCTTATCAGTGGGAACCCATTCAACGGTGTTAGCATATATTTTGATTCTCGGGAGAGGGCTACCTATTTCATTTGGAGCTAATTTCTGATAGCTCAGCCAGGAATTCAAAGTTACGCCATCAGGATTGTCCCTTGCCATATCATATTCCAAGGGTGTGTGTGTGTGAGAGAGAGAGAGTTTGCAGCTCTGCATCTATACACTGAAAAGTTCCTCTGGCAGCCCTCTTTTTAACAATACAAGAAACAAGCATGTGGCGAAAGGCTCGATTGTCAATTGTTTCACCAATGTTTTGTTGCCCATGCTGTTGTATATTGGATCAACCTGGACTGTAACTTAGCTACTTTGGCGAGAATGTCACTTAGGGATGAAATAAGTTTGGAGGAGGCTTACAAGTCGGGGTTGTGGAAGGGGGAAATATTTACAAGGGAGAGATGGCTGGCATGGCGTGTGTTTGTGCATAGAAATTCCCGGGAGAGCAAGTCTTTAGAAGGTGATCCCTAGTAAAGGAAAAGGGACCCCTGACCATTAGGTCCAGTCGTGACCGACTCTGGGGTTGTGGCGCTCATCTCGTGTTATTGGCTGAGGGAGCCGGCGTACAGCTTCCAGGTCATGTGGCCAGCATGACAAAGCCGCTTCTGGCGAACCAGAGCAGCACACGGAAACACCGTTTATCTTCCCGCTGTAGCGGTGCCTATTTATCTACAGTGGTACCTCTACTTACGAATTTAATGTGTTCCGAACGCACATTCGTAAGTCGAAAAAAATTGTAAGTCGAATCCCATAGGAATGCATTGGGAGAAAAAAATTGTAAGTCGAAGCAACCCTATCTAAAAATACGTAAGTAGAAAAAATCCTATCTAAACTGCATCCAAGATGGCGGACGGAGCTCCATTCGTAAGCAGAAACATTCGTAAGTAGAGTTACCACTGTACTTGCACTTTGACGTGCTTTCGAACTGCTAGGTTGGCAGGAGCTGGGACCGAGCAACGGGAGCTCACCCCATTGTGGGGATTCGAACCGCCGACCTTCTGATCAGCAAGCCCTAGGCTCAGTGGTTTAACCCACAGCGCCACCCGCGTCCCTTTTGGGATCCCTAGTACAAGGGTTGTATTTCCCCTTCTGCCCCCAAACGACATTTGGGCAACAGGGAATTTCCATCTTTAATGGTCGCTTTCTTCCTCTTTCTTTTCCCCCTTGGGTCTGGTCCAGCTCCTGAGGTGTTGGCACAGAAGCCTTACAGCAAAGCGGTGGATTGCTGGTCTATTGGAGTCATCGCTTACATTTTGTACGTATTGAGTTGAATTGAGATGGCAGTGGGCCCTGGACCCAGATGCCCTCCCTCCCATCGCTCCTGAATGTACATATGCAAAGGGAGTCCTATTCAGCTAAACGCTGGACACTGCCTTCCACTCTTCTCCTTCCGCAGCACGCCACGCAGCTACTTTTGCCCATTCATTTATGGGCCTCTCATTTCTCCTTTACGGACAGCTTGAAAAGTTTTATAATATTGCCCCCCACCAAGGCCTACAACTCAACTATCAGAGCCACCTCTAAGCCTTTACACCCACAGAGATGGTATGTCATTTCTTAGGGATTACTACTTCCTTCCAGCCACCAAATACAGTGGTACCTCTGGATGCCAATGGGATCCGTTCCGGAGCCCCGTACGCATCCAGAGCAGTACTCAATCTGAAGCGCCGAATCTGCGCATGTGCATGACGTCATTCGGTGCGCCTGCGCGAATTGCCGAACCTGGAAGTAACCCGTTCTGTTACTTCCGGGTTCGGCATGTTCGTAACCTGTGTTGTACGCAACCCACAGCATTCGTATCTAGAGGTGTGACTGTACATTTCTGCATCTTTAATTAAAAATGAGGTTAGGAGTAGTTCACCAAGTGCTGCTTCTTTAACTGTAGTGCTACTGTGAGGAAGGGATGCTTGAGGGGACTGGCTTTTTGCCAATTCCGGGAGGTATCTACATTTCCTACTTAAACTGAGAGGATTCGAACTCAAGTTGTACACCTGCTTCTACACTTCCTGAATCTCCTCATCTCAAATAACGTGATCCTCAGATGAAGGCTGGTATATAATTTATTATTAATGATGATGATGATATCATCATCAACTTAGGTTTATAAATGAGCTTTTTGAAAGAAGACACATTTAAAATACATATTTAAATGTACACATTTGCGTGCAGACTTTTCATTTTAAAAAGCCGGTTGGTAATGGGCTGGAGTGGACTTACGGGTAAACACACAGGCAAATGACATGAAAATAAACTGGTTTGCCCATTGCTACTGTGTAAGAAAATTGGCCAGTGAGGGGCATCACGCAGCCCGCCCCTCTCTCTTTCTGCAACTATTATTTATTTATTAAATTTCTGTTCCACCCTTCATCCGAAGATTGCAGGGTGGTTTACAATAGAAAAGCCCCCCCCCCAAAGAGAGATGCCATCGTAAAACAAACAAAAACAGTCCGACTGCTGTTATCGGGGCCAGGCAAAGACATTTCGGCACCTGAGGCGGACCCAGAAATGGCTCCCCCTCTCCCCGCCAGTGAACAAGGGGTCAGGGGAGGTCAACTTCAGGAAGATGGAGGGGAAGAAAAGATCAACTTTGGGCTCTGCTGCCCAGGTGAACCTTGCCACCTGAGGTGGTTGCCGCCTCACCTTGCCTCATAGGTGGGCCGGCCCTGACAGCGATTCTACCCCTCTAATCCCCTGGTCAGGAAGTTCAAGTTCAATTTTTATTACAGCAAAAAGCCAGCAATGCAGAATATCATAATTCCAAACAAAAGGAAATCAGCAATAACATCACCAGAAATATAGAACAATTACACAAAAGGAATTTGCAATGTGTCATTCAATAGAAGGGAAGTAACCTTCTGTCTTTTTTCTTCTTCTCTCCCCTCACTTTCCAGTCCATTTACCTCAGTTCCCCCACACTCTTTTGCTCGTTCCCAGCCTATGCATTTATTTCCGACTCTCCCCGTTTGTATATCGACATGCCTTCTGAGTGTCACACATGCCGTCCCCACTTTCTCCCCTCAGACTGTGTGGCTATCCCCCCTTCTACGATGAGAACGACACGAAGCTCTTTGAGCAGATCCTGAAGGCCGAATATGAATTTGACTCCCCTTACTGGGACGACATTTCAGAATCAGGTGAGGAAAGGAAATGGTGTCTTCTCTAAATGCCAAATGCTAGAACCAAGGCATATATTATGCACGGTATATATTTTTTAAAAAAACAACTGCTGCTGATGTGATGAAATTTATTGCTTGGTTTTTTATCAGTATTTCCTTGCAGATATTTTAGATCGCTTTATCTAAACAGCTTAGTGCGCTTTTTAAAAAATTAATAAATTGGTCGATATCCCATTAATTAAAAATAATAATAAACGGGATCAAATGGATCTGTGCTGTGGGAGGCCAGTGGCACCGCTCACTGGCTGGCTTGCTAAGTCAGGCCGTCATTCACTTCCTTTCTCCTCTCAGCCAAAGATTTCATCCAGCATTTAATGGAGAGAGATCCTAAGAAACGCTTCACCTGTGAGCAGGCATTACAACACCCGTGGTAAGTAATAATTTATAAGAAGAAGAATTTATTATTTGTACCCCGCCCATCTGGCTGGGTTTCCCCAGCCACTCGGCGGCTTCCAACAGAGATTAAAAATACATTAAAATGTCACACATTAAAAACTTCCCTGAACAGGGCTGCCTTCAGATGTTTTCTAAATATCAGATAGTTATTTATCTCCTTGACATCTGATGGGAGGGCGTTCCACAGGGGTGGGTGCCACCACCGAGAAGGCCCTCTGCCTGGTTCCCTGTAACCTCACTTCTCACCATGAGGGAACCGCCAGAAGGCCCTTGGCACTGGACCTCAATGTCCGGGCAGAACGATGGGGGTGGAGACGCTCCTTCAGGTATACCAGGCCGAGGCCATTTAGGGCTTTAAAGCTCAACACCAACACTTTGAATTGTGCTTGGAAACGTACTGGGAGCCAATGTAGGTCTTGCCACCCCCAGTCACAAGTCTAGCTGCCACATTCTGTATTAGTTGTAGTTTCCAGGTCACCTTCAAAGGTAGCCCCATGTAGAGTGCATTGCAGTAGTCCAAGTGGGAGATAACTAGAGCATGCATCACTCTGGCAAGGAATCCACACCCCATCATCCATTTGGCTGGCTTTGAGCAAGCCGGGGGTCTCTTGGCTCCTGTTGTCCAGTTGTAAAAGGCAAGTCAGGGGGAGACCAGCCTGGCCAGAGAAGGAGCGGCTGCAGGAAGTTTGCTTTTTCTTTCCTCCTCCCTCTCCGAAAGATCATAAAGCCCCAGCTGTCTGGTGCCCTAGGACTGCAGAAGCAAGAAGCAAGGGCACGTTGGCCACCATTCATTGGCCAAAGGAACAAAGGATGCCAATTGCTATTTGAGCAGGAACACCAGTCGTGGAAGATGAGCCTGGTCTGAACTGGATGTAAATGCAGCTCGCCATTTTATTCCAGCGTTGCAGAACCGATCTCTCCCCTCTGCCTTTTCCCTCCTCTCGCCTTTCCTTCCTTTTCAGTTTGCAAGCCTGATGGTAGGCCTTCTCTTTCCCCCTCCTTATTGATGGGAGACGATAATTGTCTATGAAAAGTGGCATTAAAAAAACACACACACACACACACACACACACACACACACTGGAAGAAAGCGGGAATATATTGCTGTGATCTTGCACCCACTTGAGACTAAGCCTCTCATTGTACAGTGGTACCTTGGTTTAAGAACAGCTTAGTTTATGAACAACTTGGATTAAGAACGCTGCAAAGCCGGAAGTAGGTGTTTTGGTTTGTGAACTTTGCCTTGGAATAAGAACATGTTCTGCTTCCTGTTGAGTGTGTTCCATTTGTAAACCGAGTCCCCCGCTGCTATGGGAAAGCACGCCTTGCTTTAAGAATGCTTTGGTTTAAGAACGGACTTCCGGAACGGATTAAGTTCGTAAACCAAAGTACCACTGTACTCCCATCGTCCCTGATGAGAGTTGTAGCCCCAGATATCTGGATGGCATTGGTTTGGAGAAGGTTGGCCTGTAGGCTTTCAAAGTTGGCACAAGGTGAACTGGATTGGAACAGGAATTCCCTTAGGTCCTTCCAGGAGCACCTTAAAGACCAACTAAGTTTTTATTTTGGTATGAGCTTTCGTGTGCATGCACACTTCTTCAGATACACTGAAGAAGTGTGCATGCACACGAAAGCTCATACCAAAATAAAAACTTAGTTGGTCTTTAACTGAAGAAGTGTGCATGCACACGAAAGCTCATACCAAAATAAAAACTTAGTTGGTCTTTAAGGTGCTGCTGGAAGGAATTTTTTTATTTTGTTTCGACTACGTCAGACCAACACGGCTGGCTACCCACCTGTAACTCCCTTAGGTCCTGTTTCTTCTTAGCAACTTGCATCGCTTGGAATGGTGGAGGCATCTACCGGTATTGGTATTTCAATGCGTTGTATAGATGCCTTGTATAGATGTTGATCTTGGGGTCCTGGTGGGTTCATATGGTGTATAGGGGTCCCGGACCATGGAAGGCTTTAAAGGCCAAAAGCACTCCTATGGGGCATGTTAATAAGAACCAATCTGCTCTTCCTCCCAGGATTGCCGGAGACACCGCACTAGATAAGAACATCCACCAGTCAGTCAGCGAGCAGATCAAAAAGAATTTTGCCAAGAGCAAGTGGAAGGTAAGGGCATGTCCTGCAGAGAAGCAGTAGGTGGGTGCCTTAAATCTGTCCCTGCTCAAATCAGACTGTGATGTGAATGCAAAGCCTTTGTCCGCCAGAATATATGTTTGTTCTTTGCCTTAGTACAGGCATAGGCAACCTTGGCTCTCCAGATGTTTTGAAACTACAACTCCCATGATGCCTGACCACTGGCCCTGTTAGCTAGGGATCATGGGAGTTGTAGTTCCAAAACATCTGGAGAGCCAAGGTTGCCTATGCCTGCCTTAGTATAACCTTTACTTGTGGCATGTAAGTGTCTCTTGCCTATTTTTTGTATTTAATATACAGTTGTATGGATTGATTTTTTTTTGTATTACTGATTTTATGATTAGTGCTAACTGTTCCTGCTAAGTTTTTTTGGGGGGAAATCATTATACTTACTGTTAATAATAATAATAATAATAAATTTTTATTTATACCTCGCCCTCCCCAGTCAAAAACCGGGCTCAGGGCGGCTGACACCAACAGAATTACAATAAAACATAAAAACAATTAATTAAAATACAGATTAAAATACAGTATTAAAATTTAAAGTGCAGCCTCATTTCAAGTAGGCCATAAATCCAAGCCATGAGGGAGGAAAACACAGGGGTCAGGCTGAGTCTAACCCAAAGGCCAGGCGGAAAAGCTCTGTCTTGCAGGCCCTGCGGAAAGATGACAGATCCCGCAGGGCCCTGGTCTCCTGGGAAAGAGCGTTCCACCAGGTTGGGGCCAGTACTGAAAAGGCCCTGGCTCTAGTAGAGGCCAATCTAGCCATCTTATGACTCGGGATCTCCAGAATATTATTATTTGTGGACCTTAAGGTCCTCCGTGGGGCATACCAGGAGAGGCGGTCCCGTAGGTACGAGGGTCCCAAGTCGCATAGGGCTTTAAAGGTCAAAACCAGCACCTTAAACCTGATCCTGTACTCCACCGGGAGCCAGTGCAGCTGGTAAAGCACTGGATGAATGTGATCCCGCGGCCGGGACCCTGTAAGGAGCCTCGCCGCGGCATTCTGCACCCGCTGGAGTTTCTGGGTCAGCTTTAAGGGCAACCCTGCGTAGAGCGAGTTACAATAGTCAAGCCTGGAGGTGATCGTCGCATGGATCACAGTGGCCAGATCGGGGCGAGAGAGGTAAAGGACCAACTGCTTGATGCGGCAGAGATGGAATCATTTGTTATGTTGTGAACCACTTTGGCACAATTTTGTGGGGAAGTGGCATACAAATTAAGCAGATGGGAATGGTAACCTCCCTCAAAGTCTCCAAGGAACTCGGAGCTCTTTAGAATTTTGTTTTGAGATTCCTAGCTATCCCCATCCCAGGAATGCCCCGGAGGAAGGAAGCAACTTATTGAACTAGTTTAGGTCCATGGTGCAGGTATACTTTTATAGTGACACAGCTGAGAATAGATATTTGCAGTATTGAGTTTCCTTGGTGCCAACAGCTAGGGAAAAGAAAAAAAGGCTTTCGTTTTGTTTGTCTCATTTGCCACACAGGCTGCATTCACACCATACATTTAAAGACATGACTCCTCCCACCCCAATAATTCTGGGAAGTGCATAATTTTATCCCACGCAGAGCTACAAATTCCAGCAGCAGTAAACTACAGTTCCCAGGATTCTTGGGGGGAAATGATGTGCTTTAAGGCAGTGTTTCCCAACCTTGGGCCCCCAGCTGTTTTCAGACTACAATTCCCATCATTCCTGACCACTGGTCTTGCTAGCTAGGGATGATGGGAGTTGTAGTCCAAAAACAGCTGGCGGCCCAAGGTTGGGAACCGCTGCTTTAAGGGAACAGGGTGTACACAGCCAGCATCTCCCACCTCTTTGACAGCAATCTGCTTTTCTTTTTGTCCTACACAGCAAGCCTTCAATGCAACTGCTGTGGTCAGGCATATGAGGAAGCTACAGCTTGGAACCAGCCAAGATGGACCTGGTCAAGCCATGCAGGAGAGCAATGGTGAGAGGCTGGGAATGGCCTTTGGTGCCACAGGGTATCCCCCTCTGTGTACTGTGGTGACACCAGTAGAGAGCCAAAACAGATTTTCTCCTGAAGACCCTCGTCGGTGAATCTTGGCTGGTGTTTATATTTGTGTTTGGTATCTGCCAAGGTTTGATCTTACTATTTGATTCCCCAGCCCACCCCCCGGAGACACTGACAAATCCTGAGGTAACATTTCACCTCAGTGTTGAACGTGTGGTTTGACATTCTGCATTTGGAACCTGGATGGCTAAATTGAAAGCAGTGAGGGATGTCGAATTAAATACAGGTGAAACTTGGAAAATTAGAATATCGTCAAAAAGTGCATTTATTCCAGTAATGCAACTTAAAAGGTGAAACCAATATAGGAGATAGATGCATGACATGCAAAGAAGAAGAAGACGAAGACGAAGAAGAAGAAGAAGAAGAAGAGGAGTTTGGATTTGATATCCGGCTTTATCACTACCCTAAGGAGTCTCAAAGCGGCTAACATTCTCCTTTCCCTTCCTCCCCCACAACAAACACTCTGTGAGGTGAGTGGGGCTGAGAGACTTCAGAGAAGTGTGACTAGCCCAAGGTCGCCCAGCAGCTGCATGTGGAGGAGCGGAGACACGAACCCAGTCCCCCAGATTACAGGTCTACCGCTCTTAACCACTACACCAGGCTGGCTCTCCAGCAAGATATGTCCAGCCTTTATTTGTTGTAATTGTAATTATTTGTCGTTAGGTGGGTCAATTATAAATGGAATGTAATTAATGAAATGTAACAGCGATGCTTATTTTTGTATTATTGTAACTATTTGTTTTATTACTGTGGAATTTCCAAAAGAAAGCGTTTGTAAAAATTAAAATTAAAATAAAAAGTAGTAAGTTGCATTACTGAAACAAATGCACTTTTCGACTATATTCTAATTTTCCGAGTTTCACCTGTACACACGAAAACTTGTACCCCTTTGACCCCAATCCCAGGAATGGGCGGGGGGAGATTTGGGAGTAGAATGTGGGTGAAGGAGGATGTTACAGCTTGTTTTGAAACTAAACTGTTATTTTCCCCTGTGTGTGTTCGTTTTATATCAAAACTAAACAGACTTCTTCTTTTTATTAAAAAAAAAAAGTTTACATGCTTTGAACACTATGCACACACTTAAATTGGGTATATTGATTGACCTTTGGGGGCAGTTCCCCCTCCCTTGCTTCACCTTGCAGTTTGGCCAGAGTCAATGAGAAGCCATATGGGTGGCATGGCAATAGCAACTTAGGCATGGTCTGTTAGGGATTCCCTTTACGATCGCTGAAAAAATGAGGTTTTGCTCACAGCTGGGATTCCGTGTAAACACAAAAGTATTAAGGTGCTATATATATCCTAGTGCAAAAGCCTATCTTTTATATCAGGGTCCCCAAACTAAGGCCCGGGGGCTGGATGCGGCCCAATCGCCTTCTAAATACGGCCCGCAGACAGTCCGGGAATCAGCATGTTTTTACATGAGTAGAATGTGTCCTTTTATTTAAAATGCATCTCTGGGTTATTTGTGGGGCCTGCCTGGTGTTTTTACATGAGTAGAATGTGTCCTTTTATTTAAAATGCATCTCTTGGTTATTTGTGGGGCATAGGAATTCGCTCATTTTCCCCGAAAAAATATAGTCTGGCCCCCCACAAGGTCTGAGGGACGGTGGACCAGCCCCCTGCTGAAAAAGTTTGCTGACCCCTGTTTTATATAGTATGCTAACCAGAAGATAGCAGCTAGGCAGCTTCGCCTCGCTGACTTTGTGCTATAGTGTTGTGTTTGTAGTACCAGTTAACCCGGTCATGACAGTCCCTTCTCTCTTCTGCAGGCTCAGCATCCAGTAGCAGCGAGGAATCCTTGGGGAATGGTTCTCACCGTCAGACGCGGGACTGAACGTTCCCCAGTGGACAGAGGACACGGATGGCGGTGTCAGGATCAACCCATTGTGGGGTGGGCAGCCCAAAGCCCCACTCTGCTGTGCTACCACAAGTGGAGCCAGGGGAGGGTCTGGGACTGCCCCCACACCCCTCCCAATGAAGTGTGGCTGAGCCCCACCGCAGGGAACACTTCCCTTGTTAAGCCACGCCCTCCTGAACCTGGACATGGGGCCTGATCCTTCATGAGCCACACACTTCCCTGGAGATTCTTCTTCTTCTTCTTCTTCTTCTTCTTCTTCTTCTTCTTCTTCTTCTTCTTCTTCTTCTTCTTCTTCTTCTTCTTTCTTCTTTCTTCTTTCTTCTTTCTTCTTTCTTCTTTCTTCTTTCTTCTTTCTTCTTTCTTCTTCTTCTCTCTACCTGTGCCCTGTGCTGACCCCCACACCCAAGCTGACAATGTCGTCCTCCTCCTTGCCCAATCGTGTGGAGTTGTCTACGAAAGACCACACAATGGCCTGCTCAGGCCCTTTGCAGCAGCTGTCAAGGTGGAGGTTGGGGAGGTTGGTCTCCAGCTGTGGAGCTCGGGGATGCCTAAGCCCCCCACCCAATAAAAAAACCCTGACCAAGTCCCCCACTCAAATCATGCACCTCCAGCCCCAACAAGCAGGTTCACAAACAGTGAGCCTGCAGCGCTTATAACTCTAGATCGCCCTAATCATGTCACAAACGATAACGAAAGCTGCTTGTGGACCCTTTGCAATTAGATCTTGAGATGGCGCCTCCTGATAAAGGAGGGAATGCATTTCCACTGTCAAGAAACATAAAGCTAGATTGAAAGGCTGTTTCAATCTTCTGGTGTCATTTGGCTGTCTATGGGCGAGGACATGTTATTTTTTTTTAAGAGTGGTGGTTTGATAGAACCACAGCTACCCTTGACACAGATGTACATTTTAAAATATATATGTGTGTATATAGGCGGAGGTGGGAGAGAAACAGTTTAGCTGATTTTCCGTATGGCTCTGGTTGAACTACAGTGGAACCTCGGTTTAGGAACACCTCGGTTTACGGATTTTCGGTTTACGAACGCCGCGGACCCACCTGGAACGGATTAATTCACTTTCCATTACTTTCAATGGGAAAGTTCGCTTCAGTTTATGAACGCTTCAGTTTATGAACAGACTTCTGGAACCAATTGTGTTCATAAACCGAGGTACCACTGTATGGGGAAAAGGGAACTGTATTTGGGTGCGTTGTCAGTTACTGCCCATGGCCCATACCATACCATACCATCGGCCTCCAGAGCAATCCTGCAGCTGTTTTTTAAAATGCTTTTGTGTTTTGCATTTTTCTTTTTGCAGGGGGTCAGGGAAGAAGGAACGCACTTGCAGAAGTACACGTACGCCTCTTGTTTTTCCTGAAACAACGTTGAACGTTGGGGCGGCCTGTCTGGAGTAGAAGGGGGGGAAGGCAAGATTGAGTGGTTGTTGAAACATCGTTTCGGCACGGGAAGCAACTCGCTGATGTTGGGCCGGTGCGTTTGCAACGCCAGTTGCAAAAAAAAGGGAAGTTCACACCATAGATGACGCTCCCACTGAGGCAGCCCTTAAAGCGCTGGGTCCGTCTTCATCCAAGCTGGCCTTTGCACCACCCAACTGGCAGAACCAGGATACTTCCCACTGTTTTGGTGTTTCCTGCTTGGCAGGGGGTTGGACTGGATGGCCCTTGTGGTCTCTTCCAACTCTGAGTCTATGATTCTATGTGTAAAGAGTCTAGCCTTCCCCAACCTGGGGCCTTCCAGATGTTTTGGACGACAACTCCCATCCAACACAGCCAATGTTTAGGGGGTCATGGGAGTTCTGGTTGACGGGCCAACGACGTTTGGAGGCGCACCAGGTTGGAGAAGACTGGCTTGGCCCCCTCCCCTCTTGCTCTCCTGCCTGCTCTTGATGCTCACAGCTCCACATTTTGCGCCCATGTTCTCTCTGTCTCTGCACTCTCTTGGTCCAAGAGGACTTTCTAACTTGGAAGTTTCTATTTTGTTGCTTGTTCTTGTATTAAAAAGGAAGAAAGCGCACATGTCTTCATCTACCCTATCTGTGGGCAAAGGGGTGGGAGAAAAGCTGCCACTGATGCCCCCCAGCAACCAACCGAGGGGGGGGGCACTGCATACACCCAGTAGAGTCTAGATCTGTTTCTAAAGGTGAAAGAAGGCTAGAAGAAGAAAGTTTCAGGAGGACACAACTTGTTTATTGTTATTGTTACAGCACCTCGAAGTCAGCTAAGCACTTTATAAAAGGGTAGAAATAAATAGGTCTCTGCCCAAAGCAGCTTACAATCTAGAAATAGTCAAGACAAAAAAGGCAGGGGTGGGTATAGGGAACGGTAGGTCAAATCGCCGGATGATTTAAAAAAAACAAAAAACACACAGGTCCGTGAGCCAGCTTTTTAAATCCTATGGATTTTGATGGGGAAGAAACAAGCACGCTTAAGTCTCTCCCACTGAAATCAGCAGGATTTTAAAGGGCTTAGCTCTGACCATAGAGCATTCTCACGGTACAGGTTACAAAATATAATTTTAAATTCCACTATAGAAATGGAGGATGTTTTACCAAGAAAGACAGAAAGAAAGAAAAGAAAAGAAAAATGAGGGGAAAGGACACTTGTGAAAGAAAAACAAAGATGATAAAAGAGATAACATATTGAGCTACAGTGAATGTATTCAGGAACAACTTTCCATATTAGTGGAAGAAGGACGAGAAAAGGGATGATAATGTTTAATAGAATAAGATGTTTTAGGTTCACTGAGCAGAAAAAAAAATGAGGTGAATTAAAAGCCCAGACTACAATAAAGCAAGAAAACTCAACTTGGGCCCGTCAAGAACAAGACGAGCGTACCTTCAGATGGAGACTATGTTGATGCAAAAGCCAGAGGGGTGAGCCATGATTAGAATGTGTTGGTAGGTGTTTATGGATGCATATAGGTTGGGAGGGGGAAGGCGGCCTGCTTGTCAAGGCCAGAAGGTACTTCTTCAGTGGTTGGAACAGGGAATATAATATCAAGCCAGGAGGGAGGCAAGAGGGGAACTTCTTGGGATGGGCTTCAGCTCAAATGGCAGCCATTTTTAGTGTCTGGACTACCAGCAAACAACTTGGCGTTCTCCACTATCCCCACCTTGACAGCGGATGGCTAGTTCTCTCCCGAGAAAACTGATCACCAGCAAAACACAATAACCCAAGTTCAATTAAAAGTGGTCCTGATAAGCCACACAATTCTACTCAGAAGTAAATCCCACTGGGTTCAATGGGGCTTACTCCTGGGTAAGCATGCCTGCAATTTCAGCCTTGGTCCCTCTGAAAGTAAGGGGACTTGAGTTAATTACGAACTTGTTCCTCAGGCCCAGCAGGGTGAAAGTGTATTTTGCTGCACAAACTGATGCCTGGCAAGCAGTGGGGATTCCTTAATCCAACCAGCGGCGAGGGTTTTGCCGTTGCAGAGCACATGCACAAAGACACCGTTGTATGTATATACAAACATGTACATTTACAAGTTACGTACAAAATGAGAGCGCCGTGGAGTTAAAAGCGTGACCTCTGCTCCCTTGTACACACACACGACTTAAAATCTTCTCATTTCAAAGGACATTCTAGCCTAACTTTTAAACCACACCTAGATTAAAGTTTAATAGGGCCCACCAAAATTGCCTATATCGATGAGGCTCCAGCCCTCAGCAGCTGGCCTTCAAGTCTACCTATCACACATCCATTATGTGTAGAAATACTTATTGAAGTGAGGTAACTCCTAGGTCTAGGTCGACAGAACCAAGACCCTGGTTCTGATAAGGAGGGACTGAACCACACCCCCCCCCCCCAATGCCCGGAACAGAGAAACTGGCCTACGCGACACTTAATACTGTGCCCCAAAGCCAAAGCAAATGACCAAAGCCACAGAAACAAGAAAAAAAAGAGAGGATTCTATTCTATAATACATTGCGGTTACACATCAAGCTTACAACCACCACAAGGGACCCCTGGTGGAAAAACAACAGCAGTTTAACTAAGGGGAGAGCTCCACAGCACACCTGTCTGCCTCTCTCTGGCAGCCTTGGTGTGGATGTTTCTATGCATCTCCAGCCCTGTAGAGGAAATGGTTTTTCTTACTTGCCCAAGCCAGGCACACAAAACAGGAGGCTGTGGGAGAGGTTACGATGTCAAGGTAGGCAGGGTGCTCCTGGCAACTTTGACACAGCGGTGCTTGGCATCCGGATCGGAAGATTCCTGGTACTTTCGTAGATCGGCGCAAAAAAGAACCTGGCGAAGGAGGGCAGAGAGTCAGAATTGCGGGGGGAAACAAAACGTTTTCACGAGAGGTGGTTTGGAAATAGGCCCCCTAGAGAGGAGGAAGTAGGTTTCTGTGTGAGCCAGGTAGAGTTTTGCCAGCTGTGTCAGAAGAAGCAAATGCCAATTCTACACAAATTGGCAATTTTACACTGAGGCTGTTCTCCACGTTGGCGCTAATGTTCAGAGGAAGTACAGTATTCCACAAAAATACCAATGACTGGGGAGCATGCTCCAGCACCGGGGGGGGGGGGTAGAGAGCAGGCAGGGACGGAGCTGGCGTGCGTCCTGGGGGCGTGGCGCCCAGCACGGCCGGGGGGCAGCCGCAATGGCACCCCACCGGGATCACGCTGCCGGGGCGGTGCGCTCCCCCCGCACCCCTCTTCCTCCGCCAGTGCTGGGGAGGAGTGGGGAGAGCTATCGCCTCCAAGCCCTGCTTGCGAGCTTCCTGGGAGCACCTGGCTGGCCATTATGGGAAGGAAGATGCTAAACCGGGTGAGCTTTGGGTCTGGTCCAGCAGGTCTCTTGTTACGTTTTAACATAGCCTAGACCAGGCATAGGCAACCTTGGCTCTCCAGGTGTTTTGGAACTACAACTCCCATGATCCCTAGCTAACAGGGCCAGTGTTCATGGGAGTTGTAGTTCCAAAACATCTGGAGAGCCAAGGTTGCCTATGTCTGGCCTAGACGAAGTAAATATTCCCCTACAAGTCGCTGTGGCAAGAAAAGCTGGATCAGATTTACTTGTTTCTGCTTCTGAGATAATCCTCAGACACTGACCATTCACTCTGATGCCCTTAAAACAAAATCAATGAAAGCTAAGATTCTTACAATTCTGAATTACTTTACCCTCAAGCCAATTCCTGCAGTTGGACGATCTAGCTGTTCTTGTGCGTTCCCTTCTTACGCATGGCCTTGCACAAAGCCGCAGAAGAAAAAAAGAAGAGGATTTTTCACTCATTTACTCACCGCTTGTGCCCATCCAGCATATGGCCCCCACAGGCTCCGGAAGAAGTTCCCTGAAGGCAGAGCAGTCGAGAGGGCAGCCTTAGTGAGCTGGAAGGCAACAAGCTGCCTTGACAAGTGAGTGGATTGACACAACCAATTCTTCAAAGGAAGATCCCTTATACCAAGCAAGACCCGTTGGGTCCATCTAGCTGTGTACTGTCTGCCCTGCCTCTCCAGGACTGGATAAAACATGGGACTTTCTGTACTCAAAGAAGGTGTTTTACCGCCAAAACATGGCGATGTCTCTTCCTTGGCTTGCATTGGCCAGAATGCTTCCTATCTACCTACACAGATGTTCCCACCCCCGTTCTGGAGATTAGAGCCCTAATCTCTTGATATTTAGGAGAGGAGGTCCCTGACAAATCACTTGCAGCAATTGGCAATGACTGGTTCTAACTTGTTCCATAACTGAAAGGGCTCTGCTGCCCCCTGCTTTTTGGGAGGAAGGCGAGAGCGAGTTTGAGAAGCTGCAACTGAGCAGCCACAGTTGAGTGGCATCTCAGCAAACCATCAACCCCCCTATTTGATGAAGCCTCAAGCAAATGAACTGTGTATTTTCTGGCGCTTTTCTGAAGGAGTGGGCATTGCTGCCCACTTTGTCATCGTCACCTTGTTTTAAAGTTATGCCGGCAGTATACAGCAGCAAGCAGTGGGACCTAAAGGACCCCTGGACGGTTAAGTCCAGTCAAAGGAGACTATGGGGTTGCGGCACTCATCTCGCTTTTCAGGCCGAGGGAGCCGGCATTTGTCCACAGACAGCTTTCCGAGTCATGTGGCCAGAAGCACTAAACTGCTTCTGGTGCAATGAGACACCGTGATGGAAGCCAAAGCGCACAGAAATGCTGTTTAGCTTCCCGCCGCAGCGGTACCTGTTTATCCACTTGCACTGGAGTGCTTTCGAACTGCTAGGTTGGCAGGAGCTAAGACAGAGCAACGGGAGCTCACTCCGTCGTGAGGATTCAAACCTTCCGATCAGCAAGCCCAAGAGGCTCAGTGGTTTAGACCAGTGGTCCTCAACCTTGGGCCTCCAGATGTTTTTGGCCTACAACTCCCATGTTCCCTAGCTAGCAGATCAGTGGTCAGGGATGATGGGAATTGTAGTCCGAAAACAGCTGGAGGCCCAAGGTTGAGGACCACTGGTTTAGACCACAGCGCCACCCGCTGTGGCAAGGGTCCCAATGTGTAATGCAAGTCTGAGGCTGCATTCTGAACCGAAATCCAGGAAGGGGTTGGGGCTGTGCTCAGCTCTGGTTCACAAGAGGCAGGCTCCTGACCCCACTGGCCCTCACCGATCTCTCTGTGCACCCGCTCGGTCACACTGCGGGCCCCCATGCCGAGCTCTTGGCCGTAGTACCGCTTGGCAACCTGCCATATATGGGTGTCCACCGGCACGGCCTCCGCCTTGTCCAGAGACATGAGGCACACACAGTCGGCCACCTGCGAAGGGAAGCGAAGACAGTTGCACCACGATAGCGGCCTTTGTTTGCCATTGCTGGAGGACACACAGCTACAGACAGGCAGCCATGTGTCAAAGTTCAAACAGTCCCCTCCCCTACCACCCCCTTCTCTCAAAGCACAACTACAGCCCTTGTGCCATATTTATTTATTTATTTATGTATTCATTCATTCATTTCCTTCAAAATGTAGTAAGCTGCCTTTTAGGATCAAACCCGCCCGAGGTGTTTCCCAGCGTATAAATTCACAATGTGTCATTCATAATAAATTGAAAACCATGTAACAACATTAGCACATAGCAAGAACCAGCAGTATTAAGTGGGGTAGGAGAGCTTGAAGATAATGCCAATATATTTCATATTTCACACCTGGCAACCAATGCCAAAATATACATCTGTACGACTCGCCCAAATATGGCCATAAAACCTTAATTCTCTTCCCCTTTAATCAGCGAAATGAGGCATCCTTAAGGCCTAACTATCATTTTAATATATCAGTACAAGAATGAGAAGCAAATTTCAAATACATTAATATTCAACTCTGGGGGGCTTAATTTGGTCAGAATTGAGTATACACTTCCAGAATTAACGCTAAATACATTAAAGGTAAAGGTAAAGGGACCCCTGACCATTAGGTCCAGTCGTGACCGACTCTGGGGTTGCGCGCTCATCTCACATTATTGGCCGAGGGAGCCGGCGTATAGCTTCCAGGTCAAGTGGCCAGCATGACAAAGCCGCTTCTGGCAAACCAGAGCAGCACATGGAAACGCCGTTTACCTTCCCGCTGTAGCGGTTCTTATCTAATTGCATTTTGACGTGCTTTCGAACTGCTAGGTTGGCAGGAGCTGGGACCAAGCAACGGGAGCTCACCCCGTCACAAGGATTCGAACCGCCGACCTTCTGATCAGCAAACCCTAGGCTCAGTGATTTAACCACAGCACCACCTGGGTCCCATTTACTTCTGGTAAATGAGCCCCCTTAGCTGTTAGAGGGCTGTGAAAATTTGCGTCCTGGGCTTTTTAGACTTGTCTACCCAGGGACCCAGGTGGCGCTGTGGGTTAAACCACAGAGTCTAGGGCTTGCTGATCAGAAGGTTGGCGGTTCGAATACCTGCAATGGGGTGAGCTCCCGTTGCTCGGTCCCAGCTCCTGCCCACCTAGCAGTTCGAAAGCACATCAAAGTGCAAGTAGATAAATAGGTACCGCTCCGGCGGGAAGGTAAATGGCGTTTCTGTGCGCTGCTCTGGTTCGCCAGAAGCAGCTTTGTCATGCTGGCCACATGACCCGGAAGCTGTCTGTGGACAAACATCGGCTCCCTCGGCCTATAGAGCAAGATGAGCGCCGCAACCCCAGAGTCGGACACGACTGGACCTGATGGTCAAGGGCGCCTTTACCTTTACCCATGTATTATGTGAAATCAAAGGGGCACATTGGTTGCAAGATGTGTGGTCCCCCCCCCTCCTACCCTACTATAACACAAATCAGGAACAACATTCAGCCCGGAAAGAACAATAAAATAAAATACAACTATTGTTAAAATTATCAACACCATCTTCAAACTTGTTAGTTTGCTTGTTACATGAAGGTCTCCAATTGACTTTCAACGCATTGAAAACATAAAATACAATACGCCGTAGAAGCAGAATGAAACAAGCCCTGTAAAAGCCACAGGAACGTTGGGTAGCACGCTTAGTAACTAAACAGCATCAACCCCAAGTCTTTACCTGGCACCCAAAAGATGTTAACAGAGGCGCCAGGTGGGCAACAATAACAGAGGGATAAGGCACCTAATTTGTACTCACCTTGGCTCCCACTCCAGGCAGCGTACACAAGGCATGTCGAGCCTGTTCATAAGGAACAGCTCTCAATTGCTGCAATCCGGCAGCACCACCAAGCGTCTTCAGAACAGCGCGGGCACTCTCGCTAACAAACCTCGCCCGATATCCGAAACCAAGGTCCCGCAGCCGGGCTTCTGTGTCTGCTCCTGCAACAGGACACCCAAAGAAGGATGGCACCCTTTTGAAGAAACGCTACGGCCGTCTAGACTCTAAGACGTATGTCTGGCAGCCATTATTATTTCCTAAAAGAAATGGCTAACACAACATTGGTCAATTAACCAGTCCTCTAAAAGAAAAGAAGAACGCACAGCTTGCAGGTCAGCTACGAAGCAATGCCACTGTAACACGCATGCTCCACATGCCAAAAAACAAATATATTAATCCCATGTATCTATGTGGAACCTATTCATCGACACCATAATGACTGATGAACCAAGTATACTTGAGGGGGGGAAAATAAGTTTATCTATTTACATATGTACTACATAGTTCTGCAACCTTAATTATATATTTTTGTTATTTTGTTATTGTTTTCCTGTTTTTTAATGCTTTTAATGTTTTTTTTCTTTTTCTCTTCTCTTTCTTATTTAATTTAACTCACTGCAATACTCTCAATAAAACACAAATAAACAAACAAAATTAATTCCGTGTATCCAAATGGAATTTGTTATAGGCTATCCTTTCCTAAGCCTCGGGAGATTTACCCTGCTTAAACCAACATTAAGGCAAAAAGGCAAAGGACCCCTGGACGGTTATGTCCAGTCAAAGGCGACTAGGGGTGTGGTCATAGGTGCCAAATTCAGGATTGAAAAATCTGGGATCAGCAGCGCCGCGGCACCGGAAGTAGCTTCTACGCACTGGACATGTGTAGAAGCTACTTCCGATGCCACTGTGCCCATTTCCAAAATGTCCGCAGTGCCAGAAGTCGCTTCTACGTACTTCCAGACATGTGTAGAAGCGACTTCTGGCGCTGCAAACATTTTGGAAATGGGCACAGCGGCATCGGAAGTCACTTCTACGCATGTCCGGAAGTGCGTAGAAGCGACTTCTGGTGCCGGCGCGGCACCTGAAGAACATGGCCGCTGGCAGGAGCTCCGTAATCCGGGGGAATACGGGGTATTTTGCCATTCAGGACACCTGCGGGAAACGGTAAGAAAATACGGGGGTTTCCCGGGGAAAACGGGGTACTTGGCAGCTATGGGTGTGGTGCTTGTCTTGCTTCCTTCCTGCCGCAGCAGTACCCATTTATCTACTTGCACTGGCGTGCTTTCAAACTGCTAGGCTGGCAGGAGCTCGGACAGAGCAACGGGAGCTCACCCAGTCATGAGGATTCGAACTGCCAATCTTCAGACCGGCAAGCCCAAGAGGCTCAGTGGTTTAGACCATAGCGCCACTCGCTCCCTTTTTAGTCTCTCAAAAGAATGTCAGCCAATCCTCCACAGGAGGCCCCTTTGGATAATTCCATACATCAGCGATCTCAGTTTCTGCAACGGTCAATAAATTTGCCGTCTTTACTCGAGAAGCAGCGCCAACAAAGGCAGCAGGTAAAAGCTACTCAAGGCAAAGATTTCATAGGACGTCGCCATATTCCATGCACAGTTGTTAAGGGACAGTAACCTCCCTGCAGTTTGAGTCCAGATTCCTCTTGGGTCACCCAGGAAGAGCATCCTTACCTGCCATTGCCTGCAGCGAGGGGAATGCGTGGTACGTCTTGGTGTCCAGCTGACAGAGGCGGCGCCCAAAGACCTGGCACAGATGCTGGATCATGTTGGTGATGCGCGACAAATGGTTGTTGGAGGTGCAGATGAAGGAGAAGAGGCATTCTACGGGGTCCTGTCGCAGCACCCGTACCCCTGAGAAGACAAGAAGAAGAAGAGTTTGGATTGGATATCCCTCTTTATCACTACCCAAGGAGTCTCAAAGCGGCTAACATTTTCCTTTCCCTTCCTCCCCCACAACAAACACTCTGTGAGGCGAGTGGGGCTGAGAGACTTCAGAGAAGTGTGACTAGCCCAAGGTCATCCAGCAGCTGCATGTGGAGGAGCAGGGAAGCGAACCCAGTTCCCCAGATTACGAGTCTACCGCTATTATTATTATTATTATTATTATTATAGAAAAGAAAATTTTATTAGATTAAAACAATCCATACAATCCATCTTGTACATTGATTTCAAAGAAAATACACTATATTTCAAAGAAATACAAACAAAAAATATAATACAATACAGCACCCTCCCACCATTCCCCCCCCCGCCCCACCGCTCTTAACCACCACACTACGCTGACTCTTGCTGACAAGAGGGTGGGAGGGAGGCAACAAACACCCACCTAACTGATAGAGCTCGAAACACACACACACACACACTTTTCAAATAAGCTGAAAAGAGTGCCCCCAGATTGATGACTCTCAGTGGCTAAGTGCCACTGGCTAAGGGCCATTCATTATCAGGTACAGGGCGTTTTAAACACCCCCCCCCCAAAAAAAAAACAAAGTTTCTAGTCCCTGAGGCAGCAAACCAGGGTTGAAGACACGTAGGCAACATACAGGTGAAACTCAGAAAATTAGAATATCTTCGAAAAGTGCATTTATTTCAGTAATGCAACTTAAAAGGTGAAACCAATATATGAGATACAGTAGATGCATGACATGCAAAGCAAGATATGTCAAGCCTTTATTTGTAATTGTAATTATTTGTCGTTAGGCGGGTCAATGATAAATGAAATGTAATAGCGATGTTTACTTTTTGTATTCTTGTAACTATTTGTTTTATTACTGTGGAATTTCCAGAAGAAAGCATTTGTAAAAATTAAAAGAGAGAAAAAAATAAGTTGCATTACTGAAATAAATGCACTTTTCGGCGATATTCTAATTTCCCGAGTTTCACCTGGATTGTGAAATACAAGAAGCATATTCCTTGCGGAGAGGGAAGAAGAGGCCAAGTAGGCTTGTGGTTTGTTGGCCTGAAAGGGGAATCCAGGACCTCCTCAAAATCTTCCATTAAAAGCAGAAGACTTTTAGCAAAAATTAGCAAAAATTAGCAAACTGAGCAAATGTACCTAGTTGGCATTATTTATACAAGTACTGTAATGAGATTTAACTTATTGTTGGTGCTGGATAGAGGTGACTTTGCAGCAGATTTCTGGACTTTTCAAATGTGGCAGTAGAAAGTCGTCGTTGCAAACACTAGGGCTACATATAGCGATCAGAACAATAGACTCCTTCTTTAGCATTGCTTGTCTGCATGTATCCAAAGACCTTGCTGCAGCCAGAAGGACAAGGCATGTTATTCCCTTAAAATAAGAAGGGGGAAATGAACTTAAAATGATTGGGAGTCCAAGTCTCACACCTGCTTCTGTGTGAAAATGTGTGCATTTGGGATTGTGCGATGCACTCCTGACGTAGCTCTAGTAGTCCCAGGTAAAGGAAACACCAAAAAGACCAAGGCCACCTGCCTCCGTCTCCTGAGATGTGCTGGTGAACTAACTAACTGGGGAAAACCGCACCCACTCCTCTCTCTCTCTCCCCCATCACGTAAGTTATCCTTCACTCGTGCCATCACAGTTAATCGAGTTGCAATGGCACCCTGAACCTCACCTACCTGGGAACTTGATGGCCACTTCTCGGAAATGAGAGTCCACATAGGACCAGCCCTGGTACAACGCAGACAAGTTGACATGCAGCTGGAAATAATCCTGGAGGATTTGTGAGGGAGTCAGCCCGTCCGTCCCCCGGACCAGCTCTCCTGACAAATGGCCGCCCGGGCGCTCGCTGGTACCAGCACGGATGGCTTCGGGCTGCGCTTGCTTCCTGCCTTTCTTCAGCGGTGGCTCAGAGAGGCTGTCTTCTTCTCTGCTTCCGTCCTCCTTCTCCTCTTCATGAACCGTGTACCAGAGCTGTTCTTCGGACTGGGTGAGGGTCCAGACACGTCCTGCCAGCACACCAGTCCAGTAGCCAGGGCTGGTTTCGGACCACCTGAGAGGAACGCAAGGCTAGTTAGCAGCAGGGACAGACCGACTACAGTTTGGAGAAGCTAACCCAGCCCTTCCTCCGCCTTTCCCTTCACGCTCCAGAAGGTGGCAAGACCTGGGTCTTTGGAGTCACAAGGCCCGTCACCACCTCACAGCCACAGAATCAGAGAGCCATGCTACGCTATCCTACAGTACATTTCCGCCAACTACACGGTGCCTTGTTTCACACGCACACTCTTCTGACACCAAATGCGTCCCCCCAAGCTGCAAAAAATGGCTCCTTTATTAACTTTCTATTCAGCATTGTATCCTCCGAGTTCTGTAGCAGCCCAAAGGGATAATAACATCCTAGGCAGGTGATGTTCTGGGGTCCTGTGATCCTTCACAAAGGAATTCAAATAACTGAGAAAGATTTGCTTATTCTACTTCATGAAGACCTGTATTTGATTAGAAGCAGGACATTTGTTTTCTGCTGCTCCAGAGAAGTGGACACGGAGCAATGGATTCAAACTACAAGAAAGAAGATTCCACCTAAACATTAGAAAGAACTCCCTGACAGTAAGAGCTGTTCGGCAGTGGAATTTGCTACCAAGGAGTGTGGTGGAGTCTCCTTCTTTGGAGGTCTTTAAGCAGAGGCTTGACAGGCATATGTCAAGAATGCTTTGATGGTGTTTCCTGCTCGGCAGGGGGTTGGACTGGATGGCCCTTGTGGTCTCTTCCAACTCTATGATTCTATGATTCTATGGTTTGCGGTTTTTTTAAAAGAACTGAATCAAAACACTATTGATCAATAATGCAGACTTTTGGAAGCTATGTACTCAGACCACCTGGCTCTGTAGTGGTAGGCAGTAGCTTCCCATAGATTCACAAATAAAGCCTTTTCCAGCTCCTACCTGGAGATGCTGGAGGATAAAAACATACCAAGAGGCCTGTTGGATCAGGCCAAAGGCCCATCTAGTCCAGCATCCTGTTCACACAGTGGCCAAGCAGATGCCTGGGGGGAAATAGGGAAGCAGGACCTGAGTGCAAAAGCACTCTCCCCTCCTGTGGTTTCCACCAACTGGTGTTCAGAAGCATTACTGCCTGGCAGTGGAGGAGGAACATTTCCACTGTAGCTAGTAGCCGCCGATAGCCCTATACTCCATGCATTTCTCTAATCCTCTTTCAAGTCATTCAAGTTGTGGGGCTGCCACTAACAGCCAGAGGTCCACTGGAAGCCCACAAGCAGGTCCCTAGCACAAGAGCACTGTTCCTACTTGTGATTCCCAACAACTCCCCTTCATGGATCAATGCCTTGTCGTGGCGAAGGGGCTTGAATAACTCAGAGAAGCTATGAGCTATGCCATGCAGGGCCACCCAAGATGGACAGGTCATAGTGGAGAGTTTTGACTAAACGTGATCCACCTGGAGAAGGAACTGGCAAGCCACTCCAGTATCCCTGCCAAGAAAACTCCATGGACAAAGACAACAGGCATATAAAAGTTATGACGCTGGAAGATGAGCCCCTCAGGTCGGAAGGCGTCCAACATGCTACTGAGGAAGAGCGGAGGACAAGTACAAGTAGATTCAGAGCTGATGAAAGTCCGATGCTGTAAAGAAAAATATTGCATAGGAACCTGGAATGTAAGAACCATGAATGGAGGTAAGCTGGATGGGAATCAAGAGATAAAAGGGAATCAAGAGATAAAAGGAACAACTGGCAAGTTTGGCCTTGGAGTTCAAAATGAAGCAGGGCAAAGGCTAATAGAGTTCTGTCAAGAGAACAAGCTGGTCATCACAAACACTCTCTTCCAACAACACAAGAGACGACTCTACACATGGATATCACCAAATGGGCAGCATCGAAATCAGATTGATTATATTGATTATATTCTCTGCAGCCAAAGATGGAGAAGCTCTATACAGTCAGCAAAAACAAGACCTGGAGCTGACTGTAACTCAGATCATCAGCTTCTTATAGCAAAATTCCAGCTTAAACTGAAGAAAGTAGGAAAAACCACTGGGCCATACAATCTGAATCAAATCCCTTATGAATACACAGTGGAAGTGAGGAACAGGTTTAAGGATTTAGATTTGGTGGACAGAGTGCCTGAAGAACTATGGATGGAGGCTCGTAACATTATACAGGAGGCAGCAACGAAAACCATCCCAAGGAAAAGGAAATGCAAGAAAGCAAAATGGCTGTCCAACGAGGCCTTACAAATAGCGGAGGAGAGGAGGCAAGCAAAATGCAAGGGAAATAGGGAAAGATACAGGAAACTGAATGCAGATTTCCAAAAAACAGCAAGGAGAGACAAGAGGGTCTTCTTAAATGAGCAATGCAAAGAAATAGAGGAAAACAATAGAATGGGGAAAACCAGAGATCTGTTCAAGAAAATTGGAGATATGAAAGGAACATTTCGTACAAAGAATACCATAATCAAGGACAAAAGTGGTAAGGACCTAACAGAAGCAGAAGACATCAAGAAGAGGTGGCAAGAATACACAGAGGAATTATACCAGAAAGATATGGAAGTCTCGTACACCCCAGGTAGTGTGGTTGCTGACCTTGAGCCAGACATCTTGGAGAGTGAAGTCAAATGGGCCTTAGAAAGCACTGCTAATAACAAGGCCAGTGGAAGTGATGATATTCCAGCTGAACTATTTAAAATTTTAAAAGATGATGCTGTTAAGGTGCTACACCCAATATGCCAGCAAGTTTGGAAAACTCAGCAATGGCCAGAGGATTGGAGAAGATCAGTCTACATCCCAATTCCAAAGAAGGGCAGTGCCAAAGAATGCTCCAACTACCGCACAATTGCGCTCATTTCACACGCTAGCAAGGTTATGCTTAAAATTCTACAAGGCAGGCTTAGGCAGTATGTGGACCGAGAACTCCCAGAAGTGCAAGCTGGATTTTGAAAGGGCAGAGGAACCAGAGACCAAATAGCAAACATGCGCTGGATTATGGAGAAAGCTAGAGAGTTCCAGAAAAACGTCTACTTCTGCTTCATTGACTATGCAAAAGCCTTTGACTGTGTCGACCACAGCAAACTTTGGCAAGTTCTTAAAGAAATGGGAGTGCCTGATCACCTCATCTGTCTCCTGAGAAATCTCTATGTGGGACAAGAAGCTACAGTTAGAACTGGATATGGAACAACTGATTGGTTCAAAATTGGGAAAGGAGTACGACAAGGTTGTATATTGTCTCCCTGCTTATTTAACTTATATGCAGAATTCATCATGCGAAAGGCTGGACTAGATGAATCCCAAGCCGGAATTAAGATTGCCGGAAGAAATATCAACAACCTCAGATATGCAGATGACACAACCTTGATGGCAGAAAGCGAGGAGGAATTAAAGAATCTTTTAATGAGGGTGAAAGAGGAGAGCGCAAAATATGGTCTGAAGCTCAACATCAAAAAAACCAAGATCATGGCCACTGGTCCCATCACCTCCTGGCAAATAGAAGGGGAAGAAATGGAGGCAGTGAGAGATTTTACTTTCTTGGGCTCCTTGATCACTGCAGATGGTGACAGCAGTCACGAAATTAAAAGACGCCTACTTCTTGGGAGAAAAGCAATGACAAACCTAGACAGCATCTTAAAAAGCAGAGACATCACCTTGCCGACAAAGGTCCGTATAGTTAAAGCTATGGTTTTCCCAGTAGCGATGTATGGAAGTGAGAGCTGGACCATAAAGAAGGCTGATCGCTGAAGAATTGATGCTTTTGAATTATGGTGCTGGAGGAGACTCTTGAGAGTCCCATGGACTGCAAGAAGATCAAACCTATCCATTCTTAAGGAAATCAGCCCTGAGTGCTCCCTGGAAGGACAGATCGTGAAGCTGAGGCTCCAATACTTTGGCCACCTCATGAGAAGAGAAGAATCCTTGAAGAAGACCCTGATGTTGGGAAAGATTGAGGGCACTAGGAGAAGGGGACGACAGAGGACAAGATGGTTGGACAGTGTTCTCGAAGCTACGAACATGAGTTTGACCAAACTGCGGGAGGCAGTGCAAGAGAGGAGTGCCTGGCGTGCTATGGTCCATGGGGTCACGAAGAGTCGGACACGACTAAACGACTAAACAACAACATAGTCGTACCTTGGTTGTCGAACACCTTGGTACTCATACGTTTCAGTTCCTAAACGACTGAAAACAGAAAGTGAGTGTTTCGGTTTCTGAACATTTTTTCGGAAGCCGAACATCTGATAAGGCTTCCACTATCATTTCTGGCGCACCTGCACAATTGGAAACTAATCGAACGGACTTCCGGAACACATTCTGTTCGAAAACCAAGGTACGGCTGTATGAGGTTCTAACGCTGATCACAGCTGCTTTCCGCAGATGGTTGTGGGGAGCAGGAGAGAAGTGGAGTTAAAGCTGCAATCCTAACTTCACCTATCCGGGAGTAAGCCCCACTGAATTCAATAGGACGTACTTCTGAGTAGACACTGTTAGAATCAGGGCTTTTCCCCCAGGGGGGACTCACAGGAGCTCAGTTCCAGCACCTCTCAGGTGGCTGCCATTGCTGTTCTAAGAAAGGTGTTCATGGTGAGTTCCAGCACCTTTTTCTAGAAAAAAACAGCCCTGGTTAGAATTGTGCAGTAGCCCACCAGTCTATATAAGTGTCCACTTTTTCAAAGCGGATTCTCTCTCCCCTTCCGAATAATTAAAAAAGAGAGCAGTTGCCATAATAAGTAAGCAACCCATCCTTTGCAAGCCTGTGGCCAGGATGCAAAGAATTTGCAGGCGGCGGGCAGGTGATCTTGAGGTTCCGTGGGGGAAACACAATGGTGCTTTGCTGAAAGCGCAATGCAGAGCAATCGGCAAGAGGGCAGAGTTGGCCATATTTATATATGGAGGCTTTTTTTGTGCCTTTCGGACGCGCAGCTTCATCTCCATCTCCATCTCCATGCCAACGAGGAAAAGCTGCACTGCACAAGAGCCTTGCAGAAAGAGGAGAGAGAGAAGGCGGCAACCCAAGGGAGGGCGAGCAGGCATTGGGGGGGGGCAGCAAGAGAGGGGCACCTTGGAATACAAGGGAGGGAGCAAGAGATTGGCGGGGTGGGGGGTGGACGGGACACCCTTTCTAGCAGGCTCCCATTCTGCGCTCGGGAGCCGCCAGGGGGCGCACTAACCGGAAGGTCTGCCCGCCACAGAGCACCAGGTCGAGGCGGAGTTGGGCGCGCGGGCAAGGCAGGGAGCGCCAGGGGGTAGCGCGAGGCAGCGGGGCCGGGCGAGAGTCCATGCCGTTGCTTCTGCTGCTGCAGCTTCCGCCGCCGCCGCCTTCGGGGTGGACGCGGGGATGCTGCTCCTGCCGCAGGCGCCGCCGTTGCAGCAGCAGCTGAGCGCGAGACCAGAGCAGCTCCGAAGCCCGCAAAATCACCATAGAGTTCTTGTTGGTTTCCCTCCCCCCCACCGCCCCCCTCGCTCTCCACCGAGTTCGGAGGAGGGATCGCGCAGGTGTAGACGTAGCTCCGGCGCTGCCCGCTCTAGGCCGCTGGGGCATTCTCTGTGGCTCGAGTGGGCGGAAGTACTGGTCCGGGAGGCGTCCCTGAGAAGCCCGTTCCTGCGCCTGGGAGTTGGGCGGGCGCAGCGAGCTAGGCCTCTCAGGAGAAATGGCCACAAAATGGGAGGGAGGGGAGGTTGCTTTCCCCCCGCCCAGGTCTGTTATATATCTAGTAATATCTAGTAAATATTACACTCTACCTGTTACACTATATCTATTTATCTGTAGTTTGAGATAGATAGTATTTTCTATATCTTTTATCCATATGGCCACAACATGGACAGATGGTTGGGGAAGTCCTTTCTCTCTGCTTACCCCATTCAATACACTGTATATCTATTGCTGAAAGTCCCGCAGTGGAGACCATAATAATAATAATAATAATAATAATAATAATAATAATAATAATAATAATAATAATTTGTTATTTATACCTCGCCCATCTGGCTGGGTTTTCCCCAGCCACTCTGGGCGACTCCCAACAGATTATTAAAAACACGATAAAAACTCTTGTAAGAGTTTGCCTTCAGGCTGAAACCAAATAAAATTCATATCTCCCACCCGAAAGAGAAGTGTGAATTGGCACTTGGGCTTCCTTTTCTCAAATCAAGGTTGTGGTGCACACCCCGTTGGGAAAGGGGTTTGTGTCCACGTTACTGCCACCACCCAAGATACAATTCCGCACTGAAAAGACACTCTGAAGCATCGCTTCTCATCAAGTCTCTTTCACAGACTTGTTGGTCCCACAGACCTGAATGCAGATCAGGTTGTGAGATGGGGGATGAAATAGCAATTTGGGGGGGGGGGGCTTGAAGACCCAGAGAAGGAAGGGTTCTGACCCAGGAGGAGTCCAAGAACCTCAGCAAGAGGTACAAATTAGGAGCTCTTACTGACAGCGAAATGACAGAGACCACACCAGGACTTCCTAAAAAGCAAGGCAATTTGTTGTTGTTGTTGTTTAGTCGTTTAGTCGTGTCCGACTCTTCGTGACCCCATGGACCATAGCATGCCAGGCACTCCTGTCTTGCACTGCCTCCCACAGTTTGGTCAAACTCATGTTGGTAGCTTCGAGAACACTGTCCAACCATCTCGTCCTCTGTCGTCCCCTTCTCCTAGTGCCCTCAATCTTTCCCAACATCAGGGTCTTTTCCAAGGATTCTTCTCTTCTCATGAGGTGGCCAAAGTATTGGAGCCTCAGCTTCAGGATCTGTCCTTCCAATGAGCACTCAGGGCTGATTTCCTTAAGAATGGATAGGTTTAATCTTCTTGCAGTCCATGGGACTCTCAAGAGTCTCCTCCAGCACCATAATTCAAAAGCGATTTATTCTAAGACAAAATAAAAAGCTGTTGCAACAGCGGTTCCGCTCTCAAGTAGCAAGATGGAGTGAAGAACCCAGAACAAAGGATTTCCCCGACTTTTATAGTTTTTCTTCACTGAGTTGTGTATTGGTGTCATTATTATTAGACAAGCTAGATGGCGTTGTGGTAAATGGGAAAGGAGGCAAGTTACATTTTAGCAATACAGACAGATACAAGTTTATATGGACGTGAGTGAAACACTTAAAAGTCTTGACATTTCCAGTATATATAAAAGAATACATTCACAGCCATAGCTTTCTTTTTATACATTCAATAACATAAACCTTTCTATAAGACCATAGTTTTATTGGATCAGAAAAAGGATTTTAGGTTCCCAATATCTTCTTTTTGGGAAGGAATGCTTTGACGTGGAGATTTAGCCAGGAGGGTGGAGGGTGGAAATACCAGTGTTGCGAGACCCTATTTACTTAAGGCATTTATTTGGAGAGATTGTAAGGGTGCTTAGGTGAGACTTATGCAAAAGGGAGGTGGGGGCGTTTCCCGGAGACAGTCTGGATTGGGGATTTTCCTCTCCCTCCCTCAAGGAATGACCCTTCCTTGGCCCTTATCCCTGGTCTGGAAAATGGCTCCTGTCATGACAAGGAAGCGTTCCCCTCTCTGTACATTTGTCATCTCATGAGTGCAATGTATAGCGTTCAATTCTCTACAACAGGGACAAAGTAGGAGAAATTATGTTGCTGTTGGAAATGTGGAGATTCAATTCCTAAAACACGCCATGTACAGTGTGCAAGAATTAGTTAAGATGATTGGAAGGCTCTCCATAGAATAAAGTGGGTTTTTGTTGTTTAGTCGTTTAGTCGTGTCCGACTCTTCGTGACCCCATGGACCATAGCACACCAGGCACTCCTCTCTTGCACTGCCTCCCGCAGTTTGGTCAAACTCATGTCTCGTAGCTTCGAGAACACTGTCCAACCATCTCGTCCTCTGTCGCCCCCTTCTCCTAGTGCCCTCCATCTTTCCCAACATCAAGGTCTTTCCCAAGGATTCTTCTCTTCTCATGAGGTGGCCAAAGTATTGGAGCCTCAGCTTCACAATCTGTCCTTCCAGTGAGCACTCAGGGCTGATTTCCTTAAGAATGGATAGGTTTGATCTTCTTGCAGTCCATGGGACTCTCAAGTGGGTTTTTAAAAAGTGCTATTTTTTAAAGGCTGTAGTGACTTTCAGCATCACTATCCCAAAATGTGGCTCAGAGAATGATCTGATGCACTTCTACTGCTGAATGAATCTAACCACGCCTGGTTTTGTGAGCTGCCAGGATGGGAGGCCCCTTGAGAACCATATACACCGGTATATAAACTGCTTTGAGCTCCCTGGAGTGAGCGGGGTAAGAGCAACATAGCGTTTGTTAAAAAAAGGTACCTTATCCATGTTGTTTCTGGTGGTTACTTTTTTAAAAAAGGAAATGAGGTTACCAAAATCACTCCTACAACAGCACTTGGGCACATCTTGTTAGTGCTAAATGAACAGAAAATAATGGCAGCAGTGGTGTTTTTACCCTGGCAGTAGAGTTGACTCCTGTCAACCTAGCAGTTCGAAAGCACGTCAAAATGCAAGTAGATAAATAGGAACCGCTACAGCGGGAAGGTAAACGGCGTTTCCATGTGCTGCTCTGGTTTACCAGAAGCGGCTTTGTCATGCTGGCCACATGACCTGGAAGCTATACGCCGGCTCCCTCGGCCAATAATGCGAGATGAGAGCGCAACCCCAGAGTCGGTCACGACTGGACCTAATGGTCAGGGGTCCCTTTACCTTTAGAGTTGACTCTAGCTACACAACTCCATGCTTTCAGACCAAGAATGGACTAAAGTATAGAAAAGGCAGGAGAACATGAAAAAGCAAAACACTTTCCCTCATCTCTTCTGGTAACAAGAAAGAAAGAAAGAGAGAGAAAACAAGACACCGTTGGTTCCAAAAGAGCCATTTTATTTTCTAAGAATTGATAGAGATCTTCTTCCTCCAAAATAAATACAAGTACAAATGCCCACCCGGCTGCAGCAGAAAGAAGAGCCGGGGGCCTACAGGGCATGGGGGGGGGGGATCAGGCAGAGCCAGGTTCCAAAAAGCTATAGTATCAAAATGTGCGAGTGAGAAGACAGCGGCCCTGCTCTGCAGAGTGTCGGTAGGACTGGGCCAAGGAAAGGAGAATGGATCAGGGCAGGTACTATGATGCAGGGAAACGAGGGGCCGGGATCTGTGTGTTGGTGAGTGTTCATGGAGCAGCCCAAATAATTTACATTCTCCCACTATTGTACAGTATTTTACAAAGGCCCAGGGGACCTCAGGACCCAGACAGTGGGGTATTGTCCTTGGGAGCTATACAGGGTGTTGCTCACGCAGCTGGTCAGGGCAATTCCAGGCATGGAACAAGGAACGGCAGGCTGGCACAAGAGGTAGGCTTGCCCACACGGAGGGCACAGTGCTCTGTGGGTGTGCTCAGCACACTGGAGGGGCCGTTGGGTGCTCTATGCAAGCTCCCGCAGCCTGGCCACCGAGGGCCCAGGCTTCTTGAGGCTGGAGCTCCCCGCTCCCCTCTCCCGTACAGTCCAGCTGCACCGAGCGAGCAGCCTGGGCGGGAGCCCCGGTGAGGGTCAGTCGCTCTCGCTGGAGTCGCTGCTCTGCTCTCCTTGCACCTTGTTGCGGTGCTGCATGGCGCGGTGGTAGGCAATCTGGACAGACTTGCGGATGTTGGACTTGCGCCCCTCCAGCATCTTCTCCTTGTCCAGGTCCTGGTTCACACCCAGGGGCACGAGTTTGGTGCGGGGCAACCACTGCCTGCAAAGGAAACGAAGTGACCCAAACTCACTAGGGGTGCTTGCCTCCCCTGAAGGGAGAGGGCTTCCCTGTTCTCCCAAGTCTCACCCCCAGTCATCCTTTCTCGGTATGGGGCAGCTCCACCCCCCAAATTTATCCACCAGGTTTCGGTTTTGCTCAGCCCAGACATGGCAGCCCCCCTCCCATCTCTGCAAATGTCCGTCATGGGCCCTTACCAGGTACGCTTGTTGTCGAAGAAGAGGACCAGGTAGAGATGCTCCCGGGCTTCCTGAGTCATCTGCTCTCCCAGCTTCAGTACCTCCAAGGGGGGCACGGGGATGGGGACGCCATGGTGGAACATCCCTTCCCGTGGCATCTTGGGGTCAATGATCTGCCAACGGGGGAAGATCAGACATCAGAGAAGGGCAACTACACAGATGTTGCCATAGAGAAATCGTTGAGCATGAACACCCACCCACCAGACAAGGAAAGGCTGCACTCGTATGTAGAGTGCTGGAGTGGGGAAACTCTCAGGTTCAAGGCCCGATTTAACTGTGAAATTCACCAGCTGGCCTTGTGCAAGTCTGTATATTTCACCCTAACCCACACAGCATGCAAACTGACTGCCTTGAGCTGCCTGGAGGAGATGGAAATATGACAAGTAAACAGATTGGGCAACTCAGCATTGAGGCTTTAAGGACCAATATGGCCTTTACAAGTGAAACAGCCTGAGTTGTCCGCCGCTCGCAACTGCACATGTGTGCTGCTGGCGGTCACAGAATTGTGATTTCCCCCAAACCTTTGCTGTCTGGGATTTCTCCTGCCCCTTCTCCCCTTAAAACAGGTTTCTGTCCTTCATGGGTGTGGAGGAAACATTTCAAAGGCTCTAGATTATGTGTCGTGCATAGTAACGTGAAGCGGAATTAGAGAAGTGTGCAATCCTAAAACTTAAATGATGTGTTTAGAATAAATTACTAATGCAACAACCATTTAACGTTTTCGTTTACACCAGGCTTATGCTAAAAGGTACTGATTAGGCAAGTAGTCCATCTATATTGTAGCTAACAAACTGATCGTCGTATGGATGCACAGTTTAGAGTTTAAGGATGTGGAGGCTGAAATATTGAGTTCAATTTTCAACAAAAAAAAAGCACTGACAGAAGGTAGTACGGCAGAAGCTGAGGACCTTTGCTCATCCAGATTTTCCTGGACTACAACTCCCATCATCCTTGACTATTGGCCATGTCGGCTGGGGCTGATGGGAGTCGGAGTTTTCTCTCTCCCCCCCCCACACAAAATTACCCTGTTTTTTCTCTGCAAGAATTAGAAAAGTTCATTAAAAAAACAGCTGAATACTGTGTTTCTGTTGGTTTCTACACTAAGTAGCATTTTCTATTCTGCATAAACTTTCCTATCTCACAAGACCTGTCCTTGAACCTTCACTTGGTTCATAACCACATTTTCTACTATTGTTTCAAAAGGTGCATCACCCCTACCGAGGTTTCCAGTGGCCTTAACCCTCCTTAACCCTCATCAGTGCGTATTATGTGTGCGTGCACATCAAACCCACCAGTGCCGGATAAGAGGGGTAGCCCCTGCACTTGGCCCACACCAGGTCCAGGGCATCCAGAGGGGAGTCCTCATCCTCGGACAGCCAGCCGGCCGATCGGCTGATGCTCTTCCGCACCACTGCACAAAGACAGAACGAGAGGGGGAAAGGGGTCATTGCCATCCTCCTCGCCAGCCCCATCTCCAGAGAGGAAAGCAGAGGAAACGCTGCCCCAAATACTCACTGCCGTGGCCCACCCCTCGGCCGGTCCCCACCGAGTAGGACTCGTTTTCTGTTCCTGACGTGTCTTCGCTGCTGTCCTCTGGGAAATTCACGCGGGAGAAAGAGGGCTTCCCCCTGCCTTGCTTGGAGGGAGTTGTGCTAAATGGGAGGAAGCGGAAGTCATGTTAACTTTCCACGTTCCCGCAGAAGCCTGGGAGATTGCTACCTCTGCATTAAACGCAGAAGGGGGAAGGGAATGAGACCTCTTCCCTGGGAAGTCCAAGAAGGATGTACTGCAGGAACTTCCTGCATTCGATGCCAGGATTGATCTCGCCACTAGATGTTTGGGCAAGCATGGCAAGTGAAGAAAATGTCCCCAGTCTCTCATTGCGGCATACGTCAGAGAAGCGCTCGTGGAGCAGACCAGAGGCCTACCTGCCATACTTTCCCGTGTATAAGATGTCGTTTCCCCCCTCTAAAATAGTGTTAAAAAACAGGGGTCGTCTTATACACGGATAGTGCATGGGGGGGGGGGGAAACGGGTGATTGGGTGCAGCCGTGAGCAGGAGCTTGTCAGCAGCGATTTGGTGGTTGATTGGCGGCTGCTGACAAGGGGTGCTTTGGATTGGCGGCTGCTGCAATAATTGTGTGGGTGATTTTTCTGCGACAAGGACTGCAGTGGATCGGCTGTTGAAAGGGCAATTGGGCGTGCGATCGTCGGCTTTGGCGATGCGAGCAGTTGTCAGTGTTTGTCGGGATGGTGATTTTCGGCATTCCCCCCCCCCAAAAGAAGCTCAACAATTAAGAGCAATCCTCCCCCCCCAAAAAAGCTCAACAACTCTAGGCCATTTCTCCCCATTTTCTTAAATTTAAGTCCCCCAAAATAGGGGTAGTCTCATACACAGGGGAGTGTTCTACACAGATAAATAGGGTAATCCCACATCCTGTTTCCTGCAGCGGCCAACCTAATACTGGAAACAGCATGCAGGCAACTTGACTACTGGTCATTCATTGCCTTGAAACGTGTGTAAATCTCTTTATATAGAGGCATACAACACAAACAGCATTTAAAGGTGTGCTGGGTACACAGCTTCATCTGGAACAGTGCCTGGATTTACACCAGCCTGATCCATGACTCGCGATATAGAACCTTGTCGAAGCCACTACTTTTGCTAAAACCAGTCATTTCCTTGTGGCACAGTTCTTCTGCTTTTGGCCCACCATTATCCGGCGAGCGGTTGTGCTAAGACCTTGTGGCAGGGCGGTGCATTTGTCTGACAATATTCCCTTCGATAACTGGAAGGGCAGTTTAGAGATTTCACACTTGCCTCATCGGGACTATCTAGCCACTCCTATTATTCTGCACTGTGCACCTAGGCTAAGGGGGGGAGGGGAGGGAAAGAGGCCCGGCTTCACAGCTCTGCACAATGGGAAGGATATCTCCTGGTACCTGGTACGGTCCGAAGCGGCACTGCTGCTGGTTGTGCTGCTGGACTCGGATTCAGAGCTGCTGCGCGGAAGGTTGTAGTCGTTGCGATAAACTAGGAAGCTCTTCTTGACTGGCTGATTGCCGCTACTGAAGCCGTTGGCCGGCAGGTCTGCAGAGAGAGAAGGGGGGGGAGAGAGGGCAAATCACAACAGGCTCCGACATAATACCTATAGCTGAATTCTCCAATGGCTTTCTACCTGGTCAATTGTTACACTACAAATTGTGAAAGGTAGATTCAAGCACAGATGGGATCCATGACAACAATGTTTCCCAAACTTGGGTCTCCACCTGACTACAACTCCCCATCATCCCTACATAGCAAGAACATTGATGATGGGAACTGCAGTCCAAAAACAGCTGGAGACCCAAGTTTGGAAACACTGCATTACAAGCTTTTTCTTTTTATCTATTCTGTCCCCTCCCCTGTTCCTCCCCCCTCATTCTTTTTACATCTTTCTGTGCCCTTCCCAGCAATATACTTTCAGCCTCTGTGCCCCATCGGCTTCCCAGAAGACCTAGCCCCTCTCTTTTCACCGCTGACATTAATTTTACCACTTTGTTAACTGGGACAAGACGCTTAACTTGACACAGGAAATACCTTCCTATCAAACTGTTGCCGCTTTACCGGATGCTGAACTACACCTGCAGGGCACAATCTAACGAAAAAGGTTTGCATTATTTAATTCCTTCCTTGCACATATGCGGAGTTTGCAGCAAATCCCACCTCCCTGGAGAGCCAGTGTGGTGTAGTGTTTAAGAGCGGTGGACTCGTAATCTGGGGAACCGGGTTCGCTTCCCCGCTCCTCCACATGCAGCTGCTGGGTGACCTTGGGCTAGTCACACTTCTCTGAAGTCTCTCAGCCCCACTCACCTCACAGAGTGTTTGTTGTGGGGGAGGAAGGGAAAGGAGAATGTTAGCCGCTTTGAGACTCCTTCGGGTAGTGATAAAGCGGGATATCAAATCCAAACTCCTCTTCTTCTTCCCTTCCAATATAAGTATCTGCACTCGTGACATGGACTCGTTGCGGAAGGAAGACCGCCCACGCACTGTCTCAACTTGGACCCATTCCTTACTCACCAATTGGACCGTCATCTGCCGATTTGTCGCTGTCGCTGTCCGAGGTGGAGCTGGGCCGCGGGCTTCTCACCCTCTTGCGCTGCCGCTGGGACACCATGATTGGCAGCTGAGGGGGTCCCACGGGGCTGTTCCCATGACCCGGAGCCAGCTGGCTGTCACGGTTCTTGGGCGGGCGCCCCGGACGCTTGGGGGGCCCGGCCGTTTTGGGGTTCTTCTTGGAGAAGAGCACCGATGTTCTCCTGCCGACTTCATGCGCAGGCGTGGAGGATGAGTTGGGGCCAAGGCCTGGAAGGGCAAGTGGTGACATTGCTCAGAGGATGAACATGAGCACTTCCCTTCAGTATCCCCACTGCCCATCCTTGGAAGCTGAACGGTTCATTCGGAGGGATTGCTCCCCCTATACGCTGAGCGGCCCCCTCTCCTGTGATGGGAGTCACCCACAGCAGCCGCTGAACAGATCTCAGGAGTTCCAGAGTAGGGGATAAGGCTAATAGGAAGTGGCAGGTCCCACTCTATGAGCTGCTGGGTAAACACTGGGAATCTATTAGGGCTGATGCCAAGGAAGACGTTACTAGGCCTGGGTGATACGTTGATATATGATCCAAAGCCGGTTTGAAATCCCTATCGTTATATTGGTTTCATGATCTTTGACCTGGCAATATATCGTGAATCATGATGTGTGTTAGGGTTGGGTGACATATCTTCCAAACTGGTTCAAAGTCCATACTGTGATATTGGTTTCATAGTTTATTAACCTGGCAATATATTGTGAAACATGGTGTGTGTGCAATGCAAAAATCACAATGTAGGAAAAACCACAAAGCCAAATAATGCCTCCAAATGGCTCCATCCTTATTCCAGACGTAGTGATATATCAGTATATCACAATGTTTAGCTGGTGATATATCACAATAAAGGTAAAAGTACAGGACCCCTGGACGGTTAAGTCCAGTCAAAGGCAACTATGGGGTTATGGCGCTCATCTCGCTCTATAGGCCGAGGGAGCTGGTGTTTGTCCACAGACAGCTTTCCAGGTCATGTGGCCAGCATGTCTAAACCGCTTCTGGTGCAACGGGACACCGTGATGGAAACCAGAGCACATGGAAACGCTGTTACTTTCCCGCCGCAGCGGTACCTATTGATCTACCCCCACTGGCGTGCTTTCAAACTGCTAGGTTGGTAGGAGCTGGGGCACAGCAACGGGAGCTCAGCCCGTCACAGGGATTCAAACCGCCAACCTTCTAATTGGCAAGCCCAATATCATGATGTTGAAAACCAGGCATCGCCCAGCCCTAGGTGTTCTACCATGCGGTCTCAGGCCCCGCCACTCACCTTTGCCGGTCTCCTGGCTGCTGCTCTCCTCGGCGGCACTGTCGGTTTGCGTGTCCTTCTCACAGGGGTTATGGGCTGGCAGGATGATGCGGGTCAGGGGGCCGTGCCCATCCCTCCCCGACTCCCGCTGGTGCGCCAGTTTGCGCCGCAAGGCCGTAATCTCCTTCTTGATCATCTTGGCCCGCCGGCAGCGGCCCACGCTCTGCTTCCCGGCGCTCACCTCGGCCAGGCGTTCCAGCAGGAGGCCCAGCTGGTCTTCCAGGGGCAGGTGCTTCTGGTTCTCAGACAGCAGCATCCGCTCCTCATCTACACCAACAAGGAAACAAAGCCCAGTATAAGGAGGAGGCTTCCGCCGATGTACCGAGGAGAGACCAGAACCCAGGAGGCAAAGAAAGGAGGCAAGGGTGGGGGAACCTGTAGCTCTCGGGTGCCTGATGATCGTCTTCCAAAGCAACTACTCTATTCCGAACTTTAAAATGGAAAGCGTAATGCCAGTGGTCAACAAAAGAGGTTTAAAGACTGTTTCAAGGCAAATCTTAAAAAGTGTAGTATAAACACTGACAACTGGGAAACCCTGGCCTGCGAGCGCTCCAGTTGGAGAACAGCCTTTACCAAAGGTGTCATGGGCTTTGAAGAAACTCGATCTCAGGACGCAAGGGAGAAACGTGCTAAGAGGAAGGCGCGCTTGGCAAATCCACACCGTGATAAAACTCCCGCCTGGAAACCAATGTCCCCGCTGTGGAAGGACGTGTGGATGCAGAATTGGCCTCCACAGTCACTTACGGACCCATTGTTAAAACCGTGTTTGTCTTCCATAAACACGGTTTTAACAATGGGTTGCTTACTCGGCTGCAAGTGATCGCCAAAGAAGAAGACAGGACTACAACTCCCATCAACCCCTGCAGTCAGGGATATTGGGAATTGGGATGGGACAACAGCCGGAGGACCACAGCTTCCCCAGGCCTGACATTGTTACGCAGCATCTCAGTCCCTAAAAGGGGGGAAATAGAGAGCAGGAAAGCATCACGGGGAAGGATGGGGGGCAGTTGCCTTCCACAATTCCATATGCGTGCAGTTTTAGGTGTATTTCAAATCCCTGGGAATTCAAGTAGCTTCTGTCCCCGCCTCCTTTCGTTGAAAGTTTGTTACTTTCCCGGATTTCTGATGATAAATCTTAAGATCTGTTCGGTTTCCTCCTCCTCACCAGCAGCCAAGCACATGGAAAAGTAGCTTGTTGGACCACCTGTCTCTGGGGCACTCTGGCATGAGCGAGTCCAACTGTGAACAGTCTAGCTATAAGGATGGCCGCCGTGGACTGTAGCTATCCACCACTGCCCCATCCATACATAATTCTTATCTGGCTCCTGGCTGCCAATATCTTAAGGCACGGTGAAAGCTGCACCAATAGTTTCAATGATGTGGGAAAGCGAGGAGCATGTGAAGTTCTAAGAAACAGATATACCAGGCTTGGGTGGTTAACCTCTCTGATGTGCAGATCTGACTAGAGTTACCCTTCAGATTTTGCACTTTTCTGAATTTTGCAGCACGGTTCTTGACTTGAAAAAGTATCAAGATACACATAAAAGTGCTTTTTTTTTTAAAAAAAGAATAAAATACATGTAGAAATATGTCCCTTTGAGACAAAATATGTTTACAATAGTGTATTTGTAAGAAAATGCATTTGAAGCTACATCTGAAGTACACGTTGATATGGATTTTTTTTATATAAAAAAATGCAGGTCTGTATGGAGATGGTAAGGAAGGAATTTATTGCTGAACACATGCAAATCAGCCTTCCTCAGCCTTTCAGATGTTTTGGGCTCCAGGCCTCAACAGTCCCAGCATGCATGCCCAATGGCCAGGGATAGTGGGAGTTGTAGCCCAACAACATCCAGGGTGTTAGGAAAGGCTGAAACTGATATGGACTGGAAACAGACTGGTCCGTAATTCTTGCAAAAATGAATAAATTAAATAAGTGCAATTTAAAAACAAACAATGAAGATATTTATGATAAACACGGTCGTCTGCATACCGTACTTTCTTTAGGGGGCAGATCGAAGAGGTCTTTCAGACAGGGGTGTTGAAGACCGAAGGACAAGACCAGTACCAACAGCTCTTAAAGAAGCCCTCAGATGTCAAGGAGATACAGTGGTGCCTCGCAAGACGAATTTAATTCGTTCCGCGAGTCAATTCGTTTTGCGAATCGCAGTTTCCCATAGGAATACATTGAAACTTCTTTTTTTGCCCCTAGGAACCCATTAATTAAATTTCAATGCATTCCTATGGGAAACCGTGATTCGCAAGACGAAGTCACCATCAGATCGCAAGTCACCATCAGATCGCAAGATGCATTCGTCTTGCGAAAAATTCGTCTTGCAGGGCATTCGTCTAACAACTACAGTGGTACCTCTACTTACAAATAACTCTACTTACGAATTTTTCTACTTACAAATGGAGCTCCGTCCACCATCTTGGATGTGGTTTAGATAGGATTTTTTCTACATACGAATTTTTAGACAGGGTTGCTTCGACTTACAATTTTTTTCGACTTACAAATGTGTGTTTGGAACGCATTAAATTCGTAAGTAGAGGTACCACTGTATCTGACTTATAGAAGACATCTGAAGGCAGCCCAGTTTAGGGGAGTTTTTTAATGTTTGATGTTTTATTCTGTTTTTAATCTGTTGGAAGCCACCCAGAGTGGCTGGGGAAACCCAGCCGGATGGGCGGGGTATGAATAATAAATTGTTGTTGTTGTTGTTGTCTTTGCATCCTCTTTGTCACAAAGCAAAGAGGAGGGCAGTTTCTTGAGTCTGACCCCATAATACAAAGGGCTCAGTGCTAAAAAGGATTCAAGGCAACATCGGGTCCTTTTACTCTTGGCTAAAAGCCAAGATAGCAAACAAACAACCGTAGAGGCTCAGGGCAATTGTAAGTTGCCGGGTGGGAGGATAGAAGGGAGAGTGGAGAGACCATTGGAGGATGGTTTGTGAATCCCACCCCCACCCCATCCCCTTCTTGTTTGTTGGCCTAGATACACATTCAAACATTGTTTAATGCTTGTGCCCCGTAAAAGGAAGAAACCTCTTGCCTTGGGACTTTTCCTGCACGGGAGAGGAAGGGGAAAGTTGCCAAGAGGGATTCTACTAGTTGAAATTCTGCAAGCCACCTCTGGCAGCTCGTCAACATACCAAACTGCAATTTTTGAGAGCCCTTATACAAGCTTGCCGGTAGGCAGCTGCAACGGGAAAGTTTCGACCCAAGCTCCAACTTTCTTAGCCCCTGCAGCTCTGGAAAAAGTCTCCCTTAGTTAGCCTCCCTCTTCTCCAAATTCACCCCTGTGACCTCCTTCTCTCGCACTCAGACCACTTCCATCTTCCTCCCTGAGGCTCTCCTTGCCCAGCCCCTCCTTTCACTTCTTCCCTTTTTCTAAAATCGCAGCAGCTCAGATCATGGCAGCCGGGTGCCCCCCTCTACGTGCCTTTAGGGCACGCAGCCAACACTGCCAGAAGCTTCAGCCCTCCCACAAAACCCCTTTTGTAGTTTGCGATAAAGGCATCTCGGCAACGGCTGCAATCTCACCGGGGAGAAAAGGCAGGGGGGTTTCCTCTTCGGACACCCCTTTCTTCCCAGAGGATCCAGCCCGAGTGAATGCCGGCTTCTGCCCAGGCAACCTGGGGCAGCTTTCCCCTCTGGCACTCCTGTCCCTCCCGGGCAGCCACCAGCCATCTCTGAAAGGCAAGAACTCTGGCCACAAAAGTAAAATTGTGTTGGACTAATAGTTCAAATGATTCAAATTCTTCAAATAGTCTCTTATAGATTTATTTCTTGAAGTTTATATGCCAGGTGAAACTGATGCGCCAGGACAAGGCCCTGTTTCGAAAATTCTTCTTCAGCTGGAAAAAGTTAAATGTACATTCATCAGAGACCCTCTTAGCATATTAATTATCTTTAAATCTTTATTAGAACACACCCAATCTTTTCTTTATATATTACAAACACACTCTCAGTCACCTAACTCTAAGCTACCAGTACACGTCGACTTTAAGACTATTTGGTAAGACTATGTTCTTATTATACATTTTTGCATACATGTTTGTAAACCTTTAGATGACTTTATATTGCTTATATGATAATTAATATGTTAAGAGGGTCTCTGATGAATGTACATTTAACTTTTTCCAGCTGAAGAAGGAATTTTCGAAACAGGGCCTTGTCCTGGTGCATCGATTTCACCTGGCATATAAACTTCCAAGAAATAAATTCATCTATAAGAGACTATTTGAAGAATTTGAATCATTTGAACTATTAGTCCAACACAATTTTACTTTTGTGGCCAGAGCTCTTGCCTTTCTACAATTTTCTATGTAAGCTTCAATCAAGAACTCCCAACTTCTTTAGTTATCAACCATCTCTGGGCATTAGCTGAGGACGTTTCTTATACTGACCATTCTCAGTGCTTCGCAGAGGCGCCTCGTCCCCAGCCATGGGGAAGTGCATGCCCGTCTCGAAGTCGATGCCCATCTTCTCCGCTTGCCGGCGCGCCTGCCGTAGCACAACGTCCCCTTGCTCCCGCAAGCGGACGGCTGCCCGGTAGAAGATGGTGTCTTTGGCGTTGTACTTCAAGCAGTTGCTGACGATCAGGTTGAAGTCCTCTTCGAACTCGTCCAGGTTCAGGTAGCGATAGCCCTCCAGCTTCTGCTTCATGGTGTAGAAGTCCATCGGCTTCTTGATGTGGTCCAGGTAGTCGGGCACCTGCAGTGGGCAGAGAGAGAGAGAGAAAGAGCAGCACGGCTAAGAGATTGGGGAGATTGCCGCCCCGGGGTGGGGAATCCCTGCTCCAAGAGAAGACGAAACAAAAGTTAGAAGCAGTCCCAAAAGCCTCTCGCCCAACCTGGGAGCAATTTCCCCACGGAGAAAGGGGCACTGCCATTCAGCGCGGGCACACAAAGACGGGCACCCTCCCCCAAGGCCCTGTGAACAGTGTCCTCCCACCCCCACCTTCCGAAGAAGGAATAACCAACATTTAGAAAGGCGGGTCGCTTGCAAGGGGGAGCAAAAGGAAAGCTGGCAGGCTGCTCGTGAAGAGGTTTGGGACCTTGCTCCCAATCTCTGCTCCCCTGCATCTACTGCAAGTCCCCTAATGTGTCTAAAAGTGTCTGCCTGCATACTTCCTCGCCATACCTGCATAGCTGCCAAGTTTTCCCTTTTCTCGCGAGGAAGCCTATTCAGCATAAGGGAAAATCCCTTTAAAAAAGGGATAACTTGGCAGCTATGCATACCTGGTTACCCACCTATTATCTCTCAATTTCCTTTCTCAATAGGTCTCAATCTCAACACACAACTCTCTCTGCATCATAGGAGGTTCTCCAAATCCCCTCTTGCCTGGCCCTGCACCACCCTGACTAAGGGCTGGGGACAAACCTCTTCCTCTTCCTAGGCAAAGACTGTTCCTACATCCTCCTCCCATATATAATAAAGCTGTGTGACAGGAAAACAGTCTTTTTATATAATTATGCTGTACTGCATGGAATAGAGCAAGCTTGATCGTATGGTTAAGTTTGTACTGCTAAAGAGAGTGGGTCAGTAAAAAAATAAGAGAGCGTCCTCAAAAAAGGGGGCTGATAACCAGACATCTACTAACCAGTAATCTACCACACACATTTGCCCCGGCCTGCAGTGATCTTTTCAAACAATTTCTTTTTCCATCAACAGTTAGAAATGTAAAACGAACCTTTAAAAAACAACAACACTTTGGCTGCACAGTAGACAATTCACTTTGATGGAGTGGTGCTGATTTTGTGTATTTTTTGCCTTCCCAACTGCCCAACCTAGAAGCAGAATCTAAACCTGGACTGAATTGTTTCCTCTTTCTGATGAAGACAAGGTATCCCTTGAAGGCTGAGTTTCCATAGCTTTTCTACTTTCTGTATTTATTGAAATTAAAAACAACCAAGATGTGTACTCCGATCTTCTTAGTTCCATCATATGAATGATGCAATGACCTTAGATAGCAGCACCGCTTTCAGAGGAGGAGTGTGAAGGACTGGCCACATTGGGAATGTAACACTAAACCATGACTTGGTCCTACGTAAACAAGCAACAGTGAGACTGCCTTCCGCATGACCAGAACGAGGACTTTGTGAACCTCTAGCTGCAGTCTCTCTCTGTGTGTAGAAGCTCTAAAAGTGGCCTGGCCACATCTAGCTGAACAATTGTGTCATTATTTCCCCCTGCGGCGACCAGACTGTAGGGCAAGCAGATCCTCAAAAGGAGTGGAACAGTCTAGCTTGAGTTTAGACGGCCCAACCTGTGTCCCCCTCCCTGCACCTTCAAGGGAAACCCTTGGTGACCTGGGTGACTTAACACATTGGTCGCCCTCCTCTCCTCACCCTGCAAACACTCCCAGAAATGGATAATTCCCAAAGCAATTTTTGGTGGTGGCAGTGACTGCAAACCGCCCCCCCTCCCACTCACGGTGGCATGGGCGTACCCAGCATGGGGCAGGGGGGCAGCTGCCCCCCTAGAAGCAGGGCAGCTGGAGAGGACAGGCAGGGACAGACAGCCTGCTTGGCTGAAGCGAAACAGCAGCAGCGGCAGCGAAGCTGCCTCTGTTGAAAAAAACCTGGACCTGGACCAGCCCACACTCCTTCAAGTCACAGCGAGCACAGCACAGAAAGTGCTGCCCCACAATGCTCTGTGGCACCTCATTTGCATACAAGAGGGCCCAGGGCAGGTGTTAGCAGTGGGCCGTCCCAGCACGGAGGCGCAAAGAGGCCATCTACTGACGCCAGGCCTGGAAACGGCGTCTAACCCTGTTAGGAAGCTTTGGACCATAGTACATTCAAGCAACTTGCCCAGCCAGCGGGGCCTCTGGTGCCTTTCGCACACACAACGGCCCAACCCTGTGGGCGTGCGAAGGGAGGATCGGGGTTGTTGGGGGGCACAGGACAGGACAGGCCCAGCGCCAGGGCTGGATGGGAACAGAGCAAAGTATAAATTGGGGGTGGAGGGGTTCTTACTTCGTAGAGTTCTGTTACCTCAGACAGCGGGACCGGCTGGCTGAAGATGTTGCCCGTGTCCTTCTCCTGGAGCTGCTCCAGCGTCCGGCGCAGGAGGATGAGGAAAGGGGTCAGCTGCATCTCGAGGGCCACCTGCTGCATTTTGATCTGAAACACAGAGCAGGGGGAGCCATTGAGCTCTCGGGTCCCTAGGACAGTCTGCTGCGCCTCAGCCGGGAACCTCTGAAGTAGCATGGGGTGAGAAAGCACCAATGCACAGGGCAGAGGGGCTCGGGGGGGGGCAACCGGTGACCCTCCAGGTGCTACAACTCCCCACCCACCCCACCAAATCCCTGATCACTGGCTGTGCTGGTTGGGGCTTGCTGGAAGTTGGGAGTCCCCCGAACCCGAAACTCTGCGCTGTAAGAGAATTTTACTCTTGGGGAGACCGAGCCATCTTTGGGGCAGCTGGCCGGCCATTATGGATCTTGTTCTTGTGGAACCCCCATAATACGCTGTTGTAATACATCCTTACCCCCCCACTCCTCCCCGGGAATGCAGAGGTGCATCATGGGAAATCCTGGTGCTGCATCGCTCCTGCCGTGTCGGAACATGGCCTGGGAGCGAGCTCTGGGGACAACGGGAACTAGGCTCGAACAAGAGGGGAGCAGAATTCGCACTAGAGCAAACAATTCACATCTGCACAGGGAAGTTTCTAACGGCTGGTGTTTTGTTGCGTTTTTAATATTTCGTTGGGAGCTGCCCAGAATGCCTGGAGCAACCTAGCCAGATGAGCGGCATAATAATAATAATAATAATAATAATAATAATAATAATAATAATACCTGGAGAAGCTTGGCACCTCCCCAAACACCCCTCATTGAGGAAGGGTTCATAGAATCATAGAGTTGTTGGAAGAGACCACAAAGGCCATCCAGTCCAACCCCCTGCCAAGCAGGAAGTTCTACCACACCATCCCATAACTCCCCTAGGAAAGCCCTGTGCTCCCCTCTTATCATGCCACTTGGCTACGCTGCAGAAACCCAACACTCCCCTCTCGCCAGTCCACGCCAAGCGTGTCTCCCTCCCTCCCAATCTCCCTTTCCCGCCGCGGTTACCGTCTCTCTCTTGAGCTTCTCCCGCTTGCGTATTAACTCCACCAGCAAGCGCGCTCGTTCCAGGTCGTGGCGGAGGCGCTGCCAGGATTTCAGCTGCTCTTTCAGGGCCCAGTTCTTATCCTCTGTGTTATCTCGCTGCAGGAACATCAGAGTCTATGAGAGGAAGGGGCATCCCTGCCCCCTGCCAGGTTTCCACGGCTCTCAAAAGAAGAGCGGCAGCTGGCTCCGCCCAGGGTTGCTGCCAGGAGCTGAGGGGAGGGGGGGGGCAGTGGCAAATGCCAGAGCGGAACGGGGCACGGCGAGGGCAGGGACCCCTTTGGCGGGTTTGCAAGAGGAGGCCCAGTGCCTTCTCCCTCCCTCCTGGCAGAAGGAAGGAAGATGCACGGAGCTGCCTTGCACAGAGTCAGAGCGCCCTGCCTGGACTGTCTACCCTGACTGGCGGCAACTCTATGGTCATGGAAGAGGGCTTTCCACCCTCCCGCCCGCCGAGAGTGAGCCGGGGACTTTCCGCATGCAAAGCCGGTCCTTTTGGGTTAAGCTCATGCTGGCTTCGGCCTTGGCCAGAGGAAATCCGTAGCCCCCCCCCCCGCACCCACCACGTCTCGCTGCAGCAGCAGCCAAGGCCTTCCTTCCTGCATGCAAACTGGGGAGCGCATCGCCCGGCCTTGCCGTGAAATCAGCCTAAGCATCTCCCGCACAACCCCATGCTCCTTCAAGTCCAACAAACGACGGCAAGCGGGTGGCCAGGCACCAGAGGCCTTGCTCTTGGCCACAGGCGCCTGGCAGTCATACCCCACTCTTCCCCCCCCCCCCACATTCGCCCTGGCTCCAAACCTCAAGGGAAGACGTACCTGCTCAGCCTTGGACACGGGAGGAGGAGGAGCCGGCCTCCCGGGCTCGCAGGTCCTATGCGACTGCAGGTGTGTTTGGAGCCGGCGCAGCAAGGGCACTCCGTTCCGGGACTGCCTCTTCAGGGTCCAGTAGCTGTGCAATCTCTGCATGAACTGGCTCTTCCTCTGGAGGGTCAAGCGGTTGGTGATCTTACTGAGCCTGCAGGGGGGAGAAGGGGGCGGAGCGGGGAGGGTCAACCGGTCATGTCGCAAGGCCAGGGAGGCTGGTGGTTCCGCCTGTACCACAGGCCTAAGGAAAATAGCTAAGCGGCGTCACTGTGCTGCAGAACACACCGACAGCGGGGTTTGGAGACGGGGGAAAGAAAACCTGGGTTCAAATCTCCTACGCAACTGGAAGGTCATGGAGCAGGCTTGGCCGTGTTGCTAGCTCTCAGCCTTTTCCACCACTTTCATCAACTATAAACATAGAATCATAGAGTTGGAAGAGACCACAAGGGCCATCCAGTCCAACCCCCTGCCGAGCAGGAAACACCACCAAAGCATTCCTGACATATGCCTGTCAAGCTTCTGCTTAAAGACCTCCAAAGAAGGAGACTCCACCACACTCCTTGGTAGCAAATTCCACTGCCGAACAGCTCTTACTGTCAGGAAGTTCTTCCTAATGTTTAGGTGGAATCTTCTTTCTTGTAGTTTGAATCCATTGCTCCGTGTCCGCTTCTCTGGAGCAGCAGAAAACAACCTTTCACCCTCCTCTATATGACATTCTTTTATATATTTGAACATGGCTATCATATCACCCCTTAACCTTCTCTAACCTTAACGTCAGAGATGTGGCGTTAATGTTATTATTGCTACGTTGCTGGTGAATGAGAGTTCTGCAGTGGAGGAGTTTTCACTCTGCCCTGCTTCAGAATTCGTCCATCTGTGCACCGCTAGGAGACCAGGGGAAGGGCCACCAAGGAGCTAGGTCAGGAGCAGGGAAACTTTGGCCTTCCTGATGCTGCTGGACTACAAGTTCCCATCATCTGTCGCCATTAGCTATGATGGCAGGGGGCTGTTGGGAGTTGGAGTCCTGCAAAATATCTGGGTGGCCAAAGGCCCCACACCCCTGAGCTAGGTGAAGGATGAGGCTAAAATAGGTTTGCCCAAGCCTGTGAAATGGATGTGGCACCCAATTAGATCCTGAACAGGGGGCTATATCCACCCACCAACTTTCTCCATGGAATTTCCTTAGCTAAAATAGCCCGCTTGGCATCCCATCGTTGGCCTCCGAAGTCTGAGAGTGGAAAAAAAAAATCAAGAATCTGGTGGGGTGGAACTCCTTTCCTGAATACATCGCGCCGCCAACTAAAGCACAAGGATGCACCTGGGATGACTGAGGTTTAGTGGGCAACTTTTTGGATCTGACCTGGCCTCAAATCTCTCCTAAGCCGCAAATTCACTGTCTCTCTGCTTAACCCCGAGCCACAGTTGCCACTTGCCTCTTCGCCCCTGCATGGGACAAGAGCACTTCTCTGCAGTCAGGAAGACGAGTGGCTGGTGGCTGCAGCAACAGAACCGCTGGGAGCCCCTGCCCTGGAAAATAGTAATGTTATTCTATTTATTTATTATTACATGTATATCTCACCTTTCCTCTCCACAGAGCTCAAGAGGGCACAGATGTTCTCTGCCGCCCCCCCCATTTTATCCTCGCACCAACGCTATGAGTTAAGTTAGGCCGAGAGGCTGTGATTGCCCCAAGGCCACCCAGCGGGCTTCACGGCCAAGTAGGGATTTGAACCCTGGTCTTCCAGCCACGACACCACATTTGGCTCTCTTACGGGAAGCCTACAAAGCAGAACATGAGGGCAACAGCTTTCTTAGCTGCTGGTGCAACTGGGACTCAGAAGCGTGTTGCTCCTGAACCTGAAGGGAGCATCTAGCCAGTATAGCTCGTAGCTATTGACAGCCTTATCCTCCAAGGGCCTTAAGGTACAGATTTGCTGGCAATTTGCCTTTTTGCTACAAGGCTGGTTTCATTAGCTGTGGTGGGATGAAATTCTGTATTTTTTAAAAAGCATTTTGTACACTGAAAAAGGTGCTCAATACGTACGCAACGACAAATTAATTTAAAGATTTGCCTTGTCTGCAAAACAGACCGGCGTCCATCGAGACCAGCGTTCTGTTAACAGGCGCAGCCGGCCGCGTAACACTGATAAACCCACAAGCAAAGCAACAAGGGGAATGCCTTCCCCTCTGGGATGTGGTGACACACAGCGGAGGAAACACCCACCATTGCCGGGCTTGTTTCCTGCTCCCAATGGACAGGATGGCAGAACCGCCGTCCAGCAGGAGACCGTTTTTCACCGTGCAGCAAAAGCAACGTTCAGCCTGGTACAATTTGGTACCTTGCCATTTTGCCCACAGAGGTGAGACAAATTCGAAAGTGGGGTTCCAAGGGAACACAGAATGGAGTCTTGCCCGACCTTGTCGTCAAACCGTTGTGTGAACAGTTTCTCTGGCCATAAACAATCTTCTGTGCTCACAGAGAGATGAGTTGAAAAGGAAGGAAGAAACAGGAGCACCACCTCCGCTTAAAAAACGGGGTGCTGTTTACGGACAATTTCTAAAATGTTTTTAAATTGTTGTTTTATTGATCGTAATCTGCTCAGAGGTTTCATGACGGCGGAGCGATATATAAATTTTTGTAAAATGGATAAAATAAGTACACACCCCTGAACAGTATTATTATTATTATTTTAAAGAAAAAAGGTACCCTTGAAAAAAAGCACAGCCCCCAACTCCTGAAATGTTTGTCCATGGCAACATTAGCAGTAGCCCATCTCCACTTATTCCCAAAGTGCTTCTCCTTTAGCAGAAATATATATATTAAATTATTTTTAAAAATTTAATCTTGAAAAGTCACATGCAAACTTACTGAACATAACTCCCATGACGGTAAAAAATAAAATAAAATACATAATAATAATAATAATTTGTAATTTATTTGTACCCCGCCCATCTGGCTGAGTCTCCCCAGCCACTCTGGGCGGCTCCCAATCGAATATTAAAACAATACAGCATTAAATATTTAAAAACTTCCCTAAACATGGCTGCCTTCAGATGTCTTTTAAAAATAGGATAGCTGCTTATTTCCTTGACATCTGTTGGAAGGGCATTCCACAGGGTGGGTGCCACTACCGAGAAGGCCCTCTGTCTGGTTCCCTGTAACCTCACTTCTCGCAATAAGGGAACCGCCAGAAGGCCCTCGGCGCTGGATCTCAGTGTCTGGGCTGAATGGTGGGGGTGGAGACACGTGTGTAGTAGCTTGAGAAGCGAATGGGGAACCTGTGGCCCTCCAGATAAAGCCGGACTCCAATTCCCATCAGCCCCGGCCAGCATGGCCAATGGTCAGGGACGATGGGAGCTGGAGTCCAACAATGTATGCAGGGTCTCAGAAAAGCCCAGTTTAAGCCCCTGATCAGCTGTGGAGCTTGCGCAGTGGCCTTGGACAAGCCAGCCTCTCTGGAGCTTATCCCACTGGTTATTCTGAATACGTAAATACAGTGGTATCTCTACTTGCGAATTTAATGCGTTCCGAACACACATTCGTAAGTAGAAAAAAAATTGTAAGTCGAATGCATTGGGAGAAAAAATCCGTAAGTCGAAGCAACCCTATCTAAAAACTTCGTAAGTAGAAAAAATCCTATCTAAACTACATCCAAGATGGCGAACGGAGCTCCATTTGTAAGTAGAAACATTCGTAAGTAGAGGTACCACTGTAAATAAAAAGGCAGCCCATTCACAAGCACTCACGTTTTTGACTCAGGTAGATGCAGCCCAAGACAGTTTGTACATAGCAGGCCTCTGGATTAGGTGCCCCAAATACTGATTTGACATCCGATGCCCCTTTAAATGTGGGGGTTATTACTGGTTTGCTCCTATTCTTATTTTATTATGTATTTTGTGTTTTTTTTTATATTGTACTTTTATGCCCTTGGATCTACAGGTATAGGGCAAATATGCAAATAGTAATAGGGACCCAGGTGGCGCTGCGGGTTAAACCACAGAGTCTAGGGCTTGCTCATCAGAAGGTTGGCGGTTCGAATCCCTCCAACGGGGTGAGCTCCTGTTGCTCGGTCCCAGCTCCTGCCAACCTAGCAGTTCGAAAGCACATCAAAGTGCAAGTAGATAAATAGGGATAGGGAAGGTAAACGGCGTTTCCGTGTGCTGCTCTGGTTCGCCAGAAGCGGCTTTGTCATACTGGTCACATGACCTGGAAGCAGTCTGCGGACAAACACCGGCTCCCTCGGCCTATAGTGAGATGAGCGCCGCAACCCCAGAGTCGGACACGACTGGACCTTATGGTCAGGGGCCCCTTTACCTTTACAAATAGTAATAAATAATAAAAACCCAGGGATTATTATTATTATTATTGCCTGGGCCGTACAAACAGGCCTGCAAAGCCTCCAGTTACCCAGAAGACAACCTCACCGCTTCGTGATGTGGTTCCATCTCATTAAGGATGTGGAACGAGCCCTACCTGTGGGGAGGAATGCAGGGCACCGACACCACCGGCGCAGCCGCTCTCTTCTCGGCCAGGATCTTCCTCGCCTTCTTCATCTTAATCCGGGACTTGGCCTTGGCCTTCTTCACTTTCTCCGAGCTCCACCCTTTCCCGTCCTCCTCCTCCTCCTCTTCCTCCTCCCCTTCGCTATGCGAGAGGGCGGGCAGGCGCCGCATGGAGCCGGGCGGCGTGTGGATGTCGCAGTAGGCCGTCTTGCGGACGCTGAAGGAGGTCCCGTTGGCCCCCGTCTCGCGGACGGGCTCCATTTTCATGTAGAGCCCGGCCTGCTGGGCGCAGGTGACGTGGAAGGCGGTGTAGCAGTTGGCCTTGTGGCACTGGATGCAGGCGCCCGAGCCTCGCTGCTTGCAGATGTAGCAGGTCAGCTTCCAGCGGGCGGGGGGGATGTGCTCGATGCTGTCGATGGGCTCCAGGAACACCGTGTTGGCGAAGCACACCTCCGGGATCCAGAGGGCGCACACCACGTGGGCCCAGCGCCCGTCGTCCGTCTGCTTGAAAGCGCCCCCTTTGTTGGGGCACAGGGCGCAGTCCACGGCCCGGGAGGGGGACTGCAGGCAGCGGCGGCACAGCCACTGGCCCTCGGGGATGTAGGGGACGCCGTAGCACTCCTGGTGCACGGCTAGGTTGCACATGTCGCAGAAGAGGATGACGTTGCTGTTCTGGCACTCGCCGTCGTTGCAGATGCAGCAGACGGCGTCCTCATCCACCAAGGCGTTGGGGTCCCCCTTGTTGTGGCTCTCAAAGTAGGACTCCTTCTCCAGCCGGTCCATCAGGTACTCGAAGATCTCCTGGGGGATGGGGCTCACGCCCTCCGTCTTCCGGCGCTCGTTCATAATGTCCAGCCAGATGTAATCCTCCTCGTCCATGTCGTACTCGACCTCCTCGTCCAGCTCCTCGGCCGACTTCTCAATGTATCTGGGGCGAGCGGGGAAGGAAAGGGACAAAAGCACAAGGCTCGGTGACCGGGGCCGACTGAGCGCTTTTACAACTGAGAAAAGTGACGGGGGAGGAGACAGAGGTGGGAGCGCCTATAGGGTTGCTGGCTGTTACTTGCATCTTTCCACCCGGGCGTGCCCTTTAAGTGCTAGGTGTCAGGGACTGGCTAGATGACGAGGAGTGGGGGTAGGCGCCAGCTGGGAGACCCCCCCCCAAGGGAAGCCCCAGAGGAGGAAGGCTCCGAGCCTGGGGATTGGACATTGAGGAGAGGTCCGAGGGAGAATGGGAGGGAGGAATGATTGGATGCTGAAGTAGCAACAGGCTTTAGTGAGCGAGGAGAGCCTGTGACAGGGAGCAGCTCAGATTCAGAGGCTGAAGCACAGAGGGAACAAGAGGCTGCAGGAGATTCCCAGGAATCTGCCTCTCCTGCTGCAACAAGCTCCTCTCCCTCATTGTCTCCAAGGACACACAGGGCAATGCAAAGGACAGAAGAGAGATTGCAGGTGCCCCAACGTAGTTTGAGGCTGCTTGGGAAAGATCTGGCAGAAGGAGGAGACTTAGATGGGGTAAAGAAGTTGACCATCTGTCCTGGCAACTGCAACTCCTTTCGGGATGCGTCGCTGAGCTGTGTGCCGTTTTCTCGAATCAAGAATTAACTACACTGCCTAACTCTGCACCTTGTGTGCTGACCTGCATCTAGCCCAGTTCTGAAGCTACGTAGCTTGTTTTAAAAACATTAAGGTTTGGTTGCTTTGACCTACAGAGGGAGACCTGTTACCCCTAGGCCTGAAAGCAGGAGCACAACAGGACAGATTTTGACTGGCAGCCTAATAGGAAGTGTTGCCAGTTTGTCCCACGTCATTTGTTCACTTGCACCATTTTACGTATAGAATTCTAGAGTTGGAAGGGACCACAAGGGTCATCTAGGCCAGCCCCTTGCAATGCAGGAATCTTTTCCCCAATGTGGGCCTCGAACCCACGACCCTGAGATTAAGAGTCTCATGCTGTACTGACTGAGACACGACTGGCTGCTTCAGTGCTCTCTTCTTGGCAGCATGAGCTTTGCATGCCATCCCTCTTCCTCTATGCTGAGAATTCTGGTCACAGCCACCCAAGCCCTTTTTTTGTTTGTCCTGGGGGGGGGGGGAGGGAGAAACCTATCACGTCACTCTGTGAAAATCCTTTCGTCCAAGCAGCCGCACTACTTACAGGTGAGTGAACCGGACTGGTGCAATCAGACAGAGTCTTCAAACTTCAGCATAATCTACCTCTCAAAAGTCAGGGGTAGGGAGGTGGCGTTGGGGAGTTAAGGCATCTCTCCAGGCAAGAGCACTTTCTTTCTACCCTGCCCCCTGATGCCAGGGAATTCTGTGACCACCGGGTAGGAATACTGCTGCTCCTGATTCTCCTCCCAAGGTGCAACCCACCCCCCTCCTGTTAGGGAGGGAGGAAATCTTCCTTTGCCCAAGGGAAACGGGCTGCTTCGGTCTCCAAGCTGCAACAAGGCACAGCCAGGAGATGCCCTGCGAGAGAGAAGTGCAGAGGCCCCCAGAGAAATGCTCAGCAGAACATCATTAAAGTGCCCTCCTCCCCATTTGAGAACCTCAGCTTGGATGGAGATGATTAATGATATTGTATACCACTTAAGGGGACACCTAGCCCATCTAGGAGAAGGAAAACTCTGATCCTAAACCACCACTGCCTAGCAGGGTACCATCAGGAGAAGAAAAAGCTAAGGAGTAAACCCAACACAAATCCTGAGCGAGGTCCCTAAGGCATCTTGTACACCTCCTTCCTGAAACTCCTGCAGCCACGCTGGTGCCAAACATACTGCTCTGCTTTCCTTTGGACCACACCAGCGAGGCTGGGAGGGGGGGGGGTGTCTTGTCGTCTGGGCAGCCCAGGACCTCCTCACACACTGCCCAGGCTGGTGCCCCAGGGAGTTCACTTCAGTGCTGTTAATGTAGCAAAAACAACACAGGAGGTAACAGCTACAAGTTACCAATCTCCACAGCCACAGCAGGCGCTGGGATTCTCCAGCAGCGCTGGGTGAGACGTATATCGATACATTGCTCAAAACCAGTTTGAAGTCCATATCGCTATATCGATTCCATAGTTTTTGACCTGGCACGATATACAGTGGGACCTCGACTTATGAGCTATTCGATATCCGACGTTTTCAAGTTACGAGCGGAAAAAGTGGCCGCGCGCTTATGATTTTTTCGACATCTGAACGGAAAACCCGTTCACAGCTAGATGCGGTTTCCTCGACTTACGAGTTTTTAGATGCGGTTTCCTCGACTTACGAGTTTTTAGATGCGGTTTCCTTGACTTACGAATTTTTCCGTTTCCAATGCATTCCTATGGGAAACCGCTTTTCCTATGGGAAACTCGACTTACGAAGTATTTCGACCTACGAGTGTGCATTCGGAACGGATTAAATTCGTAAGTCGAGGTCCCACTGTACTGCAAATCATGATGTCTGTGCGTGTGTTCTATGCAAAAATCACAATGTGTGGGAAACTGTGAATCCAGACAATGCCTGTACATAGCTCCATCCTTATTTCAGACATTGTGATATGTCGGTATATCACGATGTTTACCGTAGCTGCTGATATATCGTGATTCTGAAAAACCAGGTATCGCCCAGCCCTATTCTCCAGTGGTTTGACTTCACCCCAGGAGGCGAACTCCATTGTCTCTCGAGACAGATGCTAACAACATACCACATAAGATAAGAAGAAGAATCATTCTCTTAAGTTGCTTACATAGGACACAATCAAAACCCAAACACGACTCTGCAAAGCCCTCCAACCCGCAGCTCCACGGGGTGCCCCCAACCCACAGGTGGTACCTGTAATACGAGGAGGGGCGAGGAGGGGCATCAGGCGTGTCCTGGTCCAGCTCCCGGTACACGGCCTCTGGGAGCTTGGGCATGTTGCCCGCCGAGGCACTGTGGTGGTGATGGTTTGAGTCCTTACGCTTCTCCTTGTTCTTATGCTTGCCGGCTTTGGGGGCCACGGAGGGCGTCTCCGTGTTCTCCTTGTTGCTGTTGTTCTCCGGAACCTCCTCGGGTGCCTCGTCGTCCTCGGAAACCACGTCCAGGTTGTCGAAGATGCTGATGCGGTGCACGCGGCCGTGCAGGTCCACTTCCACCATGCGCTGGGCCTGCGCGTAGGTCATGACCTCTCGGCTCGGCGACTGCGAGGTCTCGGAGGGGCTGGGCGATTGCTTGTTGGCCGCCCTGCCGTGCCGGCCCTTCTTCTTGTGCTTGCGCAGGGGGGTACTCTGCGGGGGCGGGGGGTTGTCATGGTCATAGTGGTAGAGGTGGTACTCGATGCCGCTGTAGCTCTTGTAGATCTTGCGGCACGTGTCCACAGGGCACTCGTAGGGCGGCTTGGTGGCCCGCAGGTTGTGGCAGAATGTCTTCACGTCAAAGTCCACCCCCATGGCACCAGCTAGCTCTGTAGGGAAGGGGGAACCAAGAGCGGATTGGTCAGGGCTGGCGCACCACCCCTACAAAAAGGTTTACCCCCCACAGACCCAAAATGCCCGTGCCGGGAGGAGCCAGGAGCTTCACAAACAGGCTTCTAGCATGTCATAACAGGACCGACTCAACTGATTTAGCACAAAATGCACACGGGGACCAGGCCAGTTCCCAGTGGCAGACTGGCCCGAAACGTGACAATCACATCAGAGACTGTTGTGCAAAATTTTGCACAGAACTGTACTGCTTCTTTTCCCTAACCGGGTATTGCACCTCGTCCTCTTTCTCCTGGGTTATTGCTAAATCACGCAAGGAGAGATGTGGGCAGCAGCCATCTGGGCACTAGGAACATGGGATGTTATTCTATTCACCCTGCCTGATGCGGCCCATCTAAGGAATTTCTGCTGGTTGTGCAGAGAGCAGAGCAGGTTCTGGCTTCCTGTCTGTCTAGCTCAAGGACAGGAAAAGTGTGGCCTTCAAGGTGTTGCCGGACTACAACTCCTATCATCCTCTGACAGATGGCCATGCTGGCTATGGCTGAAGGGAGCTGCAGTCTAACATTTAGAGAGCCTTGAGGTTCTCATCCCTGGTCTAGCTGTTCTCCATTCCTCATACAAATTACTCCTCAAAGCCCACTTCTTCAGCAAAGCTTTTCCTGAACCTCTTCACTTTCTTTCTTTCTTTCTTGCTGGCTGACTTACCTGTATTCCAGCCTCACAGAGTCAACTAATATAGCCTTGTCGGCAGGGGACGTCTAATAGTGCCTGGCGTGGTTAGACATGCAAACTGCAAAGGTAAGGCATGCCGCTTCAAAAATACCACCAATTGGCTGAACCACCATGTAGCAAGTCTCTGTTGTGTCCACCTCTATTTCTTCTTTTCATATTTTGTTTTTTGTGACCTTCACACCTGTGATGTCCTGCAACATTCAAAGCCGTTTTTACCCCTTTATCCGTTCCTGTCTTCTCTCTCCACTCCATCCAAGGCAGACCGTAAGCCCTCTAGACAGGGATCCTCTCACTTGTTTTTTTTCTGTTCTTTGCCAGGCACGCTGCTACCACTAAATTTTAAAGCAGCAGGAGTCTGGCAGTGGTGGGGAAGGGAAAGAGTTTGAGAGAATTAGCATTAGCCAAATTCCTCATGGTATCCTCCCACTACCCCCCAGCTGCATAAGAGACAAGGTGGGCCACCGTTATCCAGGATCTGGTAAACATCCCATGTGGGCTACTGAAATGTGTTATATGCTGGGCTGCCCTTGAAGACTACTCTGGAATTTCAGCTGGGACGAAATACAGTGGCTGGCATGTATCAGAAGTTCTGAAACAACTCGACCAGCCCCAATCCATTTCTGGTTCTCAGCTTTAAGGCTCCGAATAGCCAGGTATCTGAAGGGCTACCTTTTTCTCCCCCTAAATATATCCCCCTCCCAAGGCCCACTCTGAAGTGAGGTAGATGGCAAAGCACCACGATGTAGATTGCTCTTCCTTTTCAGCACCAGCTTTTGCTCGCCCCGGCTTTTAATGTACAGTATAAACTAGCTGCAGAGAATGACAAGGGAAGTCTGGCTAGCAGCATGAAATGGCCCTTGACTTAATACTATCCATAGTTGTACAATTGATAGCAACATCAAAAAGGGAAGTGAGAGAATGCCTGTCACTTGCCACTTCTTGCTCATGCTCTCTCTCTCTCGCACATTGCCTCTGTCATGCCATGGTGTCCCCTAGCTGGAGAGGAAATGAAAATTAATACTCTTTGCACCTGTTGCTGTTTACTACATTTCTTTCCCGCCCTCCATCTGAGGATCAAAAAATTACAATATAAAAACACAAAAATGTGCAACATAGTAACAAACAAAAACAATGTCGCCCAACTGCTCTTTCCCTTCAGTTGTACACTCTGTGTTTGTATATGTGTGTGCATTTGTTGCTGTTGTAGCACCAGGAATAAACAGAAAAGGGCCACTGAAGGACGCCAATCAGCCCAGCACACCTTTTAGCCCTGATAATTCCCACATTGCCTTTCTCACCTGCGGCATCCTCTGCTTGGAGCAAGGAACAAGAATTAGCACAGAAAGGATAGGAAAGCAGATAAGAGAGGCTTTACCCTGCTTTATTTACACACTGCAAACCTTACATTACCTCTCTCATCCCACGCTGTGCCAGCAGCTATTAGGAGAACAATAACTAAGGGAAAACGAGGGAGGGCAGGTGGCCGTGAAGCTGCTCCCATCACACACCACCTTCCCTATCTCCAAGGCACCCCTCTGCCACAGAGAGATCATAGGAGAACGGGTGGGTAGGAGAGAAGGCAGAGGAAAACACCAACCCAGTATGCCACCACCTTTGTCCAAGGAACCCTGCGGTGTACCAGGAGGGCAATGGGTAGCGGCCATCAGGCCACCCACTTTTCGCTCCCTGGACCTTCTTTACCTCCGTGGCACCTTCCCAGCATAGGTGGGTGGGGCAGGAGAGCAGACACAGAAGCACCAAGCTCCCCCAAGTTCATGCAAGCCCCATGTCACCTCCCCCAACAGCAGGGCAGCAGCTGTCATGGTAGGGGGCCACCTGGGCAAAGCAGCTGTCAAGCCGCATCCAAGGCGTCTCTCTCTCTCTCTCTGAAAGGGGGGGGGGCACAGAGAACTCCGCACACCACATCCCCCTGCTGCCCTGCTGTTGGGCACATTGTTCCAGTGGGCGCTAAAGAGAGGGAGAGCTGCAGCCCTCCCTAGAGGTTGCTGGACAACAACACTGCTCCTATTATTCTTATTATTCTGATGTGCTGGATTTGTAGACCGCCCTTCGCCCGTAGATCTCAGGGCGGCTCACAGCAAACCCGTCACCCCTGACCCCTGGGGGCCCCACGGATATCTGCTGCAATGGGAGGAAGAGGGGCTGTCAAGCTCTCTCTATCTCTCTCATTCCCACGCGCGCGCACTTCCTCCCCGGCTGCCCTGCATGCATCGGAGGTTGGGGGGGGGAGTGTGGGTCGGATCTGGGGCAGGAGGAGAAGGCGGCTTGTGGGTTGGCGGGGCAGGAGCGGTGGGGGAGGGGGGATATCGTAGAAAATGCAATGCTTTGCCCGCCGCCTTCTCCCCCCATTGCAAGGCACACACAGACCCACGCAGAAGCAGCGGCAGCCCCCGTTTCCTCGCTGTTTCCGCGGGAGAAACCCGCCCGCCCGCCGGGCGTCTTCCCCTCCCCGCTTCCCTTCTCCTCCCCGCCCGCCTGCAGGCTCTCTCACCGCGCTCGGCCTCAGGCCCCCCGCCAGCGGCGGCTGGGCGGCTGCTGGGCGGCTCTCGTGGCGGCAGGGCCCATGGGCCCAGCCCGGCCCGGCCCGGACAATGGAGAAGGAGGAGGAGGCTCCGGCGGCGGTGGCGGCGGCGGCGGCAGCAGCAGCAGCTCCTGCGCGGGGAGGCCCCGCTGGGTAAAGCCGCTCCTTGGCAACCGCACTTTCGCCACCCGGCTCGCCCGCCGTGTTTGTTTATGTGGGGGGCACATACCGACCCCCCAGTTTTCCCCCGGCTCGCCACACACGCACCCCGGTTTTCCCCCCCCGCCACCGTCTTCTTCCAATTTGCAAGGTCACACCTCCCGGCCGGCGGCCGTGGGCGAATCTGCTGCCGCGAATGGCAAGGCTGTGCTGGCGTCGAGAGTGATGAGGAGGGAGCGTGGAGGGGGTCTCCCGCTCAGGACTCCTGGGTCCCTCTCCGGTCCAGCTCCGGGAGGAGGAGGGGGAGCCCCGTGTCCGTGCCACGGGGGTTTGGACTGGGACTTTACTACACACCCCACCCCACCCCAACTCCCAGGGCTTCCAGGCAGGAGTAGGGGGCGGAGAAGTGGAGCCGCAGGAGTAGGGGGCTGAGAAGTGGAGCCCACTCTCTCTCTTGACAGCTTTCCCCAGGGAGAGAGAGAGGGAATCATAGAATCATAGAATTGGAAGAGACCACAAGGGCCATCCAGTCCAACCCCCTGCCAAGCAGGAAACACCATCAAAGCATTCTTGACATATGCCTGTCAAGCCTCTGCTTAAAGCCCTCCAAAGGAGGAGACTCCACCACACTCCTTGGTAGCAAATTCCACTGCCGAACAGCTCTTACTGTCAGGAAGTTCTTCCTAATGTTTAGGTGGAATCTTCTTTCTTGAAGTTTGAATCCATTGCTCCGTGTCCGCTTCTCTGGAGCAGCAGAAAACAATCTTTCTCCCTCCTCCATATGACATCCTTTCATATATTTGAACATGGCTATCATATCACCCCTTAACCTTCTCTTCTCCAGGCTAAACATACCCAGCTCCCTAAGCCGTTCCTCATAAGGCATCGTTTCCAGGCCTTTGACCATTTTGGTTGCCCTCCTCTGGACACATTCCAGTTTGTCAGTATCCTTCTTGAACTGTGGTGCCCAGAACTGGACACAGTACTCCAGGTGAGGTCTGACCAGAGCAGAATACAGTGGTACTATTACTTCCCTGGATCTAGATGCTATACTCCTATTGATGCAGCCCAGAATTGCATTGGCTTATTTAGCTGCTGCATCACACTGTTGACTCATGTCAATTTGTGGTCTACCAAGACTCTTAGATCCTAGCACAACTTCAGGCAATACCAATGAGACGGAAACATGGAAGGTGCCTAAAGAAGCCAGGGTGGCTATCTAAAGAACTTTTAACTGAGCTAAGATTTAAATGGGATATGTACAAAAAATGGAAAAAGGGGAAAATCACCAGAGAGGAATTCAAACAAATAGCCAGCATGTGTAGAGACAATGTCAGAAAAGCTAAAGCACAGAATGAACTCAGGCTTGCTAGAGAGGTTGAAAGCAACAAAAAGGGCTTTTATGGGTATGTCCGTAGCAAAAGGAAGAACAAGGAAACAGTGGGGTCACTTAGAGGAGAAGATGGTGAAATGCGAACAGGGGACAGAGAAAGGGCAGAACTCCTCAATGCCTTCTTTGCCTCAGTCTTCTCCAAAAAAGAAAACAATGCCCGACCTGAAGAATATGGAGCAGATGATTCAGCAGGGGAAACACAGCCCAGAACAAATAAGGAGGTAGTACAAGAATACTTGGCTAGTTAGATGTATTCAAGTCTCCAGGGCCAGATGAACTACATCCAAGAGTATTAAAAGAACTGGCAGAGGTGATTTCCGAACCACTGGCAGTAATCTTTGAGAATTCCTGGAGAACAGGCGAAGTCCCAGCAGACTGGAGGAGGGCAAATGTCCCTATTTTCCAAAAGGGGGAAAGAGAGAACCCAAACAATTACCGCCCAGTCAGCCCAACATCAATACCAGGAAAAGTTCTAGAGCAAATCATTAAGCAAATGGTCTGTGAGCACCTAGAAAGGAACGCTGTGATCACTAAAAGTCAGCATGGGTTTCTGAAAAATAGGTCATGTCAGACTAATCTGATCTCATTTTTTGACAGAGTCACAAGCCTGGTAGATGAAGGGAACGCTGTGGATGTAGCATATCTTGATTTCAGCAAGGCCTTTGACAAGGTGCCCCATGATATTCTTGTAAAGAAGCTAGTAAAATGCAGGCTAGACAATGCTACCATTCAATGGATTTGTAACTGGCTGACTGACCGAACGGCTTAGGGAGCTTAGGGAGCTGGGCATGTTTAGCCTGGAGAAGAGAAGGTTAAGGGGTGATATGATAGCCATGTTGAAATATATTAAAGGATGCCATATAGAGGAAGGAGAAAGGTTGTTTTCTGCTGCTCCAGAGGAGCGGACACGGAACAATGAATTCCAACCACAAAAAAGAAGATTCCACCTAAACATTAGGAAGAACTTCCTGACAGTAAGAGCTGTTCAACAGTGGAATTTGCTGCCAAGGAGTGTGGTGGAGTCTCCTCCTTTGGAGGTCTTTAAGCAGAGGCTTGACAGCCATCTGTCAGGGCCATCTGTCAGGAATGCTTTGATGGTGTTTCCTGCTTGGCAGGGGGTTGGACTGGATGGCCCTTGTGGTCTCTTCCAAGTCTATGATTCATGATTCTATGATTCAAGTTTATACACCCATCTCCATCCAGCAGAAGCTCAGTGCACTGTCTGGGTAGGGAGGAAAGCTAGTGAGGGGTGTGACTTGGGGATACCTTTGAGGGCTAGAGAGAGAGAGAGGCATTGCTGCTGCTTTTATTGCTATTGTTAAATAAAATACATGCAGTCAGGGAAGTTAAGAGGGGGCAGGGAAGGTAAAACATCAGATTTCTCAACATAATTTTAGAAGAATCCCTCATTTATTTCAACATAACATTGTTTTCAACCTTTTTGTGATTAACCTTCTTTCATGCCAGTATTGTATGAAATTATACCAACATTCCAAAAAGTGTCTTTGAGTTCTGCTTCCTCCCTCAATTTTATTTTAATATGCTTTTTTATATAAGAAAAAAAACCCAAAAGTGACCTATTTCATATACTTCTTTTCAGTTCCTCTAACAAAGGAGATTGTCAAATGTGTATAAAAATGAGTGATCTATACAATATTTGCAACCCATTTGTTAATATTTATACTGTATTATGAATGCTGAAAGAGTTTTTATTAAATGAATGAATCCTGTATAAAATTAAGCTTTATTTTTCAGGCCAGGGTGGACAGCTTGTGTGGATTATTTGGCAACCCACTATTTTACCCTGAATGGCTGGGGCTCTTTTTCAAGGTAAAACCCAAAGAACAGCTGTGTAGAAAGTGAATAGATCTTTGTTCTTGGCTGAAACCATCCACGCAGTTTAGGTTTTGTTGTACAAAAATATAATAAAATACTGCTACCACAAAAAACCCAGTTTACAAGCAGTGGTTAGCATCTCTTCCACTACTTTCTGGAACTTCAGATAGAGAGCCCCTTCATCTAATCGAAAGGTTTGTAAAATCAGACTTCCACTTTTCCCAACTTGAAAGCCTGTTTGAAAGTGGAAGTGCTGAAAAGATAGCAGAGACTACGCTTGCCTAAGAGTCAGGAGAAGGGAATTCCAAAGGCTGCTGTGCAGCAACACTAAAGGCCCGATTCCCACACTTTGCAGGATAGAACTCCTGACAAGGTGTTCGCCTGCAGAGAGTAGTGAATAAGGTGATGACTTCTTCATTTTTTCCCCTCAAAAATTATTTCCTGTAGCACAAATGGATGAACTATTGCCTATTAATGACTAAAATGAGGTATATTCCATTGAAATATTAAAAAAGGTTATATGCACAAACCGTTTTTAGGGTTTTTTTTGTATGCCGTTTTACCATTTCATAAAATTGTATTAACAATTCTATATACATTTCGTATCAAATTTGGACACAACACCACATTCCACAATGGGGAGTGTTCTTAGCAACATAGGGTATACAAATGTCACACCTGCGCAAGGTAAAAGCCCCTTTTTGGGACCTCAAAACTCAGCCAGCAGACCCTGCCGGGCAAGCTGGGAAAAGAACCTACAGGAGAGGTAGCAAAACATCGTCCTCTATACTGTTACCACAGCTAAAAAAAGCTCCCTTGTGTGTTTGATGACCCTATATAATGTTGTATATATGTGACTCTAAAGCTTGGGTTCAATTTTATATCTGCTTACAGTGACTTCAAAAATGGTCAAAAAACTGATGAATAAAATTTTTTAAATCATTTTGTGCGTGAGGTTTTTTTATCAAATCTTTTGAAAGTAGGATTTTATTTAATCTTTAATGAAAGCTCATCAAATTATGATACAGGGAAATGAGGTTGTAAAAAAGTCATCACCCTAGTAGTGAACCATTGGGTATATAAGGGGGGAGCTGAACTTTCACTACTATTAAATCCCTGTGAGTGTAAACATGAAATGGCAATTAAGAGCTTTTAAGGGGCAGACTTAATTTAAAGGCATTAAACTATCCCAGGCCCATAGAAACAGGAACACGTATTCCTTAAAAAATAAAAAAACAGATTCTGATTTTAAAACCTAAGGAACCTCCGAAAGTGAAATGGCCGAGAGGTGGCGCTGTGACATCAGCTTTGTGAAGGGTGCATTTGGTGCTAGGGCCTCGAGCAGGAGAGGGCCTCCCCGAGATGGAAAAGGTAGCAGATGTACCTCTGTTGCCAGCTGCCGGCTTTTCATTATAATCCTGTCTTTCTCTAGAGAGAGCCTGCAATCGAAAGAAGCTGCACATCTGAGATTTAAAACAGCAACTTCAAAAAGAAACAACCCTTTGACACAAGTGATGTAATGAGGGTGGAAGATTATTCCTCTGAGATGCAGTATGCAATAAACAAAAAAATAAAGAATTGGTAGCCAGGAATCCATAGCTGCCAAGTTTTCCCTTTTCTCGCGAGGAAGCCTATTCAGCATAAGGGAATTTCCCTTAAAAATGGGATAACTTGGCAGCTATGCAGGAACCACAGGATCTTTCTCTGCCTCAAGCTGTTGAGTGAATAAAATCCAGGGGATGAAGAAAATGTGAACAATCATGGAATCTGGAAGGAGCTTATCATCAAAGTCCACTGAGCTCAGTGCTCACTCTCATCACCACTGAGGCTGATGAAACCAGCCAACCCTCTGGCGTTAGTCCCTAGTATCCTGAAATCAGAGGCAGCTTACCTCTGATACTCCATTTCTGGCACTGTATATAGCGGTGTTGGTGTCCATTCACTTGCCAGATTACACGAGGATAGGTCCCTGCCCTGAGGAGCCTGCAGTCTAAAAACCAACACAGGGGAAACATTATTATTCTCATGGGTAGTGGTCATCGATAGACCAGTCCTTCATAGAATCATGGTGTTGGATGAGGCCTTGTCATTCAGCCTTGCTGCTTCAGTGCGGGACATGAACGTACCTAATCCTTTCTAAAGCCACTTCTGTTAGTGGGTATTCTAAATATTCTGGGCTCATTTAAGTCCAAACTACCCGTATCGGGTAAGAACTGTAGTTTATGTAAAATACGCAGGGATTTATGATATGCAAAATGAACCATGGAAAGAAAAGAAGGGAAGTCACTGATATTTTAAGGATGTTTAAAGGAGTATTCTAAATTATAAAACAGAAAATTTAATTAAAATGATAAAGAACTGACTATAGCCAAAACATGGCTAAACCAAGCAGAACACACCCTGCAAAGTCCCACCAAAATATTTAAAGGTCAGGCGATCAACACATCACAAAGAAACTAACCAATAAAAAAATCACTAGGAAAACCCCCAGCTATTTTCCTTTATCTCTTTTGTAGACTTTTGTCCAATTTCTGTTTGCTTCATAAACTACAGTGGTACCTCGGTTTAAGTACACAATTGGTTCCGGAAGTCTGTACTTAACCTGAAACGTACTTAACCCGTACCTGCCAAGTTGCTGTCCGAGAAATAAGGGTCCCGGCCGGAAGTAGCAGACCGGAAGTAGCGCTGCCGCCATTTTGGAACTGGGCGGAGCATGCTCAGAAGTGACTTTTGATGCTGCTTTGCCCAGTTCCAAAATGGCCGCCGCACCAGAAGTCGCACTGCAGCCATTTTGGAACTGGGCAGAGCAGCATCAAAAGTCACTTCTGAGCATGCTCCGCCCAGTTTCAAAATGGCCGCTGCGCCAGAATAAACCGGAGGAAAACAAAAAAATCTGTTTTTTCAGCTAGGAACAGCTGGAAAAACGGGGATTTCCCGGGGAATACGGGAGACTTGGCAACTATGACTTAACCTGAATCGAATTTTCCCATTGAAAGTAATGGAAAGTGGTTTAATCCGTTCCAGACATACTCAACCTGAACCGTACTTAACCCGAAGTATGAGTGTAATTGTTTCTGGAAGTCCGTACCTAACCTGAAGCGTACTTAACCTGAAGCGAACTTTCCCATTGAAAGTAATGGAAAGTGGATTAATCCGTTCCAGACGGTCCGCGGAGTACTTAAACTGAAGCGTACTTAACCTGAAGCGAACTTTCCCATTGAAAGTAATGGAAAGTGGATTAATCCGTTCCAGACGGGTCCGCAGAGTACTTAAACTGAAAGTACTCAAACCGAAGCGTACTTAAACCAAGGTATGACTGTACTGATATTGACATGAGGCATATTTGGCCTTGGGGGAAAGTTTATATTTTGTTTACATTTCAGCAGCACATAACTGAACTACCGAACCTGCCCCCCACAGGAGGCAGTGACTGCCACCAATTTGAATGGCTTTAAGAGAGTAATGGACAAAATGGGGGGGGCAGCGAAAGCTATCAGTGGCTACTACGGTAGCCATGATGACGATGCTCTTCCTCTATAGTTTTGGGCTACAATGCTTCTGAATGCCAGTTGCTGGAAACCACAGAAGGGGAGAGAGAGGGCTCTTGTGCTTGGATCCTGCGGGTTTCCTGCAGGGACCTGGGTGACCACTGTGACAACAGGATGCTGTGCTAAGACGGGCCATTGGCCTGATCCAGCAGGCTCTTATTTTGTTTGCAGCAGAGTCTGTTGTTGTTTCCTGACAGTGTGTTAATTGGGGATCTGATAATAGGTGGTGATATCCTGTTTCGTATACATATTGGGGGGAAAGCGGGCTCCAGGTTCAGAGATTGGCATTCATTCATTCCCTGGTCTGAAATCTCTGAGACCTGGAGCCAAACTGCGTAGATAATTGCTGTACCATTGTTGACCTGACTCAGAATAAAGCAGCTTCCTTTGTTCCTAAGGAAAAATAAGTAATAAAATCTTGTATCGTCACTCAAGTGCTGCAAATAAATAAATAAATAAATAAAAAATCTTCCTATTTCCATGTCAGCAAAAGTAGGAAAAACAACCTGATCTTCATTTGAGCTGCCTAGGCTTGGAGCCTGCTGTTACATCAGGGGCTTCTTAGTGAGTCAATTACTCCCATTAATCACAGAACTTTAAGGAAAGAATCTATAATTATTACATGATGTTTTTTAATAAAGCCATGGTGGAGGCTGTGAGCTGAGGCAAGCTGTTTATTTACCATTTCTAGCCTATCTTGACCCAAAGGCTGAGGACTTGGTCATTGAAAATACTCTTTGGAGGGGAGTATTTCGCTTGAGAAAGGGATGGCTCTCTCTCCCTAGAATTCATCTTCACTGGTCAATTTATTCTTTTGATAAATGCTTATGCCATTATGTGAACATAAGAACAGCCCTTGCTGGATCAGACCAAAAGGCCCATCTACTCCAGCTTCCTGTTTCTTCAGAGCTCAACCAGATGGCTTTGGAGAGCTAGCAAGCAAGCAGGAAGCCCACGGTTGTTTTGTCACTCTTGATGTTGCTGCAGGACTGTTTTTGCTTCTGGGATCTGTTCTTAGGAATGATCATGGTTAAGAAACAATGTCCACGGAACGGGGCCATCCTGAGAATCAGAAATGTGAGTTGTCCTCCCTTGTCACAAGGAGCATAAAACCATATTTGCCTGGTATGGCATAGTCCAGGTTCACATATAAACCCATAGCCAACAGCAAGCTTCTGGGATAGCTCAGTTGGTAGAGCTCAAGACTCTGAATTTCAGGGTTGTGGGTTCAAGCTCACATTGGGCAAAAGATTCCTGCATTGCAGGGGGTGGGATTAGATGACCCTAGGTAAAGGTAAAGGGGCCCCTGACCATTAGGTCCAGTCGTGACCGACTATGGGGTTGCGCGCTCATCTCGCATTATTGGCCGAGGGAGCTGGCGTATAGCTTCCAGGTCATGTGGCCAGCATGACAAAGCCGCTTCTGGCAAACCAGAGCAGCACATGGAAACGCCGTTTACCTTTCCGCTGTAGCGGTTCCTATTTATCTACTTGCATTTTGACGTGCTTTCGAACTGCTAAGTTGGCAGGAGCTGGGACCAAGCAACGGGAGCTCACCCCGTCACAGGGATTCAAACCGCTGACCTTCTGATCAGCAAGCCCTAGGCTCAGTGGTTTAACCACAGCGCCACCTGGGTCCCAGATGATCCTAGTGGTCCCTGCAATTCTACATTTCTTTGATTCTTATTTTCCTTTAAAAACTATGATTAGTTACAGGTAACTAATTACTATCGGTATAATTAGTTACACGAAAGCTCATACCAATGGCAAACTTAGTTGGTCTCTAAGGTGCTACTGGAAGGAATTTTTTTAATTTTTTTGTTTAAACTATAATTAATAAACCATAGTTGAGGTACTGGCCTGGATTCGCATGTAAGATTAACTCACTCACTAAGGTTTTTTTAAACCAGGGTTTAATGTTACGGGCAAACCAGGTCGTAGTTGCTAGGAGTTTTTGAGGTGAGGCCCAGTCAACCTAGATTAGACAACAAGCATCACCAGCCTATGTGTGTGTAGCTGTGCACCCCTGTTTATTGACGTATGCGAAGATTTAGGAGACGTTGCCGATTACAAATATACTAATAGTACAGTCCTATGAAGGCCTACTCAGAAGTTAGTCCAGGCATCCCCAAACTTCGGCCCTCCAGATGTTTTGGACTACAATTCCCATCTTCCCTGACCACTGGTCTTGTTAGCTAGGGATCATGGGAGTTGTAGGCCAAAACATCTGGAGGGCCGCAGTTTGGGGATGCCTGAGTTAGTCTATTTAGTTAAAGGCTCCTTGCTCCAAGGTGAATGTGTAGAATTGCAGCCTAAAGGCTGTCCTGAATTTCCACCACGGCTCGAGTTAAAAAAAGGGTGGAGAAACAAACTTATTTTGTTGGGAAATCCAGAAATTTAGACAAACTCAAGACTGACCTGGGAGAAACACTCTTTCTCCTTGGGTATCTCTTTAAGGAACACTTTTCTAGGTGGCTGTAGCTAGGCAGCTCTAGAAATTCCTTGTTAGTTCCTAAAAAGCAGCCTTGCAGACCATTCTTAACATTTGTGCTTGAGCATTTGGTCACTTCCTATATTCGCCCAGAGGTCTTCATTTTCTGCTGACACCAGTTGCCATGGAACCAAGGTATCCTCGTCACAATGACGCTTACGCGGAATGTCCTGTCTCTAACTGAAAGTGGCCATTTTGGTGGTGGTGGTGACTAATGCCAGGCAAATGCAGGATCAGAGTGTCTTTCTCTCTATGTGAATCATCCGCCTTCCCCACAAATTGCGGTTTTTCTAATGGGAACAAGAAGAGAACAGCTCTTTGTCACTCTAGCCTGTTCTTCGCTCCTATTTTTAGTAATTGGAACATAGGATGCTGCCTTTTACAGTCAGGCTATTGGGTCATAGGACCCCCAAGCCCGTGGGCCAAATTTGGCCCAGCATGGGTCCCAGTTTGGCCATTTACTCCAAACCATGCCCACCAAGCTGGCTTTCAGGTGTTTGGGATGCACTGCACAAAGGAAGCTGTCGTCTGTGCATGCACAACCATAGAATCATAGAATCGTAGAGTTGGAAGAGACCACAAGGGCCATCCAGTCCAACCCCCTGCCAAGCAGGAAACACCATCAAAGCATTCCTGGCAGATGGCTGTCAAGCATCTACTTAAAGACCTCCAAAGAAGGAGACTCCACCACACTCCTTGGCAGCAAATTCCACTGCCGAACAGCTCTTACTGTCAGGAAGTTCTTCCTAATGTTTAGGTGGAATCTTCTTTCTGGTAGTTTGAATCCATTGCTCCGTGTCTGCTTCTCTGGAGCAGCAGAAAACAACCTTTCTCCCTCTTCTATATGACACCCTTTTATATATTTGAACATGGCTATCATATCACCCCTTAACCTTCTCTTCTCCAGGCTAAACATACCCAGCTCCCTAAGCCAATGGCCATCTCAAATAAACTCACACTGTGAGGAAGCCCAAAGTGAGCGGGGCTTAAATTTTCCAGCTGGATTGAAGCTGGCTTGAAGGAAAAACACACACATCCGACAACAGTATTTGTCAAGAGAGCACAGGACCGATGTGGACCGTGTGAATGTGACTTGAAAAAGTAGCCATGATGGCAGCACACTGGGTGTGGGGTAAGTGGTAGTGTGAACACACCCTTGGTTGGCTGTGCCTGTCATTGGCTCTGTGGTGCCCCCTGCTGTTGGCCTCCTTGCATTCTGCCCTATCAGGTCACCTGCCATCATTGCTTCCTACGCAGTTAAGGGTTTACAAACTGCCAAGGCCATTTGCTAAGCATACTGCCTGCCTGCCACGATGAGCTGCCCAGGAATCGAGCCCCTTCCCACCCAAGTTACCTGCACCTTCTTGGCCAAAGACAAAAGGTGGACGCCCAGCCTGGGATGCAGGAGGAGTGTGTGTGTGTGGGGGGGGTGATGGCGATGATGGGAAGCCTTTGAAGGGTGGCCCTCCCGCCGCATCAGATCCTGCCAGCTTCTGCTGTTCCATGTTTTATTCAGGCAGGCTCAGCCCTGGGCTGTGCTTTCGCTTCCTGAGAGCAGAGATAAAGTAGGCCACATGCCCTGCTGCGGGAATACTCCCTTCCCATCTGCTTGCTGGCTTCAAACAATTGAACCTCACCAGGCTGGGCAGTCGCCGCTGCTGTGCACTGAAATATCCCTCCTGGAGAGTTTGCAGAGGGAGTCTTAGGGGGGGCTGGAGAATTGCTGCATTGGTGGAAAGAAGCTCCTAGCTTATAGGCTTACAATATCAGGGTTTCCCCATCTGTCAGGGAAATGAAAGATTTGTCCTAAAACTTAGGTCAAACATTTCGAACATTTCGAGCACGTGGGCTCCCCACCACCAAGGAATCCTAGGAACTGAGGTTTGTTAAGGGTGCTGGAAATTGTAGCACTGTGGGGGGCAAACTACAGTTCCCAGTGTTGTGTGTGTGTGTGTGTGTGTGTGTGTGTGTGTGTGTGTGTGTGTGTGTGTGTGAAAGCCGTATGTGTTTCATGTGCTTTAATGGTATGGTGTTGCATATCCTTAGTCTGGAAAAGAAGACCCCAGCAGTGTTCAGTTGCTATTCTCAAGGTGCCATTGGGCAAATGGGATATTTGGCCTGGGCTCTGGGCATGGAAGACGCTTCTATTTCAAAGGGCTTGGTAAAGCAGGTGCCTGTATGGCTAGAAAACTGTATGCCATTTGAAATGTCACAATGGCCTGCTTTATGTTTCTACCCTCAGCTCTGATCTTTTCTGAATTAAGCTATAATAGTTTAGCTTTGCCTTCCTTGTCTCTGTTGCCAGTGCTGTTGGTTTCTTGTCCAAAATCCCCACATCCCGGTGGCTTCATCAGATTAGCAATTCATTTTGTACTCAGGGCTGCGGTGGAGTTGCTATCAGTAAACTGAATCTTTAAAAAGCCCTGCAACTTTACTAGTTCCCAAAGTGGGATAAGCAGAGGCCTACCTCTTGAGGTAGCCAGGTGGACCCAGGTGGCGCTGTGGTTAAACCACTGAGAGCCTAGGGCTTGCTGATCAGAAGGTCGGCGGTTCGAATCCCTGTGACGGGGTGAGCGCCCGTTGCTTGGTCCCAGCTCCTGCCAACCTAGCAGTTCGAAAGCACGTCAAAATGCAAGTACAGTAGATAAATAGGAACCGCTACAGCGGGAAGGTAAACAGCATTTCCATGTGCTGCTCTGGTTTGCCAGAAGCGGCTTTGTCATGCTGGCCACATGACGAAGCTGTACGCCGGCTCCCTCGGCCAATAATGCGAGATGAGCGCGCAACCCCAGAGTCGGTCACGACTGGACCTAATGGTCAGGGCTCCCTTTACCTTTACCTCTTGAGCTGGTCATTAATTGGGAAGTTTAGCCTGAGATGGCAGAAAGCTACAACCCCACAGCTGGTTCATCCCACTGGGACAACTACCCTGGAACACCATAGAATTATAGAACTGTGTAAAGTTGGAAGGGATCCTGAAGGTCATCTAGCCCAACCCCCAGCAGTGCAGGAATCACAGCTAACAAATCCCTGACAGATGGCCACCCAACCTCTGTTTTAAAACCCTCTTGCCGCCAGAAAGTTCTTCCTGATGTTTAGTTGGAACCTCCTTCCTTGTCATTTGAACCCATCGGTTCGGGTCCTGCCTCCCGGAGCAGCAGAAAACAAGCGAGCTCCATCTCCCACTTGACAGCCCTTCAGATATTTGAAGATGGCTATCCTATCATCTCTCGGTCATCTCTTATCCGGGCTAATCACACCCAACTGCCTCAACCATTCCTCACAAGGCTTGGTTTCCAGGATCCCTCATCGACAACAACAACACACGCACACACGCAAAAGAACCTGGGGCCAAGGATGGTTTATTGTCGACAACCAGGCAGAAACAGAACTCGGTGGCGCCTTATTTAGCGAACCTGAAGAAAATCATCGTCCCTGGGTGCCCTCAGTGAAATGCAGGCTTCCTTGCAAACTCCTTCTTGGTCCGTGCCCCTTGCCAAGGGCTGGTTTGTGAACTCTGGTGCCATCCGTTGGGAGATTCTGGGTGGGTTCATGCTTTTGTGCTGGCATCTCCGAGGGCACCTGTGCGAGGCAGGGAGGTCACACCCCGGCCCACCTCCCACAGAGAGAGCTGTCCCAGCCACCCAGCCCATTGGGGACACCCAATTGGTAGGAGTCGTCTCAGTCCCAGCTGGAGAGGAACGTCCTCATTGGCTCAGGCTGCGGCAGAGGGCGGAGCTACTGCGGACTAGGAGAAAGGGGCTTGATGTCGCGGGTCTTCATGTAGGAGAGGAGCTGCTCGGGGATTTCGGCCAGGACATCCTTTGCCAGGCGTGCCATGCTCAACACGTGGTTCCCAGAATGGTCCACGTAATCCCGGAATGGCACAAACTGGGCGGAAAGAGAGAGAAGGGGGTGGGCACAAACAAACAAACAAACAAAGATGTTTATTCGGCTTTACACCCATCATAAAACACAACACAACAAAACAAAACAAATAAAACAGCGGACTCGTACAAGCCACAAATAATATAACACAATTCACAGCTCACAAGAAGGGGGTGGGTGCTTGGCCAGATCCTGCCCCCACCCACCCACCCCAAAAAACCCCCACCCTTTGGCATTCCTGATCCATCCATGCTCTCTGGAAAAGTTACCTGCACAATGTCTCTCTCAGCATAGCGCCCCCTGGAGGAGACTCGCACTTCATCTCCGTCCAGCTCTTCCATAGCTGAGGACCACACAATAATGAATTACTGCTAAGATTTGTTGCCTTCCTCCTTGGGTCGCTGCCCAAGTACAGGGTACCCACGAAAGGACTTTCCCCCTGCATGCAACCCATAGAATCATAGAGTTGGAAGAGACCACAAGGGCCATCCAGTCCAACCCCCTGCCAAGCAGGAAACACCACCAAAGCATTCTTGACATATGCCTGACAAGCCTCTGCTTAAAGACCTCCAAAGAAGGAGACTCCACCACCACACTCCTTGGTAGCAAATTCCACTGCCGAACAACTCTTACTGTCAGGAAGTTCTTCCTAATATTCAGGTGGAATCTTCTTTCTTATAGTTTGAATCCATTGCTCCGTGTCTGCTTCTCTGGAGCAGCAGAAAACAACCTTTCTCCCTTCTCTATATGACATCCTTTTATATATTTGAACATGGCTATCATATCACCCCTTAACCTTCTCTTCTCCAGGCTAAACATACCCAGCTCCCTAAGCCGTTCCTCATAAGGCATCGTTTCCAGGCCTTTGACCATTTTGGTTGCCCTCCTCTGGACACATTCCAGTTCGTCAGTATCCTTCTTGAACTGTGGTGCCCAGAACTGGACACAGTACTCCAGGTGAGGTCTGACCAGAGCAGAATACAGTGGTATTATTACTTCCCGGGATCTAGATGCTATACTCCTATTGATGCAGCCCAGAATTGCATTGGCTTTTTTAGCTGCTGCATCACACTGCTGACTCATGCCCAGTTCCACGAGGCAACACTTACCCAGAAAATCAGCCGGCCCTACTCCCACGATGATGATAGACATTGGCAAAGACGAGGCCTGTGGGGAGAAGGGCATTTTCTGAAATGCATCCCACGTGGCGTTTAGCGTGGACATGCACCTGCAAAGCCAGATCAAGCCTGCGAGGAGCCCTGGGCTAATCTAAATCCACACATTTGCAGCTGTGTATGCACACATGCAAAAACATGTTACGTACAACAGCAATGGACACTGCTACATATCTTGACTGCAAAGCTGTTGATATCCCTCAGCACAGCAGGGCCGTGCTGGGACCTCTCGGCCTCATTCTGCCGGCGGTTAATGTCCACACCATCGTTTATGTAAAGAAGGCCTTTTTATGGGGGGGGGGCAATGAGGAAGCCTGTGTTGACTGCTTTACTGCAAATTCAATCGAGAAGGCAGTGAGGGCAGGTGGAGGCCACCGGTTTCTTCAAGAAGGCATTGAAGGTGACATTGGGAGCTGCTGGTCGACCAGCTTTCTTCCCCACCCCTCTCCCAGCATGGGAAGGGAGAGTTTGGACTCACGCTGACAATGGCTTCCTTGGTTTGCAGCATGTCAGAGATGACTCCGTCCGTGATGATGAGCAGGACGTAATATTGGGACCCGTCGGTCTCCTGGGCCGCCAACCTGGGGAAGAGGGAGAGTCGAGAGGACCAAGACATACCTTGCTTCTTCACCGCTTCCCACTGCACTATGGACCTCTGCCCGCCAAGCAAACAGAGTTCTCAGCCGGAGAGTTGAAAAAGAGGGTATTATTATTATTATTATTATTCCCTGCCCATCTGGCTGGGTTTCCCCAGCCACTCTGGTCGGCTTGCAGCATATCTAAAAACTTAATTAAAAACATCAAATGTTTATAAACCTTCTGATACAGGGCTGCCTCTAGAATGTCTTCTAAAAGTTACGTCATTCCTTATCTCCTTGACATCTGAACGGAGGGTGTTCCACTACTGAGAAGGTTTGGGTTGGCGGTTCCTCCACCTTTGTCTACCGCTGTCCTCGCTGGTTCAAATCGTGCTGCTCGGATCGACCAGGCAATGGGGGAGTTTCCCTAAGGCGCCACTGAAAACATGCCAGCCCGGAAGCCAGAGTGGGCTCCTTTGAAGGCAGAGGTGGTCTTGGAAAGACCAACTCAGAGACGTTCTGCCCACAGCCCAACGCAAGGCTCCCGAGAGGAAGGAGGGCAGGACCTGATTCAGCGCGCACTGCTTTTCCAGCGCCACTTACCGTGCCACCTGGTTGATGACTGGCGCAAAGTTGGTGGGTCCGTATAGCTGCACTGTGCGTAAGCTGTGGAAGTAGGATTCCAGCACTCCCTCGATGCCTTCGCAGCTGGGGTTGTCTGGGTTGTGATTCTAAGGAAAGAACAGTGCTGTTTAGCAAACACGACAGATCTCATAGGAAGGGTGGTACATGAATATTTTTCGCCAAAACAACAACAACAACAAACAACAACAACAACAACAACCAGTAACAGATAAACCCAAAGCCGAGATCTGCAAGATAGGATCTGATAGATCTCTGGCTCAGCCACCCAGTTCCTATCATCTCCAGGCTATGCCAGTCGTAGCTCCCTTATCTTGGCTTAGCTAGAGCTAAGACCAGTGGACCTTACACCACTACCAGCATAATAATAATAATAATTTATCATTTATACCCTGCCCATCCGGCTGGGTTTCCCCAGCCACTCTGGGCAGCTTCCATCAGAAATATTAAAATACACTAATTTCTTAAAGATTAAAAGCTTCCCTAAACAGGGCTGCCTTCAGGTGTCCTCTAAAAGTCTGGTAGTTGTTTTTCTTTTTGACATCTGATGGGAGGGCGTTCCACAGGGCGGGTGCCACTACCGAGAAGGCCCTCTGCCTGGTTCCCTGTAACTTGGCTTCTCGCAGCGAGGGAACCGCCAGAAGGCCCTCGGCACTGGACCTCAGTGTCCGGGCAGAGCGATGGAGGTGGAGACGCTCCTTCAGGTATAAGCATAAGCCCTTAAAAGTGGGGAGTGGCAGGGATTGGACCAAGCAGGGATTGGACCTCTGGGGATACAATAATCCAGATTTCCCCTAAAACCCGACTCCACAGGGTTGCAAAAAACTGCCTCATAGTCAAGCCAATGACCCCCTCTAGCCCAGTCCTGCCCCTCCTGACTTGGCAGTATCTTTGCTACTCCAGATGCGTGCAAATGGAGACACCAGGGGTTGAATCTGGGGCCTTACACAGAGCAGGCCCCTCCCATCATTGCAGCTGGTGGGGGGGGTTTCCACCTACCAAAGGGAACTGGTGGGACACCTTGCCATCCGGCGGGACTTTGGCTCCGAAGCCGTAGGCAGGGAAAAGCTTGTCGCTGTCATAGTCCTGGATGATTTCTCCCACTGCCTTCAGAGCCATGGCGTAGGAGCTGAGCTGGTAGGGGCTCATGTAATGGAGGGAGGTGGGCTGGGAGGGAATCCCTGTGAAAAGGCATTTGGTCAGCCCCCAGAATCCCTCATCCCCACCCACCCCATTCCCCCAGCAATTCAGCCCCCACAGGCCGTACACGCAGCATTCAGAAACCAAAAAGCCAGCGACCCTCTGCCATCTTGGCTCGGCTCGGCTCTCTCCCTCCTCTGGGAATTCACAGCACCTTTAGGTAGTTCTTCATACTTTCCTTCTTCTCCTCAACAGCACCTTGATTGGCCCAATGCCTCCACTTCACTCTCCCACAGGTGAATCCCCCTCTTCCTTGGCTCCTCAGGCACTGGGACAATGGCATTCCCCCCCCCCTCCCGGTCCTGCGACTAATTCTGGTATGGAAGTACGGAAGTTCTTTGTGGAAGAAAGCCCCACATTTGAGGGCGGGGGGCAGGCAACCCCACAGAGGTGGAAGGTTAAAGATCTGTCTTTAGCCCAAGGGTCCTCGGCTGCCTGGTTACCGGCAGCTAAACTCTCCCTCTGTTCCCATAGCGACTCACGGCTGTGCTGCGCACTCACCGTTGGAGGCGGTGAAATCAATGGCGACGGTGAAATTCAGCTGTGTCCTAAGGGGTGGGATGGAGGAGAGAGAGAAATGGATGCTGCCATTCTTGTGAGCCCCCCAAAACGCCCTTAGCTGTGTTCTTCCTCATAGGTTAACCCCACCAGCATCCTGCCGGTACCCCCAAAACAGAGCCCAACCTCAAAGGTCTCTGCCAGACCTCAGGCATGTCATCCTCTCTAGGCCTCACGCGCTTGTCTTGTTCTGCCTTCCTGCCTAGGCCACCCTCCTCAAGACTCCTCCTGGGCAATACCCGAGAAGCTGTGAAGGCTGGCGTTGGTGCTTCAAGCTCTAAACAACTCAGAGACCAAATATCTGAAGCACAGCCTCATTCCCTACAGATCCTCTCAGGTGCTGAGATTGGCCCTGCTGGTAGTTCCTCTACCATCAGAGGCTTAGGCGTGGGAGTGGTGACCTGCGAGAGGGCCTTCTCTGTGGTGGCCCCCAAGCTGTGGAAGTCCCTGCAAAAGTGTGTCTGCACCTTCTTTATACAGCTTTCGAAGAATGCTGAAGACGAACCTCTTTACCCTGGCTTTTGACACTTGAGGTGTATAATTTTGGAATATATTTTCGGATATATTTTTAGGATACATATTTCTGCAATGGTGTTTTAAATGACTAATACAGTAATAACAATAACAATAACAATAATAATAATAATTCCATTATTTATACTCTACCCATCTGGGTGGGTGTCCCCAGCCATATTGGGTGGCTCCCAACATAATAATAATAATAATAATAATAATAATAATAATAATAATAATAAAGCGATAAAACATCAAACATTAAAAACTTCCCTAAACATGGCTGCCTTCAGGTGTCTTCTAAAAGTCAGATAGTTGTTTATTTCCTTGACATCTGGTGGGTAGGGCGTTCCACAGGGCAGGCACCACTACCGAGAAGGCCCTCTGCTTGGTTCCCTGTAACTTGGCTTCTCGCAGTGAGGGAACCACCAGAAGGCCCTCAGAGCTGGACCTCAGTTTCCGGGCTGGACGAAGGGGGTGGATACACCCCTTCAGGTGTACTGAGCCAAGACTGTTTAAGGCTTTAAAGGTCAGCACCAACACTTTGAATTGTGCTCGGAAACGTACTGGGGGCCAATGCTAGTCTTTCAGGACTTCATATTGTATTGCAAAGTGGCGCTTCAGTGTTGTAACCCAACCTGGGACCTTAGGGTGAAAGATGGGCATTCCATCCATCAATAACAGGGCAGCCAGACCCTGGCCCTCCACAGTCAACCAACGCACCCGCCTCGAATGTAGTCGACAAAGGTGAATTCCGACTGTACTGCGAAGGACAGCAGCGTTACCTACCGGAAACAGAGAGACACATGTAGTCAGAGAGGCTCTGTTCTGTAGCAACCTAAAGGTGCTTCTAGACCAGGCATCCCCAAACTTCGGCCCTCCAGATGTTTTGGACTACAATTCCCATCTTCCTCAACCACTGGTCCTGTTAGCTAGGGATCATGGGAGTTGTAGGCCAAAACATCTGGAGGGCCGCAGTTTGGGGATGCCTTTTCTAGACTGTTGCTATTTTGGGAGTGGGATTTGATCACATGCTGGCAAATTCAGGTTGCAGAATTACGGCTGACCTTGCACAACGAGCTTGCTTCCCCCCCCCAAAAAAAAGATTGAGGGTATTTGAGATAGGGAAAGTGAAGGGGGAATGCCAGTGTGGTGTAGTGGTTAAGAGCGGTAGACTCGTAATCTGGTGAACCAGGTTCACGTCTCCGCTCCTCCACATGCAGCTGCTGGGTGACCTTGGGCTAGTCACACTTCTTTGAAGTCTCTCAGCCCCACTCACCTCACAGAGTGTTTGTTGTGGGAGAGGAAGGGAAAGGAGAATGTTAGCCACTTTGAGACTCCTTCGGGTAGTGATAAAGCGGGATATCAACTCCAAACTCTTCTTCTTCTACCAGAAAATTTGTGGGGTTGCCTTTGCATGTCTAAACTCCCCACTGCGTTCAACTCACAAGTCCTGCCAGTGGAAGCCCACAGAAGGGTATCTGCCAGCTCAACGGGGCATTCCACCCCTCTCCCCCTTCCCAAATTGGCTTGGGAAGGTCAGGGGAACCCCCAGAACAGCCTGCGGGGCAGAAGGGGGGGGCATTCCATCCGGCAACCTGAAAAGCTTGTGCGGCAGAACATCCGTCATAGTGCTGAGCTGAATTTCTCCCAATGTGTTTTCATTGCACTGTTCACCCAATGAGCAACTGTGCAAGCCGCTTTTGGAAATGTAAATAGGAAGTTGGGGGGGGGAATCTGGACCCTGGGGAGCGTTGAAAGAGGGCTTTAAACCTATGCCCACTCCGTGCAGTCCTGATCCAGATGAGTTTCCTCGTGACCGGAAGGAAGGACTGGTGGTACAGGTGGGAATTTTGTCCCACCTCCCAAAATAACACAGAAATCTTAGTAACCCACTCCAGTTCATCCGATCATCTATGCCAGGCACCCCCAAACTTCGGCCCTCCAGATGTTTTGGACTACAATTCCCATCATCCCTGGCCACTGGTCCTCTTAGCTAGGGATCATGGGAGTTGTAGGCCAAAACATCTGAAGGGCCGCAGTTTGGGGGTGCCTGATCTATGCTCTGCAGCAGGTTAGGGTACTGACACTCCTCAAAGTTCCTTAATCCCTCATCACTGACCCACAGTGGTTGAGGACTGTTGGGAGTTGTAGTCCAGCAACATCCGGAAAGCCATGAGAGTCTCTATCCCCCGTCTTACAGGTTCAAGCCAAACCCTTCAGCAACTGGAGCTGGCGCTAAACAATTTAGGGGTGGGGAGGAGAAGAACATAACATTCCCCATACTTACAGTCCCAGAGTTAATGTATTTCTTTTTCTTGCATTTCTTCCTGGGATTAGAAACCTGGGGTCGAAACAGAAGAACAAGGAAAAGTGACTCTGTTGTCACCTCCCCAGCCACCATTTTGCCTCCCAACAACCGTCACCGAAGTTGTATCCTTTGCAACCATTGTACTTCATATTTGTGGCCATTATCAAAACCTCAACTGAGCAACTAGACAGATTGTGGGATTGTAAGGATCAATCAATCAATCAATCAAACAAACAAACAAACAAACAAACAGAAAAACAGTCCGGAAAGCCAAATCCAATCCCTTATACAAAGTAAAAAGTTACAGGTAGGTAGCCGTGTTGGTCTGACGTAGTCGAAACAAAATTAAAAAAATCCTTCCAGCAGCACCTTAGAGACCAACTCAGTTTGTCGTTGGTTTGAGCTTTCGTCTGCATGCACACTTCTTCAGATACACTGAAACAGAAGTCACCAGATGTTTATATATAGTGAGAGGGTGGTGAGGGGTATTACTCCCTCCTTGTGGTGGGAGTGGGTGATTGACTGACTGATAGCTGTTGACAACTGTTAACAACTGCAATTGGTCTTACAGGAAAAGGCAAGGGGTGAGATGGCTAAAGATACCTTTATCATGTATAATGAGATAAGAATCCAATCTCTTTATTCAGACCTGGTCTCTCCATGGTTTTAAGCTTGGTAATAAGTTGCAGTTCAGCAACTTCTCTTTCCAGTCTATTTCTGAAATTCTTTTTGTAACAAGACAGCTACTTTGAGATCTTGTATAGAATGTCCTGGGAGATTGAAGTGGAAAAGTTATCCATCTTTTCTTTTACCAACCATCTTGGGCACTATAATCACCAGGTGAGGTCTTGTGGATGGTCCTGCCACTGGGGGCTGCCTGGGTGATGATTAGCAGTGACAGAGCCTTTTTAGTGGTGGCTCCAGTTGTGGAATGCCCTCCCTTAGTGAGGTGTGCCTGTCTCCATCATTATTAACTTGCATGAAGAACTTGAAGTTATTCCTGTCCCCCACCCCATGATGGATAGAATGTTGTTTATAAGTGCAGTTGCTTCCAGAATGTTTTTAACTGAAACGGCTTTTAGATATTTTTAACTGCAAATTGCTTTTAGCGTGTTTTAGCGGTTTTAGAATATTGTTGCTCCATTTTTATTTTTAAATGGTGCATTTGCTAGCCACCCTGGGATCTGTGGGAAGGAAGGGCGGGATAGCAATCACTGTTGGCATCCATCTGTCTCGAGAGACAGACAATGGAGGGCACCTCCAAGGGGGAACTGCCGTATTAGCATTATAAATTCAATAAACAGCAGCAATGATAAGTAATTTCAGACTAGCAATCACCAACTGACATTCTGTAGTCTTGCCCCTGGTTTCATTTCTGTCTAACTCATGGGTAGGCAAACTAAGGCCTGGGGGCTGGATCCGACCCAATCGCCTTCTAAATCTGGCCCGCAGATGTGTTTTTTACATGAGTAGAATGTGTCCTTTTATTTAAAATGCATCCCTGAGTTATTTGTGGGGCCTGCCTGGTGTTTTTACACGAGTAGAATGTGTGCTTTTATTTAAAATGCATCTCTGGGTTATTTGTGGGGCATAGGACTTTGTTCATTTTTTTTCCCTTTCAAAATGTAGTCCGGCTCCCCTGAAAAAGTTTGTTGACCCCTGGTCTAACTTGTTCCGGCTTGGTCAAATTTTGCAAGTGGATTGCTTGCTTGCACGCTCTTCAATGCTGCTGAGTCGCCACTTTTCAGTTGGAAAAGGAGATCACATGAAGGTCCAACACAGCACAGTATAGCGATACATTATCCACCAACATCCAGAAGGCTGCCAGTTCAATTCCTGGTATCTCCAGGCAGGGATGGGAATATCCCTTGCCTGAAGCCCTGGAGAGCCACTGCCAATCAATGTAAACAATTCTGAGCACTGTGGGCCAACGGCCTCAGTCATAGAATCATAGAGTTGGACGGGACCCCAAGAGTCATCTAGTCCAACCCCCTGCAATGCAGGAATAAGTAAGTACAGTGGTACCTTTTTTCTCAAATGCCTTGGTACTCAAACAACTTGGAGCCCAAACACTGCAAACCCAGAAGTAAGTGTGCCAGATTGCGAACGTTTTTCAGAAGCCGAACGTGCTCCATTTTGAGTGCTATGCTTCCGTTTTGAGTGCCACACTTCTGCTGAGGTCCGTCTGTTTTTGCTATTTCTTTTGTGTTTTTGCAGCTTTTTTGTTTTGTTTTTGTGACTGTGTGGAACCCAGTTCAGCTACTGATTGATTGTGTGACTGCAGTACTGTACATTGTTTATTGCTTTCATTTTATGGATCCGTGGTCTCGTTAGATAGTATAATTCATGTTAAATTGCTGTTTTAGGGGTTGTTTTGAAAAGTCTGGAACGGGTTAATCCGTTTTGCCTTACGATTTCTATGGGAAAGCGTGCCTTGGTTTTGGAAAGCTTTGGTTTTGGAACAGACCTCCGGAACGGATTAAGTTTGAGAACCAAGGTACCACTGTATAAGGCCAAAGCAAACAAGATGAATTTTAACAGGGAGAAATGTAAAGTTTGGGCAAAAAAAAATGAAAGGTACAAATACAGGATGGGTGACACCTGGCTTGAGAGCAGTACATGTGAAAAGGATCTAGGAGTCTTGGTAGACCACAAATTTGACATGAGTCAACAGTGTGATGCAGCAGCTAAAAAAGCCAATGCAATTCTGGGCTGCATCAATAGGAGTATAGCATCTAGATCAAGGGAAGTAATAGTACCACTGTATTCCGCTCTGGTCAGACCTCACCTGGAATACTGTGTCCAGTTCTGGGCACCACAGTTCAAGAAGGATACTGACAAGCTGGAACGTGTCCAGAAGAGGGCAACCAAAATGGGGTGATTTAATAGCCATGTTCAAATATATAAAAGGATGTCATATAGAAGAGGGAGAAAGGCAGCCTTCTACATTCCTAATAACTGCTCATCTAAGTTGGCTGTGAGCCCTGGAAGACCTGCTCCTGCCTTGCAGGCGCTTTTTCTATCTGGCTTGGGAGTGCAGGGCCCTGACTGACTCCAGCTACAAAAGCTGAGGCTGCTGAAGAGGACAGAGACTCTCTTGGCTGCCTTTTGGTGCAGACCCAGCTCATATAGCATGAGCGTCCACAGCCCGCCATGAACCACCATTGGCAGGATTTGCAGCTATAGCAGTCGACATGTTCTGTGCTTGTGATAATATTTTATTCTTTTGCTAGTTATGCTGTTTTATATTTGACTTCACTTAGCGATGCTTTCTTTTGGAAATGTTTAAGAGAATTCTTCTGCTAAACCTGCATTCCGCAGTAGTGGTTTTTTTTAAAAAAAACCCAACAACAACGTTTAGGATAATATTTTAGTTTCCTGTAAATTACGTTTGAATGAATGTTAATTGTATTTAAATGTATACTTTGTATTTGGCTTTCTTCAGTAAGGTTTTTATTCTGGATTGTTTTATTTGCTGTTTTAATGTCGGTTGTAAACTGCTTTGAGATTTTCTCCCCTTAAAAATATAAAGTAGTATGGAAATGAAATGAAATAAAATGAAGAGGAGGAGGAGGAGGAGGAGGAGGAGGAGGAGGAGGAGGAGGAGGAGGAGGAGGAAGATCTGTCCCCATGATCAATATTTTCCAATAATTTCTATTCAAAAATTAGTCCTGTCTAGGAACAGGAAACTTTAGTAAGAAGCAGGGCAGATGTTGGGTGTTGCAATGGCTTTTTTGAGGGGTGGAGAGAGGGGATGATGAAGCCCAAAGGAAGGCTGTCAGTTCCAAACTAGATAGCTGGGACAGAAGCAAATGGGGTATGGCTCAAAGTTTGCTTGTAGTTTCACTTAAGGGAAACAAATGTGTTTTTCCAGAGGTTCTGAACGTCACATCTCTTTGGGGATCTTGTATGTAAAGCGATCTATAACTCAAAATCAAATCAAACTTTTATTGCTTATTCAAGAGCTATTGCCAAATCAAATAATAATAATAAATAACAACAACAACAACAACAACAACAACAACAACAACAACATCACTCAAAATATAATGAAAACAGAGTAAGAAGAGTGCAGTGTATGTTGCAGCATCTGATCCCATGCGGGATCTTCTGCAAGGAGAATAACTACAGAACTTTTTCTGTACAGTAACTCTCACTACCCAAAAAATAAATATAAAAGGATCCTGCTCATTTACAATTCGACCCAACACTTTAGCAACAAAGTCGACAGTCCCCTTCCTATCTGACATCCTTCATCCACCTTCATTATTCTAAATCATGCTGGCAATCAATCATAGGGGATTTGGCTCATTCCTTTTTAATAGACAAAGCCACTACTAGAAATCCAGATAACTCAAAAGTGATCCTGTGAGTCTGGTTTGCCAGCAAAAGAAAAAGAGAGAGAGATGAGACCAGCACGTCCTCTCAGATCCAGTCATTTTTCTCCCGCAACTGTTTCTGCTTTAAATTCCTGTCTAGGGCAATTATCTAGATTGCAGTGCAATACTGATCGCAATGTGTTTCCTTCTAGGGGGCCCGCAGGCAGCTTCCTTGGGCATCCCGACCCTCTTCTGTTTGTGTGGCAAAATACACCGTGTGACCCCAGAGCGGTGCTAGGAATACAGGCAGATGCCGCACTCAGCTACCATTTTAAGAATGCTACACGAGGCAGGATGATTGGGCTAAATCTGGCAAGAGACAGGGGCAGGCCTTGTGGAATTCATGAAGGCGTGTGCCCACACTTTTTGTCTCAGTAACGGAGTGGGCACCACACATACAGTGGTGCCTCGCTAGACGAATTTAATTCGTTCCACAGGTCTTTTCTTATAATGAAAAATTCGTCTAGCGAATCCCATAGGAATGCATTGAATTTTTTTGGAAATTTTTTTTTTTGCCCATAGGAACGCATTAATTGAATTTCAATGCATTCCTATGGGAAACCGCGATTTGCTAGACGAATTTTTCATAAAACGAATTCGTCTAGCGAGGCAACCTCCTCCAGAAAAAAACCTTTCGTTAAGCGGAAATTTTGTTAAGCAGGGCATTTGTTAAGCGAGGCACCACTGTATATCCGTTGGTCATTTCAGATTGCCACAAGCGGAGAGCTGCCTCCTTGCAAATAGCTTATATGCGGAAAAAGTTCCAGATCCCGGGGCCCTGATTCAAGGAAATATGCACTCCAGCCTGGCTCCCCCACAAGTCACTAGCCAACCCACCTCCTTGAGTGCCACCTTACAGACCCTGCGACCATCTAGTTCAGGGGTCGGCAAGGTTTATCTTGCCTGGGCCAAATTGATCCCGTGGAGATTCCTCCATGGGCTGGATTGTGTGTGTGCATGAGCTCCCACGCGCACCCATGATTTCCAGCATCTGCGCATGCGCAGACGCGATTTCCGGCGCCACGGAACCGAGTTCCCTGTGACGCGCCAGTTTAGCACAACGCGCAAGCAGGCAGCTCAGTTTGGGACTGTTTGTGGGCTGGTCAAATGACCTCCAAGGGCTGCTTCCAGCCCATGGGCCTTAGGTTCCTGACCCCTGGTCTAGTTCAGTGTTGAGAACCAGCATGGTGGAGTGGTTAGAGTGTTGGACTAAGACGCTCAGCCACGACGCTCCCTGTGAGCTTGAGCCGGCTGCCGTTTCTCATCCTAACCTACCTCACAGGGTTGTTGCGAGGATAAAATGAGAAAGGGAACAGTGTAGATCACCTCGATGAAGGGTGGGATAGGAAATAAATAAACAAAACACACTGACGGTCAGTTGCTCTCCAGGGAAGTCTTTCTCAGCCATTGTCTGGAGATGCCAGAGATTGAACCTGGGACCTTTTGCATTCAAAGCTGATGCTCTGCCAGCTGAGCTATGGCTTTCCCCCAACCTGGTGTCCTCCAGATGTTTTGGACTATAGCTCCCGCCATCCCCGGCCATTGGCCGTTCTGGCTGGGGCTGATGGGAGATGGAGCACCACAAAATTGGGAGAGTGCCCAGGGATTGGGATGGGCAGGTGGCATCTTTGGGGGGGAGGGGAGCAGCAGCTGTGGGAAAAATTCTTTCCTTCATACATCCATATACAGTCATACCTTAGATCCCAAACACCTTGGTACTCAGATGTTTTGGCTTCCGAACTCTGCAAACCTGGAAGTTAGTGTTTGCGAATGTTGTTTGGAACCTGAACGTCCAACGGGGCTTCCGCGGTTTCCGATTGGCTGCAGGAGCTTCCTGCAGCCAATCAGAAGCCGCACTTTGGTTTCTGAACATTTTGGAAGTTGAATGGACTTCCGGAACGGATTCCATTCGACTTCCAAGGTCGAATTGAACACAATGGTTTTGAACACAATGGTTACTTTTTTAGCATATACCGTGCAACGTGGTTGCATGCTAAATATATTATCCGAAGCAACTTTGAGCATGAGCAGAATCTGCCTGCCAAGGCATCCCAGAGAAATCTTGTTTGGTATCCCACCTCCCGGCTCCAACTGCGCCAGCCCCTAATGCTCCCCTATTTCTCATAACACCGCAAGCTGAAGTTCGCTGTGAACAGATTCAGGATGATTATTTATTCCCTCTGACAGATCAGAGATGCTGGATTTTATTAAACTGCAGGCGCAAACTGTGCAACATCACCCAAAGTGGTAATAATACTTATTAAGACAGCATCATCCAGGGTGGGTATATACAGTGGTACCTCGGTTTATGAACACAATTGGTTCCGGAAGTCTGTTCATAAACTGAAGCGTTCATAAACTGAAGCGAACTTTCCCATTGAAAGTAATGGAAAGTGGATTAATCCGTTCCAGACGGTCCGCAGAGTAACCGTTCATAAACTGAAGTGAACTTTCCCATTGAAAGTAATGGAAAGTGGATTAATCCGTTCCAGACGGGTCCGCGGAGTACTTAAACTGAAGCGTTCATAAACTGAAACATGGGTGTAATTGGTTCCGGAAGTCTGTTCATAAACTGAAGCGTTCATAAACTGAAGCGAACTTTCCCATTAAAAGTAATGGAAAGTGAATTAATCCGTTCCAGATGGGTCTGCGGCGTTCATAAACCGAAAATTCATAAACCGAGGTGTTCATAAACCGAGGTTCCACTGTACATGGTTTGTACCAAACAGCTGGGGCGGGGGAGGAACAATGGGATTCTTCAGATATTGACAACCAATAAGTGGTGGCTGGGGATTAATGACTGGGTTGCCAACTGGCCAGAAAAGAAAAGAAACTCTAAGAGCTCAGTGGTAAAGCACCTGCTTTGCACTCAGAACGTCCCGGGTTCGATTCCTAGCATCTCCAGGAACAGCTGGGAGTGTCTGCGCCTTTAACCCTGGAGAGCTGCTGCCAGTCAGTGTAGACAATATTGAGCTAGATAGGTGGACCAACGGTCTGACTCAATAGAAGTCAGCTTCCAAATGCAGACCAGGTCAGGCTATTTGTCTACCTAGCCCAATACTGTCTACTTGGATGGCAGCAGCTCCCCAGGGTTCTTTCCTATTGCCTGCTGTAATTGCCAAGGATTAAACCTGGCGCCTTATGCATGAAAAGTATGTGCTCTGACTCTCAGCTTGCGGCCCCTCTTCTGCCTTCAACTGAGCAGTCTGATCAGCAGAAATCAAGCCCTGAAGCCTATGGTAGCATGGAAAGAGCCGAAGCTTATCACCTATTAATTGTTGTGGATCAAATCACCATTAGAGGGGCAGTGACAGGGGCCAGTTCAAAAGCTGGCAACTAAGGCTGTGCACCACCTATTCCTTTAAAACACATTCAGAGCATGTTCTTTCCCTCAAAGAATTCTGGGCCCTGTAGTTTACTCCTCACAGAGTTACAATTCCCAACAATCCTTAGCAAACTACAGTGCCCAGAATTCTTTGAGGGAAAGAGTGTAATTTAAAGGTATAGTGTGTACACAGCCTGGAAAAGAGATCTGAAGAGGTTATATGTGTGTGTGTGTTTTAATTAACCCACAGTGGAAACTGAATCCTGTCCATGGCCTTCATTCTTTTGAGCTCCCCCCCCCATACCAATGAGGACTAGAAATATGAAGTTTTACAAACAACAACAGCAACACCGTTCACAACTCTTACAATCTGGTACATTCACATGATCCCACTCTAGAAACACAATCTGTTGATTCAAGTTACAACTCTAGCTATGCAAAACAAAAAAATAAAATAATAATAATTTTAAAAAACCCACACAAACAAAAACTAGCGTTGCTCAGGGTTAAGTATTTCAGCTGAAAGAAGCTTACCTCATAGACGGTAAACTGGTTCTGGGCACGAGAGAGCTCTCTGTAGCTCGTGGCAAACTCCCCGATAAAATCATGGCTGTTGGGCCAAAGAGGAAAAAGCAGTTCAGCCAATTGGTTCCGGCATAGTCTTACACTCATGTCAGAGCTCAGCCACTTAAGCACACCTGCTTAAAGGCACCCCCGTGTTCAAACAGCTGCGCTGGTTGTCAATTCAAGCACCCCATTCAAGGTGCTCAAGTTAGTGTGCAAAGCCCTAAATGACTCGGGCACCAAACACCTGGAAGTCTGTCTCCTCTCCTACACACCCTCTTGGGTGCTAAGATGGGCAGAGAGAGCCCTGTTGGTAGTTCCTCCACTTTCAGAAGCTTGAGGTGGGGCATCCTTGGAGAGGACATTCTCTGTAGCAGCCCCTAAGTGGTGGAACTCCCATCGCACAGATGCTACATCCTGCCATCTTTATTATACAGCTTCTCCTGTGTTTGCTGAATATGCATCTCTTTGCCCTGGCTTTTGACCCATGAGGTGCATATTTTGGGGAGCCACCTAAAATCTGCAACTGAAAGTTGTTTCTAATTGTTTCTATATTGTGTTTCAATGTTGATTTTCAATGTTGAAATGTGCTCTAGGACCTTAGGCTGAAGGATGGGTAGTAGTAGTAGTAAAGGTAAAGGGACCCCTGACCATTAGGTCCAGTCGTGACCGACTCTGGGGTTACGCGCTCATCTCGCATTATTGGCCGAGGGAGCCGGCGTATAGCTCCCAGGTCATGTGGCCAGCATGACTAAGCCGCTTCTGGCAAACCAGAGCAGCACATGGAAACGCCGTTTACCTTCCCGCCGGAGCGGTCCCTATTTATCTACTTGCACTTTGACGTGCTTTCGAACTGCTAGGTTGGCAGGAGCAGGGACCAAGCAACGGGAGCTCACCCCATCATGGGGATTCGAACCGCCAACCTTCTGATTGGCAAGCCCTAGGCTCAGTGGTTTAACCACAGCGCCACCTGGGTCCCTAGTAGTAGTAGTAGTAATAATAATAATATTAATAATAATTCCAGAACACATCGAGCTCCTACTCCCCAAGACAATCTCGGCTACTTCACCCATTCCAGTTCTCACCAGATCCTATTTGCTCTTCTGGAAGGGTGGTATACCCATGGGCCTTGAATCTCAGGGTCATGGGTTCGAGCCCCATGTTGGGCAAGAAGATTCCTGCATTGCAGCGGGTTGGACTAGAGGACCCATGTGGTCCCTTCCAGCACTATGTTTCTGTGAAAGGCTGCTGGACTTCAGCTGCCATCGGGCCCAGACAAAATGCCCATCTTGGCTGGGGCTGATGAGATCTGGGAGTCTAGCAGCAGCTAGGGTTGCCAGACTCAATAGAGGACAGGACTTCTGTGCCTTTAATTGCCCTGCTCTCTCTTGAGTCTGGAAACCTGAAAGAGAAACCAGCAGACCCTTTGCTTGGAAGTTAAACAAAGGGTCTGCTGGTTTCTCTTTAAGGTTTCCAGACTCAAAAAGAGAGCAGGGCAATTAAAGGCACAGAAGTCCTGTCCTCTATTGAGTCTGGCAACCCTAGCAGCAGCAGCAGGCCACATGTTCTGCACCCCTGCTTCATAGATCTACATATATCCACAGAACAACCTTGGCCAACTTAGTGCCCTCCAGGCTGCAGCAGATTGAGATGGTAAAATGTACCAGTCCAGAAAGCAGGCGGGGAAGGAGATACTGTACTGTTTCTGAATGCTCTCCTGCATTCAGAAACAGAAACCTGCAAGCAGGGAATTAATCACAGCAGGGAGTGTACTGAGCTAAAACCTCTCTCTCTCTCTCTCTCTCTCTCTCTCTCTCTCTCTCTCTCTCTCTCTCTCTCTCTCTCTCTCTCTCTCTCTCTCTCTCCACAAATGGTATCTCCCACCTGCAGCTGGAAGTGGTACAGTTCACTCTGCCCCCTTTCTCATGCATGGGATCTTGGGGGCCTATTCAGAAAGAAAACAGAGGCTGAGATTATTATTTTTTTAAAAAAAGAACTGCACAAAAAACGGTAGCGCTGAAAGCACTTTCGGATCAAATGCTTTTGAAAGGGCCTTGGAAGCCGGGAAGGGGAAGAGCGGAAATATTTCTGCAAACAGAAGCAGAGAGGGTGCTCTCAGGGAGCCCTAACGCAGAAGCCGATCCCTCTGTTGCTTCAGGGCAACTCTGCTTTTCCGGCCCTAGGGCAGACGGAGAGTGCTCTGAAGTGCTCTGTTCCTTTATTCTATTCACACAGTACTTTCCTCACTAGCTTGTAAACCTTTGGGGCCTGTGTGCCTATTTGCTAATAATGTCGTATTTGATACATTAGATGTCTTGGGATGGTTCTCCCTTAGCCCTGGCCAAGCCTTCCTTGCTACTTCCAGCCTCAGTTCAACAGAGAAAAACTCAAATACTTTGAAAATGGTGTTGTTTGGGGTTTTTCTTCTCTTGCTTCTTTATTTTTATTATTAAAGTCAGAGTTCATCACCCTCGGCTGTGACTCTCTAAACCCCCTAGCCAGCATGTGATGTGAATGCTGGGGCTGATGAGAATTATGGCCCTGAACATCTGGAGGGCACAGGGTTGGCAGAGGCTAATTCAGGCATCCTCAAACTTCGGCCCTCCAGATGTTTGGACTACAATTCCCATCTTCCCCAACCACTGGTCCTGTTAGCTAGGGATCATGGGAGTTGTAGGCCAAAACATCTGGAGGGCCGCAGTTTGGGGATGCCTGGGCTAATTCAAGCCTAAATAGCTGCAATCCTATCCACACGTACTCAGGAACAAACCCCGCTGACTTCAACGGGATATATTTCCAAGCAATGATTCTTTGACATCAACTTTGTTGGGTCATGTTGTTTGGATGCCTGATTATCAACTTCCAAAGCAATTACTCTATTCCGAACTTAAAAATGGAAAGTGTAATGCTGGTGGTCAACAAAAGAAGTTTAAAGACTCAAGGCAAACCTTAAAAAAAAGGAGTATAAACACTGACAACTGGGAAGCACTTATCTGCTAGCGCTCCAATTGGAGAACAGCCTTTACCAAAGGTGTCATGGACTTTGAAGACGCTCAAACTCAGGATAAAAAGGAGAAATGTGCTAAGAGGAAGGCACACTTGGCAAACCCTCACCATGTTCAACTCCCATCCAGAAACCTATGTCCCCACTGTGGAAGGATGTGTGGATCCAGAACTGGCTTCCACAGTCACTTACAGACTCACTGTTAAGACCGTGTTCATGGAAGACAATCTTACTCGACTACGAGTGATCGCCAAGGAAGAAGGATGTCATATAGAGGAGGGTGAAAGGTTTTTTTCTGCTGCTCCAGAGAAGCAGACACGGAGCAATGGATTCAAACTACAAGAAAGAAGCTTCCACCTAAACATTAGGAAGAACTTCCTGACAGTAAGAGCTGTTCGACAGTGGAATTTGCTGCCAAGGAGTGTGGTGGAGTCTCCTTCTTTGGAGGTCTTTGCGGAGGCTTGACAGCCATATGTCAAGAATGCTTTGATGGTGTTTCCTGCTTGGCAGGGGTTTGGAGTGGATGGCCCTTGTGGTCTCTTCCAACTCTATGATTCTAAGAAAGAAAATATTTCCAAGTAAATGTGCACAGGACTGCACTACAAAATCACACCTATATGTGATTTATATCCTGATTTGAGTGACTGATCCTCAAAGTGACCCTTAGGTTGGTTCTCCCGCAGAACTAGAGAATGTTCTAGACAACGGAGACCCCACCACCTCACCTGCCGTCCCGGTCCCAGTCAAAGACGTCAATCTTCACTGTCCTGGAATGCAAGTGACAAACCAAGGCTGAAAGAAACATTACGGTTCTGAGAAGGTCCCCGACTAGCGGGGCTTGTGCACGCGAAATGCTTTCCCACAACCTCTGATCTGTTTGGGTGCTCTGTGCGGGCCTTTGTCAGAAATGCTCAACCCTTGGAACTAGCCTTGATGCCATACACAGGAACACAGACCACTGCCTTAACCCAACAATATTGCATGTAGCTTAGTATTGTTAGCAGACAGAATATCTCTTTAGAATTACAGGCCAGGGTCTCTCCCATCCCTATGTGGAGATTCTGTCTCCTGTTTGTCAAGATACCTGATAACGGTTGCTGATTGCATTATCATGGCCAGTCAGGGCCATTTCTTTTGAAATGGTAAAAATACCCTAGTTTCTGAAACCATTGTCACAGACCCGCCGACCCCCATCCTATCCATACACAAAATGTGCTCTTTCAACAGGATTTGAAAGATTTGTAAGCGAAAAGAACGATTGGAAAAGGGTTTCCCACCCCCCTTCAAGGCACATCTTTCTACCTCAGAGGAAATATTTGGGGTCACTAAGACAGCCAAGATGGCTTCAGGATCGTTCCGTGTGCTAAAACAAAGTGCTTTATTGTTTCCAAGGGAATACAGTGGTACCTCGGTTGTCAAACGTAATCCGTCCCAGAAGACGGTTTGACTTCTGAAATGTTCGACAGCTGAGGCGCAAAGGGCGGTCGGTAAAGTCAATTGAGAAAATGGGGGGGAGGAATCCAGCGGTAGCCATTCGACTTCCAAAACGTTTCCAAAATCGGAAGCAATTACTTCCGGGTTTTCGGTGTTCGGAAACCAAAACGTTTGGCTTCCGAGACAGCTCAAAAACCGAGGTACCACTGTACTTCCCAATTTTGAAGGAAGTTTTTTTTTTTTTTGTAGTGCGGCCTGTAATGTGTGTGAGAACCTTACAATAATTATCAGAACAGTATATAAACGCTGACCTGTCGTAGTCCCCGTTGCACAGGGCCCGCACAGGGATGGAAAATGGCTGCCACACAGGATTCAGGTTGTTCTTCACGACCTCCGTCTTGTGGCAGATGGTGAACCTGGAACCGGGAAAGGGGTCATGGCAATCACAGGAGAACAGGAAGCGCTGCTGTGTCTGTGTGCTTGTGGGCAATATAAGCACGGTGGGAAATATGGGTGGCTAAGGGTTATGACTTGGGCAGGTCGTATGTTACATTAGGGATTCATCTCATGAGTGGTTCTCCGCAGCACTAGGGTCCTGTGCTTTTTAGCTACAGTACATCTAAGCAGAAACCATAAATCTCAGCACGTCGAGTTTAGCTGCAGATCTAAATATTTTCCTTTCTACTACTACACACCATAGCTGCCAAGTCTCCCGTATTCCCCGGGAAATCCCTGTTTTTCCAGCTGTTCCTAGCTGAAAAAACAGATTTTTTTGTTTTTCCCCGGTTTATTCTGGCGCGGTGGCCATTTTGGAACTGGGCGGAGCATGCTCAGAAGCGACTTTTGATGCTGCTCTGCCCAGTTCCAAAATGGCTGCAGTGCGACTTCTGGCGCGGTGGCCATTTTGGAACTGGGCAAAGCAGCATCAAAAGTCACTTCTGAGCATGCTCCGCCCAGTTCCAAAATGGAGGCAGCGCTACTTCCGGTCTGCTATTTGCGGCCCAGTCCCTTATTTCTCTGACAGCAACTTGGCAGGTATGCTACACACACATTAAAAAGCATGTGCTTTGGTGACGGCCTGAGTGTCTACCCATCTCTTGCTTCTAAAGCACGTGGCTTCCCCCCCCAAAAAAATCCTGGGAACTGGAGCTGAGCGTTGTGAGGAGACCCCCAATTCCCTTCACAGAGCCATGATTCTCAAGAGTTCACTGGGAAGAGGGATTGGCTCTTGACTCGGGGAACTGTAGCTCTGTGAGGACCATGGGGGTGGGGGTGGGGTCTCCTGACAACTCTCAACACCCTCAACAAACTACAGTTCTCAGGATTCATTGGGGCGGGGGGGGGGAGCCCTGACTGCTTGAAGTGGTATGAAACTGCTGTAAACACACCATGGACATGGGGCCACAATGTCAAATGTAATATGAGGAGCAAAGCGCAGAAATTGATGTTTTCGTTTGCTGCATTGCAGGGGGTTGGACTGGATGACCCTTGGGGTTCCTTCCGGCTCTACAGTTCTATGATTCTACATGTGTTTGTGTTCAGAGTCCTGGGAAATAAGAACCTGGGCTCAGGCCACTCTTATTAGGCAGGAGGTATATTTTAGAGATCCTTCCTTGTTTACAGCTACATGCAGGCTAGACCAGGCACCCCCAAACTGCGGCCCTCCAGATGTTTTTGGCCTACAACTCCCATGATCCCTAGCTAAGAGGACCAGTGGTCAGGGATGATGGGAATTGTAATCCAAAACATCTGGAGGGCCGAAGTTTGGGGGTGCCTAGGCTAGACCTTCTTCCTTTCAAAACTCCCCTCTCCCTCCGGAGCATTCTGGAATTCGTGTTCTGGGTCAAGGAATGGCTCTGCCACAAACATTACACTTAAGGCGGGTGTCAGGTATTTCTTGCGTACGTGCCATCCTCGTTGCTGCGGTAGAAAACAAGGAAGGGGTCGGATTTGCCAAAGAAATCCTTCTTGTCCAGCTTGTTCGCACACAGCTGCATGGTGATAATGTCCTGGAAGGGGAAAGCTGTATCAGATTGAGGTGGGTACGTCATCAAGACTAATATATGCATAGCCCATGGGACTGGCAGAGCGTAAGGCAGGAGGACAACAGCAGGTGGCGCCAGAGCCCATGAGAGGCACAGCCGCAGCCAATCGTAGGCAGGGCCAACTAAGTATTGTTTTGTCCCCAACCTCCTCTTCCTTACAAGGGCAACACTGACACCAAGGAGGAGGAAGTGCAACCCCCGTGGCCTGGTTTTAAGTAGGCAGGGTGCTGGCTCACTGCAGGGCGAGGTTGGCGAGGCAGTGCCACCATTTGCAGTCATGCACCTACCTCTACTGGGCACAGCACTGCAAGTGTGGAGGAAATGGCGAGAACAGTGTGGGAAGACAGTAGCGAGGCAGGACAGTTAACCTGCAAGTTTTGCGCATTAACCTTGAGCGCATTCAGCTTTATACATGTGGGTTTTGTTTTTTTAAGCAGGTGGAAAGGGCCCGGGGTTTCTAGGGAACTGACTTTGGCAATCCCACCCACCACTGAACCCAGTGTATTTTGACCATACAGGTGGTGACCACTCTGCGTGGGGGGCGGGCGGGTTTGTTACTGGTCCCTGTGTACATCGGCGCAGGACCCATAATTATTATTTTTTATTGGATTTATATACTGCCCTATACCTGGCGGTCTCAGGGCGGTCGGTTCACAGAACAAAATCAAAATACAAAACCAAAGATATATTGTCAAAATAAAAGCAATAACCCAATAACCCCTCCTCAAAAAAACCCCACATTTTAAAAGGGGCATAGGATGTACCATTTTAAAAGGGCGTAAGCCTGCCCCACCCAGTTCCGCCCCCTTTGTGCCCTCCTCTGGGTCCTCTGGCGTCAGTAATCGCGCATCCATTGGATGTGTGCAAAACAGTCGCTGCCTGTTTCGGCTTTAGGTGCGATCGCTGAGAAGCCAAGTTGCAGGGAACTAGACAGAGGGCCTTCTCGGTAGTGGCGCCCGCCCTGTGGAACGCCCTCCCAACAGATGTCAAAGAGAAAAACAACTACCAGACTTTTAGAAGACATCTGAAGGCAGCCCTCTTTAGGGAGGCTTTTTAATGTTTAATAGATCACTGTGTTTTATTTTTCGGTTGGAAGCCGCCCAGAGTGGCTGGGGAAACCCAGCCAGATGGGCGGGTTATAAAGAATATATTATTATTATTATTATTATTATTATTATTATTATTATTATTATTATTATTACTGCCATGTTTGATTTATAGTGCAATCCTATACATTTCTACTCTGAAGAAAGCCCTGCTGCATTCAATGAGTGCAGATGCATGCTATACATTTAAGCCGTATTCCACATACATTTAAAGCACGTGACCTCCCCCCTCAAAGATTTCTGGGAACTCTAGTTTGCTACAGATGCTGGGAAGGGTAGCTTTGTGCTGTAGAAACTACAGTTCCCAGCAACCTTGGGAGGCAACTCACCCGACAATTGCTGAGCTCCTCAGCGAACAGCACAATTGTGCCGCACTTCTTCCCTGGAACCCCCCTAAAAGGAAAGAGAGAGAGAGAGAGACAGGTTTAGTTCGAAAGTACTCTACATCCCATGGCTGCACACAGAAAGGCCTCATTCATGCTGGCTTTGCTGACACACGTGTGGTAACGTTACTGGAGTAACTGGACAGGATTCCGGGGAGAAAGATCCAATGTTACTCTGAACCACCAACAAGTGCAAGGCCTTGTCAGCCAATAACTTGGCTGCCTCTTCTTTGGCGCTGCAAGAAGGATGGGGAACCAGCAGCCCTCCCAGATGTTGGACTACAACTCCCATTGTCCTTGACCAATGGCTATGCTGGCTGGAGCTGATGGAAGCTGGAGCCCCGTGCTATCTAGAAGGCCCTAGGTTCCTCATCCCTGAAATACAGCAAGAAAGTGAAAGCCAGCCTTTTAGCGGAGCTGGTAATTCCCATATTTTAATCCCTCTGTAATCACCTTAACTAAAAGGAATAACGGGCTCTTAACAAGGTGCTAAGATGTAACTAATCCACATAAAGTGACTTTCTGTGTGTGGCTGGCAAAACACAAGATAAAGAACTCCTCCGCACTCAGTGCCAGGCAATTCCCAGAATGCATTGCCTCAGAACAACAAGGAGCCACCGTGGTAGTTTCTGAACATTCAAGTCAAAAGTTCCCCTGAACTAGAAAACAAAAGCGGTAAGGAGAGATTAGATTGACAAAGAACCCCCGGCACCTACCTGAAATCTGCCATTTGGGTAGCATGATATGGAAAGTCACTTATATCCCCCCACCACATCCCTAGGGTGTAAACCAGCAATGGGAAAAACCTGTGCCCCCCCCCAAGTTGTTTGAGTCTTCCATCATCCTTGACCATTGACCATCCAGTGGCGTAGCAAGGGGGGGCGATGGGGGCGGGTTGCCCCGGGTGCCACCCTGGAGGGGGTGACACTCGACGCCCCCCACTGGGGAACATTTTTTTCCTGTTGCATGAGATTTTTCAACTGTTCTTATATGTTCTTTCAGTGCTGATTTCATATCTGAAGTCGGTTTTGTTCTGTAAGGTCTAGTTTTTGGTTTTTGGGGGGCAATTCATGCTTTTCACTTTTCACCAGAGCCAGAGCTGCCGGGGGGGGGGGCTTACCTTCCAAGTTCCGGACTGCAAAATCCGGGACCGGCAGCCATTTGACACTGGAAGTTGCGTCGATGTAACTTCTGGTGTCGTTTTGCCCTTCTATGGGCACCCAAAATGGCCGCCACCGGCTTCGAAAGTCGCTTGTACGCATGTCAGGAAGTGTGCCGACGCAACTTCCGGTGTCGCTCCGTCCATCTATGGGCACCAAAAATGGCCACCGCCAACACCGGAAGTTACGTCTATGCACTTCCGGACATGCATAGATGTGAATTTTGAAGCTGGTGGCGGCCATTTTTGGTGCCCATAGAAGGGCAAATAGGAAAGAAAAAAAATGGCCACCGGCAGGAGAAAATAACGGAGAAAAACGGGAGACGAAGTGATACGGGGGACCACCGGGAAAAGGTAAGTAAAAAAGGGGTTTTCCCAGGGAAAACGGGGTACTTGGCAGCTATGGGGGGGTTGACAAAAAAATTCCACACCGGGTACCATCTGGGCTTGCTACACCTCTGTGACCATCTGGCTGGACCTATTGGGAGTAGGAGTCCAAAAAAATCTGGAGGGCCGTAGCTTCCCCCATCCCTGGCATGAGCCTTATTAGCGGGATCAAGACCCCTTGCTTGGAGGAGACATAGAGGGAGATGGGAGCAATGCAGAGGGCTGGGTAGCATGGCAGTGACAAGCCCTGCTTCCCTCTTTGCAACATGGCAAATTGACTTTAATCAGTGTGGCAGCGGCTAATCCATTCTGACTTTGTGTATTTGGGAGACAGGCAGCAGTGAGAAGGACACCCTGTCAAAAATAATTAGTGATGGAAGGAACGACAGGTCCTGATAGCCCCCGTTTTGCCCTTGCTTCTAGCTAAAAAGCCCCAAAGGGGGAGATGGGTTGTTCTGGGGGGAGGGGGCCTTGCGTCACAGCAGGAGGCGTTCGGAGCAAGGTGTTTCGAGCCAACGGGCTTCGTTTTGGGACGCCCCCAACCTTAACGCTTCCCACTCAAATCTTCAAACTGGCTACTCAGACCCTGCAGCTCACGTGGTCAGCAGAACGTAGCTCCGGGTTTGGAGACTTGAGAAAAGCATCCCTTTCTGTCCACTCGGCTGGCATAAGCCCCTCTAGGGAGCTGGATTCTGCTTTTCACTAGGCTGCCAATCAATTAAACGTCTTAATAAATCAATTAACGAGGATGCTTTGGACTCATTCGTCAATTACTTCACTTTTAAGAAAAATTAAAACACACGATTCAGAGCTGAATGAAGGTGCCCTTTCTGGCGGGGGGTGGGGGTGGGAATGCTGAAAAGTCTCCCTGTGTTTAGAATTTAACAAACGAAAGCTTACAGCACTGAAAGGCCTTGATGAATATTTTCTTTCTCATTACCTTTGGGGATATCAAACGTTTCCTATTCTATAACAAACCAGAGCCAAGGTGGGCATAAAATGGGTATTAAAAAAAAAAGCACATTCAAGGACCACCATGATTGTGGAAGCTCCGTGTTTTAAAGAGGAAATGTGGGGAACCTGTTACTGTCGATGCTGAACTACAATTCCCATTATCCTTGACCTGGAGTTCAACACAAATTCTCCTTCCCCATTTTAAAGACATATTGGCAAAACAAACTAAATAAAACAAATCTGGTTCTTCGTCCTAGAAGCAAACAAACCACCGTTCACTCTGGAGGGAAGTCTCGCTTTTTGTGAATTGTTTCCCAAATAATTACTGCCCAGCTGGGAGGGAGTGGTCTTTGAGGACAGTTTACCACGGAAAGGTGGCATTCAAATAATTTTTAAATCTCTTTTAGTACTCTAACTTTTGGTATGTTTTAAAAGTATCATTGTATTCCTTACCCCAACCCCCCCCCTGATTATCTCCTTTCATCTTTTTGTAAATCGCTTTGAGGTGCTTTTTTAAAAAGCAAAACAACAACAACAATCAAGCGGTGTATGAGTTTTATGAAATAATTAAAAGCATAAAGGATGATGAAGACTCACGTGAGGGGCCGCTCCAGGCGACCCCTTTGGGAGCCGATGACCTCGCCCAGGGCTATGTAGGCCTGCCCTAGGAAGCCCTGCCAAGCAGAGAGAGAGAGAGAAAGAGAGAGAAAGAGAGAGAGATATCACAGATGATTTGCGGGGGTTGGAGAGGATGGGCAGGGAGACCCCCCCCCTTCATTACAGAGCCAGCAATTTTGTAATTCAATGCCCATTTCTGCCCTCTTGCATCACCAGCTTTCTGCGGCAACTGAGAGATCTAGCAGGTACTTTCCCACTCAGCGCCATGCACCCTCTCATCCCAACTGCACTGCAAGGACGTGAGCATCCTGCAGTTGGTCCCACCCTCAGTGTCGGAGACCAGAGGAGCAGCGTGGGTTTTTAGGCACAGTGTTTTGCATGCAGGACTGGGGGCGGGGGTGGTGGGGGCAGGCAGGTGCTTCTGAATGGGAGCACCCGGCCTCATAAAGATGCTGTACAGCAGCACCCGAAACATGGAAATGGCCCAACTCTGAATATGTCAGGGATTGTGAGTTTTATGGGTGCAAAACTCTCTCGAACTTTCTCAACAGACAAGCCTGAAGCTGTTGTTTATCGGGTGAATCTGTGAGACCCAAGGCCCCTGCTCAGAGGTGAGTCTATATATCTTCCACCTGCAGAGCTGTTCTGTACAGTCTATCTCAGGCATTCCCAAACTGCGGCCCTCCAGATGTTTTGGCCTACAACTCCCATGATCCCTAGCTAACAGGACCAGTGCTTGAGGATGATGGGAATTGTAGTCCAAAACATCTGGAGGGCCGAAGTTTGGGGATGCCTGGTCTATCTGTTTCCGAGCACAATTCAAAGTGTTGGTACTGACCTTTAAAGCCCTAAGCGGCCTCGGTCCTGTATACCTGAAGGAGCGTCTCCACCCCCACCATTCAGCCCGGACACTGAGATCCAGCACCGAGGGCCTTCTGGCGGTTCCCTCATTACGAGAAGTGAGGTTACAGGGAACCAGACAGAGGGCCTTCTCGGTAGTGGCACCCGCCCTGTGGAACACCCTCCCAGCAGATGTCAAGGCAATAAGTAGCTATTTTACTTTTAGAAGACAACTGAAGGCGGCCCTGTTTAGGGAAGTTTTTAATGTTTGATGCTGTACTGTTTTTAATATTCGGTTGGAAGCCGCCCAGAGTGTCTGGGGAAACCCAGCCAGATGGGCGGGGTATAAATAATAAATTATTATTATTATTATTATTATTATTATTATTATTATTATTATTACTACTACTACTACTACTACTACTACTACTACTATATCCTGTCTGTTCTTTTGTTTCTGCAACTGGATGCACTCTTGTGAGCTGAAGAAGTATTTTTGAGCCTTACTGGGGAATCCAGTAAGAACTTGGACTTTGCAACCATTTTACTCTTTTAAACCTCAGCAAACTATTACTGGTGAATTCTGCTGCCTGTGCGTGTTTCTTTGGGCTCAGCAACACGAGAGCTGCGCTTAAGGCAGTCCACTGCTCTGCTATTTTTTGCCCATGCCCTGGAGTCGCTGTGCTCAGGCATGGAGCCAGGGTGATGACTGTTTTTACACCAGGCGGGGTCTATGTACACAAAATCTGGCTGAAACGGGTGCTCTGTCCCACCGCTGACCCCCCCCCCAACCCGTGGCAAGGGCCGCAGAAGAAGAAGTGTGCATGCACACGAAAGCTCACGCCAATGACAAACTTAGTTGGTCTCTAAGGTGCTACTGGAAGGATTTTTTATTTATTTATTTTGCATGCAAAAAGTCCCACTTGCAATTGCTGGTGTCTCCAGGTAGGGGTTGGGATGGACTCCCCCCCAGAAATATCAGAGGGCTGCTGCCAGGCAGCGTGTCGACAATGCTCTGCGTTCAATGGGCCGATCACAGGACATCCCAGAAATATAGAAGCCATCCCAGCTTCAGACCGGATCCTGGGATGTCCCGTTTGGCTCCCGCAAGATCGCAACCCTAAAAAAAAGGGGGGGCGTGCTCTTGTGTGAGTCACGTGTCTCATGCAGGAGCGTGGCTCCAAAAGCCCCACACCCCAATTTTCCTCTGCGGCATGTTGGAGGGTATGCAATCCTCTGCCTTGTCGTAAGGCAATTTCCTATGTTGCTAACCTGGCTTGGTCCAGCCCAACCACACTCTACCCAGCTCCACCAGCAGAGGGCAGCGTGGCCACTTCAAGGGGCGGGAGGCAGCTTACCTTCTATACAGGTCATTATGGGAAAGGCAGCATGGAAATAAAATTCAAGACACAGGAGTTAGAGGCACCCTCCCTGCTACTATTCAGGAACCCCCAAAGAGCTCCCCCACCTTCCCCAAATTTCCACTGTGGCTGGTTTCTCGGCTCAAAGCGCGCCCCCCCCCCAAAAATCTGTTCTGGAGAGACCCCGAACCCACTGGAGGTCATGAAGTGTGAGCAAAGGGCACAAAATTTGATCCCGACTGAGACCGTGAGACTTTTAATCTTGGGGTCGTGGGTTCGAGTCCCGCGTTGGGCAAGAAGGTTCTTGTATTGCGAGGGGTTGGACTAGATGACTCTTGCGGTCCCTTCCGACTCTATGGTTCTACAATTCTATGATCAGGAGGAACTTTTTGACGGCAAGGGCAGCTTGACAGTGGAACAGATTCCCTTGGAAGGTGATGGACTCTACTTCCTTAGAGGTTTTTAAGCAGAGGTTGGATGGCCACCTGTCGTGGGTGCTTTAGTTGAGATTCCTACATTTTCAGGGGGTTGGACTAGATGGATCTTGTGGGTCCTTCCAGCTCTACAATTCTAAAATATCATGGTCTCTCCAGATATTAATGCTCATTGCCCAAGGCAGATGGTTATTTTCCTGCCCAACATTTTGTGTCCTTTTTTGGAAAACACAGCACTTCCTTCCTTCCTTCCTTCCTTCCTTCCTTCCTTCCTTCCTTCCTTCCTTCCTTCCTTCCTTCCTTCCTCTTGCAACAGACTTTCCAGGACCTCAACTAACTGCATTTTTTAGGTCCCATCTCTGCAGCAAACCCCTTTGCAGATGTATTTAGGGAGGTAGAACACTGTACTCACGCTTTTGGGAAGGTTGCAAGTCTTGGAGTCCACATTGTAGCTGGGAAAAGCACAGAGAAAGTCCATTACTGCCTTGGTGTTAGAAAATATTCAAGGTCTGGTTTGGAATAGGGTTTGGCAGGTCTCAGCACTGCAACCTGGGACAGGAATGTAGAAGGCAGGGGCATTGCCAGAGGTGGACCATGGGAGCTGAGCCCTACCCTTTTGTATCCGACCCCAGAGCTCCTTCCTTCCTCTCCTCTTAAAACCTAAGTTTTGGAAGCGAATCTAAAGTTTCAGCTGTGCCAGGGATGGAGCCCCAGTTGTTATGGGCTTGTGCCAAAAGTCTTTTAAGGATCCAGCGATGCCCCTGGCAACGGGCCTCTTAATCTCAGGGTTGTGGGTTCGAGCCCCACAAGGGGGGTTGGACTAGATGACCCCCAGGGTCCCTTCCGACTCCACCATTCTATGGTTCTATGACTCCACCATTCTATGGTTCTATGAAAAGAGATCCAGGAATCAAGCAAGCAGAGGGGTGGTAAGAGAAAAAGGGTCAGGGCAGGGGCAGAAGTGGGGGGGGGGGAAGGACCAGAAGCGACTCACACATCAAAACGAAGGTTCTGCTTCTCCTCAAAGTAATAGTCAAGCACAAATTTCCGGACAAACTCTGGGTTCAGCGTGTTGTCGATCACCTCTGTGCGACCAAACTGGGACAGGGAGGTAAAAAAAAAACCAGAAGGAGAAATGCTGAAGGTTAAAGAGGTGGCAGTAGCAACCCCTTGCATATATGGGCTGCGAACACACCACACCTTTAAAGCACCCTCCTTGGGTGGGTGGGGGAAATAATCCTGGAAACTTTGGTTTGTTGCAGGTGCTGGGAATTGTAGCATTGTGGTGGGGTAAGCTGCAGTTCCCAGGATTCTTTGGGGGAAGCCATGCACTTTGCATATTTGGTGTATACTCAATCCTTGTAGGTTTGCATGGAGGACAGGACTGGCAGGGCTCTTGGGCTGTTGACTCACTAACCCTCCCAATCCAAAGCTTAGATCAAGGATGGCGAGTCTGTGGCCTTGCCAGGTGGTGTTGGTCAGCCCCAGCCAGCATGACAAACGGTCAGGGATGATGGGAGTTGTAGTCCAGGGATATAAACAGTCTTTCATTTTCAGATCCAGGAGCTGCCTTTAACCCGAACACCCATTTGGGGACCCACTGCTTATTTTTCTAAACATACATTCGTATGGTGACGGTCCTGCTGCCAAGCCCCGACGGTTATGTATTCAGTGGTCTGAGCTTGAGTCTGGACTAAGGATTCTGAGCTCCTGTGTTCTGATTCGATACATGTTGTCCAATCACAGAACATTTCAGGATTTGGGCCTCTGCCATTGGCCCTTGAACTCTGAGTCATGATTCACAGTTTGGAAGTTTAGACAGCCAATCACGTTGGGAGTGGGAGTGGCCCAGGCTTTCAGAAATGTATATAAGCAGTTGCTTTGCTTCTGTTTCCCATAGTTCTAGTTACAGGTAGGTAGCCGTGTTGGTCTGAGTCGAAGCAAAATAAAAAAATTCCTTCAGTAGCACCTTAAAGACCAACTAAGTTTTTATTTTGGTATGAGCTTTTGTGTGCATGCACACTTCTTCAGATACGCTATATCTGAAGAATGCAGTGTATCTGAAGAAGTGTGCATGCACATGAAAGCTCATACCAAAATAAAAACTTAGTTGGTCTTTAAGGTGCTACTGAAGGAATTTTTTTATTCTGTTTCCCAGTTATCTAGTTCAAGAAAGGTTCTTGCTGTTATCACTGTGTCTTGCCTTGTGGGAACCCACCTACACTTCACTAACTTTGGTCTATACAAGACCCAATGATGGGTCCCGACTCACCAGAGATCTAGAGGGCAACAGGTTTCCCACCCCACATGCCTCTGGCCAAAGCAAGGCTGTCCCTCCACAAAAAGCCAAGGTTCGGTGGAAGCGGCAGCTGCTGGGGAGCAATTTGCCGCCTGAGCGCCAAGGAAGCTACACCCAGTGGTTGTTTTCTGGGCAGGATCTGGGTTGGAGGACCAGGCCCCAGGATAAGAAACTCAGCAGAGCTGGCCTACCAGCTACAGTGGTGCCTCGCTAGACAAAATTAATTCGTTCCACGGGTCTTTTCTTATAGCGAAAAATTCGTCTAGCGAATCCCATAGGAATGCGTTGAATTTTTTTTTTGCCCATAGGAACGCATTAATTGAATTTCAATGCATTCCTATGGGAAACTGCGATTCGCTAGACGAATTTTTCGTAAAACGCATTCGTCTAGCGAGGTAACCTCCGCTCGAAAAATCCTTTCGTTAAGCGGAAATTTCGTTAAGCAGGGCATTCGTTAAGCGAGGCACCACTGTACCACATTTTGAAGCAAATGGCACATTCTCATTCCAAACGGGGCAGGCAGGGTGGGATGTAAGGCCATCAAGTCCAGGCTCTAAAATAAATCTAGCGGCAAGCACAGACCGCATCTGCCACGCCTCCCACTCCAGAGGAGGACCTCAGAGTCAGAGTTCAGATCTCCTGGATGCAACTCCAGCACCGGCCAAGTACGACTGATGGTGACCATGTGGATTGGACTTGACAGAGGAATGCTGGGAGGCAGGCAGCTCATTGGCTGGCCTCCCAGCAGGTTTGACCAATGAGGGTCTGTGCTGGGCCCATATCCTGCAACAAGAGTCTTTTTCTGGTTTGATGTAACAGGTGCGTTGGAAGCAGAAGGGTGTGGGTGGGTGTGCGCGCACGCGCGCCTGGGGCTGCTCACCTCTCGCCATTCCTTGTCCGCCGTTCCTTGGATGTAAAGAATCACAACTGCAAGGAGAGATGTCAGAAGAACACATTCAGAGCAGGAAGAGTGTGCCCCCTCCCCACCCACAGAAAAAGAAACCTCCTTCCATACAATTGCATTTTTTACACATGCACTTGTGTTTTCCATGTCATACTGTATTCCCAATGCACCTTTTGCAGCGTCACTAACCCTCTCTTTCTCTGCAGTTATTTAGCCAAAGGTTTTTATAGGCACCCTATATTTAAAGCACACTTTCCCTTCAAAGAATCACAGGAACGGTAGTTTGTTAAGGGTGCCGGGAATTGTAGGTTGTGTTACGGTTCCCAGGATTCTGTTGGGGCAGGGATGTGCTTTAAATAGCTGGAGTGCAGGCAGCTTAATTACATAATTGCTAGGTTTGTTGTAATTATCATTAGGTTTCATTATGTATTCTAATTATGGATGTTTATATTTCAGTGGCAGTGTAAGTTGTTCTTATATTTGTAAACTGCTTAGATGGCCATCGTGGCATTAAGCTATATACATATGTAAATTAATTAATAATAATTTCCCATTGTTCTGCAGATGGTTTTCTGTTTTATAAGCTAAATTAAGAACAGCCAATGAATGCCAGCTGCAAATGCAACACTAGGCAATATTGGAGTTTTAATGCTCCAACATCCCTGTCTGTAGCTCAGCGGCAGATCTTCCTTGGCCACATGCAAAGCTCTCAGATTCACTCCCTAGCATTTGCAGGTGAGCCCGGAAAAGACACGCAAGAGAGATGCTGCCAGACACCGGACAGTCTAACCTGGGATACAGCAACATTCCCTATGTTCCCTGAGTACTGAGTACTAACTGGCTGGCGCTGGTGACGTCACTAACCCTCTCTTTCTCTGCAGTTATTTAAAAATAGTTTCAGTAATTAAAAACAACAGCAAGGCAAGCATTAACTGTAGCTAGGTAAAGGTGCACATGGCAGTTAAAAAAAATGTCAGTAGCCTGTTTGAAGCATGAAGCGAGGGGGAAGAGTGATGGACAAGACAGCCTTTGAGTTACTGGTCTGTTGTGCAACTCTCCTTTAATTTGTGATGTTGAGAGGAAGCCAGGTTTCTACTGCAGGAGCAGAACCTGCTGTGATGTCTGTTTATATGTTATTGATCATCCATCAGCTACAATATCTTTTAATCTGTTGACAGTCCTCGCTTGCCCCTTCATCACAGAGATTTCCTAAACAATGAGATTGGCATTTAAGATCAGGCGAAGCAAACTCTCCATGAGCTGCTTTTGCAATTTAGCCCGAAACTGCTCTGCAGTATCATGAATTAGACAAAGCGGTTGACGGCGTTCATTTAATAACTTGTCTACACATCTTGTCACCATTGTTTTATTGGGAAATGTATCAAAACTACACATGGGTTATGACAAAAGCGGGCTAATGAATCATACGATAAATATTGTATGTATAGCAATCGCAATTAATATCAAGGCAAAGATTTAATATGACAGTGCCGTATCCTGCCTTAACGTTTATCCATCTTGGGCATCCGTTATCATCACCTGATCCAATATGTCAACACAATTAAATTCAGCGAGATTAATATTTCTGCTCAAATGCTGAACGCTATCATGCCCATCTTCTCTGAACGGTTTTGCCATTTCTGAACTTTTAAAAGGACAGTTTTAAATGCCAGATCACTGATCAACAGAATTTCTCCGAGTTATATCTGATATTAGTCATGTGCAGAGTAAACCCATTGAAATCAACTGACTTTCGTAAATAAGCATCTTAGTTGGGTATCAGCCTCGCTGTACAACATACGTTTTCTCAATTCCTGCTGAAAGTCGGACTGTTAAGATTTTTGCAGTCATTAATGGATAGCAAATTTATTCAGCTTCCTGCTCCGAATCTAGCTTTTTAAAATAGCCTAACAGTACTCTCATTGGATCCAGACCACATCTGTAATATTTTCTGTTATGTACTGAGCTGAATCCTAGAACAATAGGATTCAGAATCAGCAGATATTTCATTTTCCAATCAGTTATCTGGGACCAAAACGTCTGTATTCATGTATGTATCAAGTCAATCTTTACATGACTGCATCACCAACAAATGGAACACAGCAGGTAGATTTTGTCAAGTTTCCATGGTTATCAAATGCCGCTGTACAAAAACCTTAAAACAGCACTACTATGGGGTTGAAATTGAACTGGAGGACCTCAAGGTCCCTGCCAAGTCAATGGTTTTATGGTTGGGAAACTGGACTCTAGATAGAGCTGCCCCAAGTCATTTTGCTTCCTGAGGCAAAAGACAAGAAGGGGCCTTCTCTTGGTCCATAAACACAGAATAACAGAATCCTAGAACTGTAGAGCTGGAAGGGATCCCAAGGCCCCTTGCTGTGGTGGAATCACAGCTGAAGAACTCCTGACCAATACAACATCTGTTTAGAAACCTCCAGTGAAGGAAAGTATCCACCATTTTCTGGAATGGCGTAAGCTTACTTTGGCACTGGCCACAAGACAACATTCTCTATTGTGCCTGAGGTTTTTGCAGGACTGGCTAGGGACCACACAGCATCTGACATGGCCACTTCGCTTTACATAATGGCAGGGCCACCTGTCAGTCTTTTAGACAACAGAAAGATTGCCATGTAGTGCAGCATGCGTCTGGGAAAAGCTGTCTTATTTCAGTGAGTGTTGTGCTATGTTCCACATCGACATGCTCAGGCTGCAATGATATGATGCAGCCACAGGGAACCACTGGCCTCCAGGCCCAAACAAGCCTGCCAGAGGTCCTGATTAAGGCCCCTGGGGCTGTTTCCTCCCAGCCACACCCACCTGCTACTCACCTGCAAAGGAAGAGTCGGGAGACTAAAAAGTACACTCCAGGCCAGTCCTTTGCGAGCTCAGCTGGCATTTGATGCTCTAAGGTGAAGGATGCTCCTGAGAGCAGGTGTAGGACAGTGGTCAGATTTAGATCAGGGATACTCCACAGTGGTTCTCACTGTTTGCCTAAAGCAGTGATGGCGGACCTATGACACGCGTGTCAGACGTGACACGCAGAGCCCTCACTGCTGGCACACGCCCCATCGGCCCATTCACGCTGTTGTTGTCCCCCCCCCCATTTGTTCTCCAGCTCCTCCTACAGCTTGTCTCCACTAGAGCTTGTCTCCGCTGTTAAAACCCGGATCCTTTGTTGTTGTTGCTGCTGGTAGCCAGAGATTGGTTTTTTAACCCTTTCTGTGCTGTTTTTTCTGGCGCTTTGGCAGACTATGTCGGTGTTACATGTTAGTTCCAGTGAAGGTATTATTCGTCATTTATTTCTGTTCTCTTTCCCCCTAAAAAAGTGCAGCAGCTTTGGGGCATCCCCCCCAAAGCAAAACAATTTTTGCACCCCCCCCAAAAAACCTCCAAAACTTTGGTCAGCAGCTCCCCCCCCCCAAAAAGTTCATCAACTCTGGGCACTTTGTGATAAATAAGGGTTTTTTTGTTTGGTTAGGTTAAATAATTAGTTTTTTGGTTTATTAAATACAGTTATATATTACAATTATACATTTTTGCTATTTAAACTATAAATATCGCAAAATTATGGGGTTTTTTCTCAAAGTGACACACCACCCGAGTTATGCTCGGTTTTTTTTGGCAAATTTTGACACACCAAGCTCAAAAGGTTGCCCATCAATGCTCTAAGGTATGGTGTGTGTGTGTGTGTGTGTGTGTGTGTTTGCTTGCAATCAAGCAGGGCATACCTTTTATGAAATAAATAAATAAAATTTAAACTTGGCAAACCGCTCTGCTGGGATTGGGTGCACTTGGGAGTTTCCTACTGCATCGGAAGTCTGCTAAAAGCAGCACTGCTTTTAGCAAACATCCGATCCAACCAGGAACTCCTTCAAAGAGGAGCTCCCTTGTGTATCTGACCACAGCAGAGCGGCTTGCCTTTGCCAGCATGACTTGCCTTTGGCACCAAACTGTGCTTAATGCAAGCTGCACCGCTATATCTGGGGGAATGTTTCACTACATCAGGCGATTGCCAAGTGGGCAGCCCGGCCCACTTGCCAAATGTAGCCCACAACTGGATCTGGCTCATTGGCCAAAAGGAGTTCCCTTGCTGTTCACGTAATGGGATGTTCACAAACATCCTGAGGTCACGGAATGTTTACAATCAATATAGCTGTTGTGAAGGAAGTGGGCATTTTGGCTGGGAGTAAACCTCTTCAAGGGTTGTGAGCCATGGGGGGTGGGGGGGTCACAGGGCCATATAGTTGGCTGGAGAGGGAGGGAGATGGCCCCATTGAAAAGAAAAGAGGCACAAAATGAGGGGAGTAAAAAAACAAAAACCAGGCAGACTGATTATTTCACGTTGCTTCAAAGCCAAATATTTAGCAACAGTATTTACATTAAAAAACATTAAAGCCTTTTAAACTCAGTCTTCAGCCAAAAAAAGCTCCCAGAGCGGCTTATGAAGATCATTAAGAAGGCACACGTTCGTAGAAAGGATTTTATGTAAGCATTGTTGATTTTATATTCATGTACAACAGCTGATAAAATAAAATGTAACTAGGTCATTTCAGGAACACATTGTCCACACAGTGAATGCAGAAAATTCACATTCTAGCTACTGAATAGGTTCCTCCCCATGTAATTAACTAGAAGCCATTTAAAAAAGTCTATTTAAAAAGTCCTTTTTAGATACCGGTATGTGTCAGTGTTGTTAACTTCACCACAACTGTAGCATCCCACAAGGCCTGGAGCCATCCCTCCTTGAGCCCCATATGTTTTAAAATACTGGGCGTTTCTAGGCGACCTGTTTACTGTGCATTCATCCTGATTTGCTTGCAGGGAGGTTAGATGATGTTGTGGCAAAGTGAGTGTCACCCCGCACCTTCCTGGTGCATTTTCCCGTCACGCTCCTTATGGCAAAAATAGTCCGCCGTTTTAAGGAAGCCGCTTTGTTTTGCAAGACTAACCGCGCAGCCTGAATCCGTTGCCCTGTGACTGAATCCCACGTAGCGGTTCTGGAAGTGCCCTTCGAAAGAAGCCCTTGCAAAAAGTCTCTGCTCGCCTCACAGTCATTATGAGGCTGATACCACTTAAAAGGGACACCGGGGCTTTCTGTGGTTCAGGCACCAGCAGAGAGAGACTCTCTGTACATAATTGGATACTCCTTTTGGACACTCACCAGAGGGCTCCTCTGAGACAGCCTCTCTCTCTCTCTCTCTCTCTCTGTATGTGTCTGTGTATGTCTGAATCCAGCCTCTGGGGCCTCAAATCTGCTGAGAGATTATGTAGGCTGCTGTTGCCGCACAAGCAGGTACAGCTGGATCATTGCACAGACCACATCAAACAAACAGTGGCTTCAGAACTAACACTTGCTTTCTCCCACCTCGTCGTTGAGTGCCTTCCCACGTTTCTTCAGGACATGTTTCTACATTGTGTCCCTGAACTAAGCCTGACTCAGTTCAAGGAAACCTAGCCTACGTTCATGCCATACATTTAAAGCACCGTGATACCGGCTCGCTATGACGCACACCTGAGAGGTACCGGAACGGCACTCTGGGGCACCCCAGCTGAAATAAAAGCACTACCTAGAAAGCACGAGACAAGTGGGAAGCCGATTGGACCCGTGCTTTCTAGGTGCCAGGCAACTGTAATTGTGGATGAGCCCACTGTTTGCGCAACTGAAATAAATGGCAACTTTCCCCCCTGCCTCCATTTCTATCCCCTTCCTCTCTTGCCTCCCCACTTTTAAATTACAGTACAGCATGTAAGCTCCTCAGGGCAGGCAGCTGTCATCCTCTGTTTTGTAAAATGCCCTTCACATTGAGTGCTTGTCTACGGGGTGGGGCATTAAATTTCTCCAGGGCTTCCATCTATTTACACTAGAAACCCAAGGGGGTTGGCCTCTTAGCTCGGTGGCAGAACATCTGAACCTAGGACATCCTAGGTTTAGACCCCATGGGGCAAATGTAAGGTTCTGCACTAAGGCAGAAAGAACCAGCAGCACAAATATAAGATGGGGGACACCTGGCTTACTAGTAGTACATGTGAAAAGTGGTGGACCACAGGCTTAACATGAATCAACAGTTGGACAAACAGGCCAAACCCTACGCTAAAGGATAAAAAGGTAAAGGGACCCCTGACCATTAGGTCCAGTCATGACCGACTCTGGGGTTGCGGCGCTCATCTCACATTATTGGCCGAGGGAGCCGGCGTACAGCTTCCAGGTCATGTGGCCAGCATGACAAAGCCGCTTCTGGCAAACCAGAGCAGTGCACAAAAATGCCGTTTACCTTCCCGCTTGGAATGACATCAGGAATCCTGACATCAGGAATCACAAGACAGAGAAACCAGTAGGAGAACACTTCAATCTCCCAGGACATTCTATACAAGATCTCAAAGTAGCTGTTTTATTACAGAAAAATTTCAGAAACAGACTGGAAAGAGAAGTTGCTGAATTGCAACTCATTACCAAGCTTAAAACCATGGAGGGACCTGGTCTGAATAAGGACACTGGATTTTTATCTCATTATTCATGATCAAGCTTTCTTTAGCACCCCTTGCTTTTTCCTGCAAGACTAATTGCAGTCGTTAACAGTCATCAACAGGTTTACCTCTCCTATCAGCCAATCACCCATTCCCACCACCCTTCTGAGTAATACCCCTCCCCACCCTCTGACTATACATAAGGGTCTGGTGACTTCTGCTTCAGTGTATCTGAAGAAGTGTGCATGCACATGAAAGCTCATACCTATGACAAACTTAGCTGGTCTCTAAGGTGCTACTGGAAGGATTTTTTTAATTTTGTTTTGACTGCATCAGACCAACACGGCTACCTACATGAATCAACAGTGTGATGCAATGGCAGAAAAGGCTAATGCTACATCAACAGAAGTACAGTGTCCAGATCAAGGGAAGTATTAGTACCACTGTATTCTGCCTTGGTCAGACCACGCTTGGAATACTGTGTCCAGTTCTGGTACCACAATTTAAGAAGGATGTTGACAAGCTGGAACATGTGCAAAGGAGGGCGATCAAGATGATCAAGGGAGGGTCTGGAAACCAAGCCTTGTGAGGAACAGTTGAAGGAGCTGGGTATGTTTAGCCTTGAAAAGAGGAGACTAAGAGGAGAGATGAAAGCCATCTTCAAATATCTCAAGGGCTGCCAGGTGGAGGATGGAGCAAGCTTGTTTTCTCCTGCTCTAGAGGGTAGGACTCTAACCAGTGGCTTCAAGTAATAAGAAAGGAGAGTCCAACTGAAAATACGGAAGAACTTTAAGAGCTGTTCGACAGTGGAACAGACTCCCTCTAGAGGTGGTAGACTCTCCTTCCTTGGGGGTTTCAAGCAGATGTTGGGTGGCCATCTGTCATGGATGCTTTAATTGAGATTCCTGCATTGCAGGAGGTTGGACTAGATGACCCTACGGCTCTTTTCCAGCTCTCCAATTCTATGATTCTAAGTAGAGCTCGGGAAGTCTCCTGTTTGAAACCCCAGAGAGCTGCTCCTGGCCAGCCATGGGTCTCCATCCCAGGGGTGGCCAACTCCCAAAAGACTGCGATCTACTCACAGAGTTAAAAACTGGCAGTGATCTACCCCCTTTTGGGGGGGTTCAGGTCAAGGTTGTTGAGCTTTTTAGGGAAGAGGAAAGCCCTATTTTGTGGGGTTCAGGTCAAAGTTGTTGACCTTCTTTTAGGGAGGAGGAAAGCCACATTTTTGGGGGGTGCAAGGCAAAAATGTTAAGCTTTTTTTTTAGGGGAGCTAAAGTTGTTGAGCTGCTTTGGGGGGGGAGCCAGTGATCTACCAGTGATCTACCACAGATGTCCAGTGATCTACCGGTAGATCACGATCTACCTGTTGGACGTGCCTGCACGTAGACAATACAGAGATGGGTGTACCAAGGGTGCAACAGTTTCCTATTTTATAGGTCACATCTGCTATATGTCTACTCAGGAGCACCAATCATCCTCACCAGCTCCTCGCCCAGCAGCGAATCAGGAGAAAGGAATGAGGAAGTTAGCAGAGTGGAGAGAGGGCTGTCTGTCTCATGTACCAGAGCCCCAGCACCTCCGAAAGAGGGATAGGGGAGGAGGAGCAAAGAAGGCTTTCGGACACAGGGCAGCCAGGAACCCTTCCCTCCGACGCCTGAATTGAGGTGCTTGCCCACCCGTAGAGCCAGGCTTTTATGCTGGGCGAAAACCCGCAGGAAGCCATTGCGGGGTTCTGACACAGACTGAGCAGTCATGTTTGCTGATGTTCTTGCACTGTAAATAGCATGCACAATAAAACCCTGAAAGACAAGACGGAGTGGAGCGTCTTTACTCAAGAGTAGCCGCAGCCATCTCTGACAGGAGTAATCCCCACTGAGCTCAATGGAACCCATTCCCAGGTGAGTGCCATGAAAGATTGCAGCCTCAGTTCTTGTAGACAAGAGACGGGAGAAAAAGCAGGCTATGAGACGAGAAGTTGGCATTTAAGCAATGGGGGGAACCTCACGGCATGAGAAATGTTCCAGGCTTGCAGGCATAATGAGCTGTCTGCCTGTCTACCCATTGTCCATTTGAGGAGGATTAATTCTGATGAGAACGAGGTTTTCCCCATTAGCTATATTAGGAAAAAAGCCCCACGACAGATGTGAAGGCGTTAGAATCCATTTTCAGCAGCGGCGAGATTTAATTGGGCAGCATCTAGTGGTTGCTGGGGACTAGTGGGGGCTGGTTGGGCGGAAGGCAGGGAGGCCACCAGTAGGGGGAGCCAGAGCCAACGGTAGGCACAGCCGCCCCCTGATTGTCTGTGAATATGAAAGCAGGCAGGTGGGGTTGGTTGAGGGCAGGCTGAAGGTTGATGGGGCAGTGCCCCTTCCGCCCTCATGGGCCACCTTCCACCGGCCGTTTCTAAGGCTCAAGCCAATTTTCTGCTTTCTCGTAGTGCGATAAACAAGTAAGATATTATTGCTATTGCAAATGCTTTAATTGTTCTGTAAGCGCTGCCATTATTTTACTTCACTTCAGTAGCGCTTTGAGGTGGACAAGAATATCTTCCTGTCCCTCCGTGCTGCCCAGGTGGTGAAGCAAATAGTATTATAGCAGCCAACCTACTTACTTGACAAATCTTCTTTTAGCTTTTTGACTAGATCCGTCACCTCCCACTGACGACAGTGACATACTGCCGCCCACCCCACCCCCCTAACCAAATATTGACAGCTTGGCACACTTACCAGGATCAGACTTTGAGAAAGTATCCATGTCCAACAGGTTCCTGGGGAAATCGATAAGCAAAGGGGTAGAAAGAAAGATAAGAATGTGAGTTTGGAAATAGAGAAAGGCCGGAACGTGAAGTGAAGTGAAGCGAAGTGGGCTGTGTGTGTGTGTGAGAAAGAGGGGGGGTAGAGGTCCCATCTACACTATGCTTCTAAAGCAGTATCATGCCACTTTAAACAGTCATGGCTCCCCCACAAGGAATCATGGGAAGTGTGGCATGTTAAGGGTACAGAGGGCTGCTAAGAGACCCCTATTCCTCTCAATTCTCTGCAAGGGACTCTGGGAATTGTAGTTCTGTGAGGAGACGGGGGTCTGCCAAGAAGTCTCAGCACCCTTACCAAACTACAGCTCCCAGGATTCCTTGGGGGGGGGAGCCACGACTGTTCATAATACGGCTTCAAATATGCAATGGTGCAGACAGGGCTTAAGGATCAAAGTCATGAGCCTGGGATTCGTTCCCTTCCCTTCTGTTTCCCCCGACAGCAAAGTCACCTTGAGCGTTCTCAGCCGCTTCCCTTCTCTTGTGTTGTTAGCTTTATTAATGCATCTGAATTAAGATCATTAAAAGAGGCAATCAAATCTGTAGTCAGTCCCAGCTTCGTGCTGGAGAGAGGAGGAAAGAGCCGATTCACAGCCCTCTCTGCCCCCGAGAAAATCCTCAGGGAGGAATTTCTGAGCAGTAGACCTGAGAAGGAAAACAAGGAAGATGAGGGGGCAAGGTGGGCCTACCTACAGGCCCCCCTCGTGGCGAGACCTTGTGCCCTTATTGGATGCAGAATCCCTTCCCCTCTGTTGCTAGGACACTTCAACTGAGGTTTAAGTACAATTAACAGCCAGGCTCTTGTCACAGATCTGACTCCAACTGGGTGAGAAAACCCAGCAGTTCTGTATTCAGCCCAGAACTCTGCAAACAACTCGAATAAGCAACTGAAATTTAAATCTCTCTCGCTTGGTCACAGACATATACCATTCAGAAAGCTGCTGCTGCCAGCCCGTGTTGACAATACCAGAAGTCTGTCCCAATCTAAGGCAGCTCCCTATGTTTGGGCAAGCTTCCAGCTAATTGATTATCTTCTTCATTATTGTAATTATTCGGGTTTTTTTTAAACTATTCCCCCTGAAAATAACATAAGCAAAGCTTCCTTAAGGTTCTAGTCAAGAAGGAAGATTATTTTGAACATGTGCAGGGGTCTTAGGGCATAGGCATAGTCAAGAGGGGAGGGCTGCCCCCCTAAATCAATCAAAATCAATACAGTCCCAGTGGGGCGATTGTAGAGGTCAGGGGCAGAATTTTAGGTAATTATACATAGACCACTCCAATCTCTGAAGTGATGGACAAATGGGAACATTCAAGCCAAACAAAAGTTATCAGTTTCCTGTTCTATGTAAGCCTGCAACTTACGCACATTTAACTTGTGTGCATTCTGCTTTGCACACGTGGCAAAAAAATGTAGAAAGAACTAATACCGGTAAAAGGTAAAGGACCCCTGGGTGGTTAAGTCCAGTCAAAGGCGACTATGGGGTTGCGGTGCTCATCTCGCTTTCAGGCCGAGGGAGCCGGTGTTTGTCTGCAGATAGCTTCCGGGTCACGTGGCCAGCATGACTAAACCACTTCTGGTGCAACGGAACACCGTGATGGAAGCCAGAGCGCACGGAAACGCCGTTTACCTTCCCGCTGCAGCATTACCTATTTATCTACTCCAGGGGTTGTCAACCTGGTCCCTACCACCCACTAGTGGACGTTTCAGGATTCTAGGTGGGCGGTAGGGGGTTCTACGGCACGAGCTGAATCTTCCTTCCATCGAGCACTGGTGGGCTGTAAGGAAATTTCACCACCAAGAAAGATGCACTAGTGGGTGGTAGGTATAAAAAGGTTGACTACCCCTGATCTAGGTTGGCAGGAGCTGGGACTGAGCAACGGGAGCCCTAGGCTCTGTCGTTTAACCCACAGCGCCACCCGGGTCTCGTCAAAGTGCAAGTAGATAAATAGGTACCACTACAGCAGGAAGGTAAGCGGTGTTTCTGTGCGCTGCTTTGGTTCGGTAGAAGCGGCTTAGTCATGCTGGCCACATGACCTGGAAGCTGTACGCCGGCTCCCTCGGCTGTGAGCAACAGCAATGGCTAGTACACAGTCTTTTTGTGAATAGTGAAATTTATTCCAAATAGAAAAAACAAAGGCAGACTGCCACATCATGCTCAAGGCCACTAGTTAATCAGATGATGACTCATCTAGCTCTCTAGCGTGATTCCGTCTCCTTTTAACCCTACGCTCAAACACCTCCCTCTGCTTCCGTCTGTATTGCAATTTCCTCTTATCCTGTAACCCTCCCCTCCTGCGTTCTTTTAACCTTAAAGACCCAGGAACAGGCTCGGACAAACTCTCTTCTGAGGTTTGATGAGCTTCTGGCATTTGCTCACCCCTCCCAGCCAGTTCCTCAGCCCTTATCAAAACATGCCTCCCTTCCAGTTCCGGGCTATCAGCCAAGTCCGACAGCTGAGCCTCCTCACTTATCGGCTCTAACCTAACATCATCCCCCCCTCTAGGGGCCTCTTCTCCTTCCTCCTGCCTTCGTACTTCCTTACTTGGGGCGTTATGAGATACCCCCCACCATTCTCCCTCTTCACTTCCCCAATAACTGCAACCCGGTTGCGGCTCTTCTATTTCTTCCTCCTCTTCAGACCCACCATTCATTTCAGCTTCCCAATCTGCCTGTTCTGCCTGCTCCTCTACCCAACCCGGGGGTTTGGGTTTATTAGGGTACCTACGGTGAAACTCTCTCTGCAGCCTGGATGCATGTATATCGCTCGCATTCACCCACGAGTTCTCCTCTGGTCCGTACCCTTTCCAAGCCACCAAATACTGTACCCCCCTGCCTCTTCTACGAGAGTCTAATAGCTCAACCACTTCATATTCCGGTTCACCCTCCACCCAGATGGGCAAGGGTGGTGGCTCCTTCCTCTTCTGATACTGGTGTCTTGGCGTTACTGGAGATAGGAGTGATCGATGGAACACCGGGTACATCTTCATTGAAGCCGGTAAGCGTAACTTATACGAAACAGGATTAATTTGTTCCAACACTTTGAATGGCCCTACCCGTTGCGGCAGTAACTTCCTACAACGTCCCTTGCTCGGCCAATCTTTAGTGGATAGCCAAACTTGGTCCCCTACCCGTATCTCCTTGCCCACTTGTCGGTGTTTATCAGCTTCGGCCTTATACTGAGCCTTCGCCTTTTCTAGCTGTTCCCTCAGAATACTGTGCAGCGATTCCATTTCTTCTGCGAACTGTTCAGCTGCAGGCACTGCCAGACTGTCCCCCTGACCCGGAAACATCCGTGGATGTCGCCCATGGCAGGCAAAAAATGGCGTCTGCTGTGTAGAAGTGTGTACGGCATTATTATAAGCGAACTCAGCCAACGCTAGTTTCCCAACCCAGTCATCCTGTTGATAATTCACGTAACAACGTAGGTACTGTTGCAACGTCGCATTCGTCCGTTCGGCCTCCCCGTTTGTCTGAGGGTGCCGAGCCGAAGAGAGGCACACCTCCACTTTCAGCAGTTGCATCAGTCGCCTCCAAAACTGAGAGGTAAATTGCGTTCCCCTATCTGACACAATCTTCTGTGGCAATCCATGTAATTTAAACACATGTTCTATGAAGAGTTGAGCGGTCTCCTGTGCTGATGGTAATTTCTTGCAAGGAACAAAATGTGCCATCTTGGAGAACAGATCTACTACCACCCAAACCACTGTCTGCTTCTGCGACTCGGGCAAATCAGTGATAAAGTCCATAGCAATACCTTCCCACGGCGCTTGTGGCGTGGGCAGTGGTTGAAGAAGCCCGGCTGGTGTTTCGCGAGGTCTTTTGGCCTGTTGGCACACTTCACATGCTCGGACATACTCCTTGACCTCCTCCTGCATCCGTGGCCACCAAAAATCCCTTGATACCAGACGTTCCGTCTTCCACTGCCCAAAATGTCCTGCTGTTGGACTGTCATGGCATTGTCTCAGCACCCTAGCACGAAGTTCTCCTTCGGGCACATAGAGAGCCTCTCCCTTGTACAGCAGCCCTCCTCTCTCAGTAAACTCCTTCACCTGGACTTCCCCCTTTCGTATTGCCTTCCTCTTCTCTCTAGCGAACCCATCCTCCTGCGTTTGTTGCAGAAAGTCTGACCGTTCTAGTGCTGTCATTGTTGCTAGCTGCAGTTGTTCGGGGCTCAGGATCAATCTCCGTTCTGACCCGGTCTCTATTCCGGAATACTCCGGTTTTCGGGACAATGCATCCGCCCCCTGGTTCTGAGCACTAGACACATACTTTATCCGGAAATTGAACCTGGCGAAGAATTGCGCCCACCTAATCTGTCGTTGGTTCAAGTGACGAGCCGTCTGCCAGTACTCCAGGTTTTTATGATCAGTGCGTACCTCCACTTGATGCTGCGCCCCCTCCAAGAAATGCCGCCATGTTTGTAGAGAATCCTTTATTGCCAACAACTCTCTCTCCCATATAGTATAATTTTGTTCTGAAGAGTTTAACTTCCTTGAGTGAAAGGCGCATGGTCTCAGTTCCCCTTTGTCATCTTCCTGGAGAAGCACCGCCCCAATCCCTTTGTCTGATGCATCTGTTTCCACGACCATCGGCTTGTACGGGTCCGGGTGAACCAAGTATCTTTCCTCCACAAACAAGTTCTTAAGCCTCTCAAAAGCCCTCTGGGCTTCCTGAGTCCATTGAAACGCTTTTTTGCCTTTCAAACAATCTGTTATCGGTGCTGTAAGTCCTGAATACCTTGGTATAAACTTCCGATAATAATTGGCAAACCCCAAGAATCTTTGTACATCCTTTCGAGTCTTGGGTCTTTGCCATGACACTACTGCCTGTACCTTTGCTGGGTCCATGTGCACCCCCTCTGGGGTGATTCTGTAGCCTAAGAACTCTACTTCCGTTACGTGAAAATGGCATTTCTCCAACTTAGCGTACAATCGGTGATCTCTTAGACGCTCTAACACTTCCTTCACGTGTTGTACGTGTTCTTCCAGACTCTCCGAATAGATTAATAGGTCATCTAAATAAGCGAGGACAGAACGATCCAACAGGTCGGACAGCACGTAATTAATAAATGCCTGAAAGGTGGCCGTGCCCGACTGTAAGCCAAACGGCATCACAAGGTATTCAAAGGTCCCGTACCTGGTGTTAAAGGCCGTCTTCCATTCATCCCCCTCTCTTACTCGTATCAAATTATATGCCCCCCTCAAGTCCAGTTTCGTAAAAATTTTAGCCGACCGCAATCTCTCCAGTAAATCCCCAATTCGCGGCAACGGGTAACGACTGGGAATCATGCGCTGGTTGATCTTTCTATAATCAACTACAAGTCTTTTCTCAGAAGAGTTCTTCTTATCCACAAAGAAAATTGGAGCTCCTCCCGGAGTCTTGGTAGGCCGTATGAAACCCCGTTCCAAATTTTTTCGCAGGAACTCCCTCAATTCTACCAACTCCGCTTCTGACATTGAGTATATACGACTGGCGGGTATCTCGGCCCCTGGCACCAGATCTATTTTGCAATCGTACTGGCGATGCGGTGGTAGCCGATCTGCCTCCTTCTCGCAGAATACGTCCCTAAAAGACTTATACTGCGGGGGTATTTGACTCTCTTCTCCAGTGAGAGGACCACAGTCTGTCGTACCGTTGGCCTCACCATTCCTCTCCGCCCTGATTCCCAAACAATGAAGTCGGCAATACACCGACGAAAAGGTAATCGATCTCTGGCCCCAGGAGATCATCGGATCATGACGGGATAGCCAGCTCATCCCCAAAATCACGGGGTAGGAGTTCAACCTGGTGATATGGAATGCAATGACCTCTCGGTGTCCCGGCAGTTCTAGACCAATTGGCATCGTGGCCTCTGACACACAGCCAGACAGTAACACCCTACCATCAATAGTTCTTACTTCTAAAGGTTCTTCCAATGATTGTGTCTCTATTCCCAACTTACTCACCAAGTCCACATCTATGAAATCAGTCGAGGCTCCAGAATCAATAAGAACTTCCACACACTCGCTCCTTCCATCGGGGAGTCGTAGCGTTGCGACTGCTGTAATTACTGGTAAGATCGGTCCAGGTGGAAGCCCTTCAGGTCTCTTTCCTCCCAACCCGAGGCCTCCAGAACGGGCTGGGTCATCTCGTTTCCCGACTGCTCCACTCTGACCTCTCCAGGTGTTGTTACATTTGTGCCAGACAGCGCACCTCGGTTTCTTCCCACAGTACACTGACGAGCCACGTGATTGGGGGAGCCACAGGTAAAACACAACCGCTCTCTCCACCTTCTCTCTCTCTCAGCGTGTGTAATACTAGGTGCTTTACCCCTTCTGATAGAACTACGTTGCATGGGTACCTCTTCCTCCACCCTTCGTGATTCCGGAGTCTCTAAGGGCACAAATGTCCTGTGGCTCTCTGACCTTCCTTGGCTCCTACGCAACTTGTCCAGCGATTGGAACCTCAGGTCTAGTTGTAAGGCGACTTGTGCCACCTCTTCCAAGGTATTCACCCTGGGATTTTTTGCCAACTCCAGCCGAATCTCTTCACTGAGTCCCGCCTTAAACAATCCAACCAAGGCCTTTCCTTCCCAGCCCAGTTGTCTAGCAAGCCTCACAAAAGAGGACCAGTACTGCGCTACAGTTCCCTTTCCTTGCTTGAGGCTCAAGAACTCCTGTTCCCACTCTGCCTCTTGTGCAGGATTCCTGAACATGCTATCCAAAAGCTTCAAGAAGGCTGATAAATTGGTGAGCACTCGGTCATTAGACATTAGGTAAGGGGCAATACACTGCCGCGCCTTCCCTTCCAAAAGCCCCACCACCAGGGCCACTCTGGCATCATCATCTCTGTATTCTTCTCCCTTAAGCCTTAAATAATACAAGCAGGAAGCCCGAAAGGAATCATACTCTGCACTGCTCCCACTAAAACGTGGGGGAAGGGGAACTAAATTCTTTGCCACTTGCCTTCCAGATAAATCAGAGAGCTGTCTTGCTTGTTCTGAGGTCACTCCTTCCAGCCGCGCTAATCTTGCCTTTAACTCTTGGTTCTCTGCCCAAAGCGCCTGAGTAGTATCTTCTACCTTCATCTCCATTGCTGTTGCTGGTGCTGTTGCTGATAAATCCCCAGCCGGTTCCTTCTCTTCCATTCTTGCTTAAAACTACGTGCTTCCTCTTCAGCAGCAAGTTAGATGAGTCATGCTGTGAGCAACAGCAATGGCTAGTACACAGTCTTTTTGTGAATAGTGAAATTTATTCCAAATAGAAAAAACAAAGGCAGACTGCCACATCATGCTCAAGGCCACTAGTTAATCAGATGATGACTCATCTAGCTCTCTAGCGTGATTCCGTCTCCTTTTAACCCTACGCTCAAACACCTCCCTCTGCTTCCGTCTGTATTGCAATTTCCTCTTATCCTGTAACCCTCCCCTCCTGCGTTCTTTTAACCTTAAAGACCCAGGAACAGGCTCGGACAAACTCTCTTCTGAGGTTTGATGAGCTTCTGGCATTTGCTCACCCCTCCCAGCCAGTTCCTCAGCCCTTATCAAAACATGCCTCCCTTCCAGTTCCGGGCTATCAGCCAAGTCCGACAGCTGAGCCTCCTCACTTATCGGCTCTAACCTAACACTCGGCCAATAACGCGAGATGAGCGCCGCAACCCCAGAGTTGGTCACGACTGGACCTAATGGTCAGGGGTCCCTTTAGCTTTACCCCTGATCTACTTGCACTGCCGTGCTTTCTCAACTGCTAGGTTAGCAGGAGCTGGTACAGAGCAATGGGAGCTCACTCCGTCGCGCAGATTCGAACCGTCAACCTTCTGATCGGCAAGCCCAAGAGGCTCAGTGGCTTAGACCACAGCACCACCCGCATCCCAAAAAGAAATAATACAGGGGCAGGAAAGGGGTGGACGTCCGGGGGGGGGGAAGGCTTTGGCAATCCCACCCACCGTTGAACCCAAAGTGATTATATGTGATTTTTGCTTTAGGCATGATCCCCGGAACGTAACCCCTGTGTAAATTGTGGGCTTACTGTACACAGAATCACACATTTAATACAGAGCTTGTGAACTCTTTCATTTAAAAAGAAGAAGAAGAAGAAGAAGCAAGATGCCAATGGTTGGTTAGAAAAGATTGGAAACCTGTTTTTTTTTAAAAAAAGCAAGTTTGCTAGCCCTTATGGTTGATTAGAAACGCTAGCCATCCTGGTGGGTTAGAAAAGCTTGGGAACCCTTGGCTGTGGTGTGGGTGCAGTCTGGCAAACCAGATGCGGGGGGTGGGGAGTACATCTCTCTTTCATGCCTTTTCCCCACGAGCCATCCTCTCATCTCCTTGCACTCTCTGTCGTCCCCCCCCCCCCGCCCTTGCTGAAAACTTTCCCATTCTTTGAAACTGTTAATCTTAGAAACCGAATGAATTATGTAGCCAAACTGGATATATGCAGATGTACCCGAGTTGCATAATTCATTCTGAGTACAGATCTGAGGTTTCCATGGAACAGAAGTCGGGAGGCTTTCGATGCCGAGTGTATCCTGCCTGCCATGGTGCCTGCTCTCAGGGCGACATTCGTCTCCCCCCTCAGCTCCCAACGTATACTAAATTGACACGCTGTTATGCAGCTTTAGGGCAGATGCTTTGACCTCCCACAAAAGGACAGCCCAAGGAAGCTGGATATCAAGGCTGGGCTGGGGCTGGCGACGCTGCACTTTCTGTGGGCTCCCCACCCTGACCAGCAGCATCCATCCATTCATTTCAATAATTCCAGCGGGGCAGCTGTGTCAGGCACCATCTGCACTAGGGTGGCTTAGCAGTCGATCCCTCTTCCCAGGGGATTACTGAGAGCAGGTGGCGCTGTGGTCTAAACCACTGTGCCTCTTGGAGTTGCTGATCGGAAGGTGGCAGTTCGAATCCACGTGACGGGGTGAGCTCATGTTGCTCTGTCCCAGCTCCTGCCAACCTAGCAGTTCGAAAGCACACCAGTGCAAGTAGATAAACAGGCATTGCTGCAGAGGGAAGGGAAATGGTCCTGTTGTGCCAGATGCGGTTTAGTCCTGCTGGCCACATGACCCGGAAAGCTGTCTGTGGACAAACTCCGGCTCCCTCGGCCTGAAAGTGAGATGAGCGCCGCAACTCCAGAGTCGCCTTTGACTGGACTTAACTGTCCAGGGGGTCCTTTACCTTTTTATATAAAAAAACAAACCCAGGGGACTCTGGGAATTGTGGCTCAAATCCCAGGCTCATAACTTTGATCCTTAATCCCTGTCTGCACCATTGCATATTTGAAGCCATATTATGAACAGTTGCAGCTTCCCCCCCAAAGAATCCTGGGAGCTGTAGTTTGGTAAGGGTGCTGAGACTTCTTGGGAGACCCCTCGTCTCCTCACAGAACTACGATTCCCAGAGTCCCTTGCAGAGAATTGAGAGGAATAGGGGCGTCTTAGCAACTCTCAGCCTAGTTAACAAACCACACGCCCCAGGATTCTCTGAGGGAGGCCGTGACTGTTTAAAGTGGCATGATATTGCTTTAAATGCATCACACTTGATTCGTCTTTTTCTCATAGCTGGGCAATAGGTAGCCATCAGGTGAAACTCGGTGGGTGGGTTGGGGAGGACATTTCCCACACCCCAGGCAAAGGCCCAGCCTGAACAGGAAGCATTTTTAGCCCTTCCTGTGTAAAGCCAAGAGCCAGGGCTGTGTGAGAGGAACCACTCCTGTGCTCTTTATTCAAGGGAAGGGTTGAGAAACTTGTGGCCCCTCTCCCTGCAAATGCAGCTGGGCAGCAGCTGTCATTCACCCCAGCCAGCATGGCCAACCATCATGGATCATGGGAGTTGTAGTTCATCCCCACGCAGGTGGGGGTGGGAAACAGCGCTCCTACGTCTTTACGAGTTGTATAGAAGAGGGAATTTTGTGGAACTGATGAAATACAGTTCATCAAAGAGGTTCAGTGCTATCTCGTGTTGGACTGAATTGGCACAACAGATGATTAATTAAAAAAACATATAACTACAGGCAACTCGCCATTTATGCACATTCAAGGCACCTATGAACATGCACGCGACCATTACCACAAACCCGGAAGTGTGAAAACAGTCTCTAGCAATCCCACAAGCCTTTGCGAGTGCAATCCCAGGAGCCTTTGCACTGACCTTTGAGGTTTGTGGAGAGTTGGAGCAAGGAGGTTTGGAGGGTGTTTGCAGGCTTTTTCAATGGTGTTCCCAGTATACATAATTTCACTTACAGATGCACAGAGCATCAGAACGTAAAGGTAAATTTAAAGGACCCCTGGACGGTTAAGTCCACTCAAAAGGGGAGTTGCCTATAATTGGCTTTCCAATGCTATGACATCTGTGTAATAACTATATTTTGTGGGGGTGTCAATGGCTAATAACCCGATGATCACAGTCGGTACTTTCCTACATGTCTTTCCCTCCAGACCTCACTGTTTACAACACCACACAACTCCGTATAATGCTACATGCAGCTGATGAAATAGAGCGCGATCCATTAAACCTTACGATGCCTCAACAAATTTGTTAGTGTGCCACAGCACTCCTTCCTTATCCCTGTAAGAGGCTAACACTTCCGATAACCTAGCATCGTGTCTATTTTGGTCAGAAGAAGAAGAAGAAGAAGAAGAAGAAGAAGAAGAAGAAGAAGAAGAAGAAGAAGAAGAAGAAGAAGAAGAAGAAGAAGAAGAAGAGTTTGGATTTGATATCCCACTTTATTACTACCCTAAGGAGTCTCAAAGCGGCTAACATTCTCCTTTCCCTTCCTTGCCCACAACAAACACTCTGTGAGGTGAGTGGGGCTGAGAGACTTCAGAGAAGTGTGACTAGCCCTAGGTCACTCAGCAGCTGCATGTGGAGGAGCGGAGACGAGAACCCGGTTCCCCAGATTACGAGTCTACCGCTCTTAACCACTACACCACACTGGCTCTCTAAAGAAGACCTGCACAAAATGAGGGGCTCCTCCATCGAAAAAACTGGAGAGTTGTATCCCCTTAAAGGCTCCTCCAGGCTGACATTCTTCCTGATTTGCTTGTACTGTACAAAACATCCACAGATGTTAGATCTGGTCTTTACTGAGTATTTGTTCCAATTGGTATGCGGGGAAGTTATACCACGGCGAATGTTTATTCTGCATTCATCCTGGGGAATTACACCTCTCGCCTCATTAATTCATTAGTTCGTTCCACACCTTTCAGAGGACTTCCAGTCACTTTCTAAACAGCAAAAAGTCCGGTTGCTGTTGTTTTAAGTGCTTTTCTTGTGCTTGGGTGACAGGGTGCTTGAATTCACTTTACTTGCACGGGACCTAAATTTCTCAGCGTGTGTTTCAATCCCGCCTGAAAAAAAGAGGACTAGCGAGCTTATTGTGGAATAAGCTTTCAGAGGGTTTAAGGAAGTTTGCGCTGCTGTGACCCGCCCTGGGACCTTATGGCGAAAGGTGGTTAATAAATCAAAATGATAATAAAGAAAGTAATAATAATAATAATTTGTGACATCGGCCTCTTTGCTGGATTCACTTTCTTGCTGCACTGCATCTGCGCTGCTGATGATTCTCCTTCTACAGCATTCTGCACTTTGGGCCCAAGATGCAGAAGGTGGATAGCATGAAGCAAGGCGAGAGAGAATCCCCTGGAGATTGCAAGCATCGCTTCCAATCGGATGAGATGCAGCTCAAGCCTGCTCCGTGGCCACCCTGACTGCCTTCACTGGCCCCTGTGTGCTCCTTAACAGCAGCCCATATCAAGTTAATCTACGGGCGCTTCCCCCAAAACAACTTCTGCCTGTAGACGCGGAGCTGTCAAAGGAGTTTTATCTGCTGCTAAACGAAGCAGAAACACAAATTCTCTCATTATGGGCTGCACCAGGCAGAAATCAGGCTCTTTTCTTTTATATGTTGCTATTACAGAATCAAATAAGGAGTTCCCGAGAACATTTTGATGACAGTACACCTTTCTGCACAGGGCAGAGTCCAATACCTTTTGCGGCCTGAGGCACTGCAGCCATCGACAAGCCAAGGTTGTCCTTAGAATAGCTGTCCTGCACAGCCGCAACGTAACAACAAAACTACAGTAACTCAGCACAGATGGTTTGAGGGACTTTTTACAAGCCCAAGTCAAATTCTACTGTATAGGAACACACCGAGACAGACCATTGGTCCATATAGCTGAATATTGTCTCTACGCTGATGGGAAGTGTTTCTCTGGGGCTTCAGCCAGGGTTTTCTCTCTCTCTCTCTTGAGTCCTAACTGAGATGCTGTACCGCTGAGCCATGGCCCTAATGGTAGAATTACAGAATCGTAGCGTTGGAAGGGACCAGGAGGGTTCATCTAGTCCAACCCCCTGCAATGCAGGAACCTTTTGTCCAATGTGAGACTTGAACCCACAGTCTCATGCTTCTACCGACTGAGCTATACATCATGTCGTCTGCTTTTCCAGATCAGCTTTTGTTCGATTCCCCTCATTCCAACCCAGCCAGGACATTTTTCACCCTAACACTTTACGTTCATTAGGACAAAACAAAAGCAAAAACCCAGTGGCAAAAAAAACAAAATGAAACAAAAACCAATAGATTTTTTTGGAATATGTTATGTTCCACCTCCTTTTTGCTCACAGAGGAAGAAGACTGGAAATGGCTAGTGCTGAAATTCGGAGGCATTGTTTACTACAATATTTGCAGGGATCTTACGACAGCCTTTCCTAATCTGCAATCCTCCAAATGTTGTGAGACTCCAGCACCCATGAGTCTCAACCTGCATAACCAATGGCTAGGGATGATGGCTGGGGATGATGCAGTCCAACAACAGCTGGAGGGCAAGTTAGGGAAGCTCGTCCTAGGACTACTATGTGGTAGGTTTCTACTTTAGGCCGGCTACTAACAACTGGATAGCTCAGTTGGTTAGAGCATGGTGCTGATAAACACCAAGGTCGCAGGTTTGATCCCCATATGGGGCAGCGGCATATTCTTGCATTGTGGGGAATCGGAATAGATCAGTGTTTTCCAAACTTGGGTCTCCAGGTGGTTTTGGACCACAACTCCCAACATCCCTAGCTAGCAGGACCAGTGGTCAGGGATGATGGGAATTGTAGTCCCAAAACAGCTGGAGGGCCAAGTTTGAGAAACACTGGACTAGATGATCCTCAGGGTCCCTTCCAAGTCTACAATTCTATGTGCCCTACTTTACAGGGGCCAGCCCTTGATTTGAAAGAGTCCTCTTGTTTCAAGAGCTATCCAGTCCAGATCTTTCTTTCTTTCTTTCTTTCTTTCTTTCTTTCTTTCTTTCTTTCTTTCTTTCTTTCTTTCTTTCTTTCTTTCTTTCTTTCTTTCTTTCTTTCAAGAGAACGATCCCTAGAAGGGGGAGCAGGGTTTGGGGGTTTGAAGCTGACCATTGGCAGCAGCACCTGGCAGCAGACAAGTCGCCCTGCCTGCTTCTGTGAGATGTATCGCACTCTCAATTTGAATTATAGTTCTTATTTCTGAATTTGCACCAGCTGCACTTTATGCAGGTCTGTGTCCAATTCTGCACTGTTCTTTTTGGTGACGTTTAAGCAGCTACCTTCGTCTACCTCTGGGTCAATTCTGCAACGGAATGGGCCCCCAGGGTAGGAGTCTGTCCTAAATGGTTGCAATTAATAGTGTGTCTAACTCAATAGTTTAATAAGCTACAAATGGGCAGGAGGGGAGAACTGCAACATAAAACCGAACTATAAATTTTTAATTTTGATTTTAATTTTGAATAAACCTTTTATTGCCTCCTTGGCGTTGTAAGAGGCTGGCTTCCCCTTCTTTTTACACAGTTCTCTGAATCCTGTGTATGCTCTTCTGATGCCCAGTTGCAATTTCTGCTTTGGTTGAAATGGCGAGACCATAGCTATTAGCGGCAGACCACATGCTATCAACATGTGTTTTTACATAATGCGTCTGCTTTGCACTCTGAATTTTTTAAGTTCGCATCATTTGCTGCTTAGTGTATGTTGTTTTCAGCTTCCTTTCATTGTACAATTGTTTTGGAACTGCTTTGAATTTTTGTATTTTTTGCTGATCTTGTGAATTTTTGCTGATCTTGTGAATTTTTGTATTTTTTGCTGATCTTAAAAAAAACCTTTGAACCCTATATGCGATCCATTGGATGCCTACCCCAAAATGTGATCGATAAAATGAATAAATTCAAGGGTTCCATGCAGAAGGTCCCAGGCAGTAGCGTCGTGATACATTTCGAGGGGTAGGAACTCATATTAACTGCCCCCATAGCCGAACCCACAAGAAATATCCGACATTGCAGGTAAGCTTCACAAGAAACAACAACAGTACACGACTCAGGAATGCCACCAAAGAAAAGGAAACAAGTTTCCATCATCTTCTGGATTACTTTTCTCAATATCTGTCAAACCAACCTACCGACCAACTTGAAAGCCTTGTTATCACCTCATTCACTTTCCAGAGCAGGAGGCCATCAATTACCCTGGTGCCCCAGCACAGGAGGCAATTGCTCCTGCCCTGAAAAAAAATCCCCAGAGACCCACTGTCTTGCAACCCCCCTCACCCCACTGGTCTTCCCAGCTTCTGTCCCTGGCATCCTTAGTTAGTGTAGTGTAGTGCTTTAGAGTGTTGCATATGGGCCTGTAAGACCTGGGTTCAACTCCTCACTCAGGAAAATAATAATAATAATAATAATAATAATTTATTTATACCCCGCTAAATCTGGCTGTTTCCCAAGCCACTCTGGGCGGCTTCCAACAGAAAAATAAAATAAAATAATCGATTAAACATTAAATGCATCCCTAAACAGGGCTGCCTTCAGATGTCTTCTAAAAATCTGGTAGTTGTTTTTCTCTTTGACATCTGCTGGGAGGGCGTTCCACAAGGAGGGCGCCACTACCTACCGAGAAGGCCCTCTGCCTGGTTCCCTGCAACTTGGCTTCTCGCAACGAGAAGTGTCCAGGCAGAAGAATGGGGGTGGAGACGTTCCTTCAGGTATACTGGACCGAGGCCATTTAGGGCTTTAAAGGTCAGCACCAACACTTTGAATTTTGTACTTTCTCAGCCTGATGATCGTTTAGCTAGTCCGACACATATTCTTTAATCTCTTCCATTTTTCTCATTTTGGGCTCTCCTTTTGGAAAATCTCACAAAACATTATAGGTACCACAGTTATCACTCGTATTAATTCCCACTCCCCTTGTATCGACTTCTATTGGGAATAAAATGGGGAATGGTAGAACCAGGCATACCAGCTTGAGCTTCTTGGGGGAAAGGTGGGATCTAAATGTTAGAAATAAATAAATACCGGGCGATAGCAGGTGATAGGAAAGACCCCTCTCTTCAGAAGGGTCTGGAAATGTGCTGTCAGGATTTGAACCCGGACCTCACAGGTCATAGTCTGAAAAGCACAATAGCTCATGTATGAGCTTCAGCTAGGATGGCTCAGTCGGTGGAGCCCTCTTAATCTCAGGGCTGTGGGTTCAAGCCCCAAATTGGGCAAAATATTCCTGCATTACAGGGGACTGGACTAGAATTCAGGTGTCAGCAACCTTTTTCAGCAGTGGGCCGGTCCACCGTCCCTCAGACCATGTGGTGGGCTGGACTATTTTTTTGGGGGGGGGGAAATGAACGAATTCCTATGCCCCACAAATAACCCAGAGATGCATTTTAAATAAAAGGACACTTTCTACTCATGTAAAAACACGCTGATTCCCAGACTGTCCATGGGCCTGATTAAGAAGGCGATTGGACCGCATCCGGCCCACGGGCCTTAGGTTGCCTACGCCTGGACTAGATGCTCCCCGTAGTCCCTTCCAACTCTACGATTCTAAATCTTCACAAAACAAAACAAAAAACCCCACAAAAGCCAGATTAGGGCTGCAGCTTGGTGGAAGAGAATCGGTTTTGCATGCAGAAAAGAAGTGCCCAGTTCCATCCCATTCCTCCTTCCTGAAACGATGGAGGAGCTACTGCCTGCCAGTGTAGAAGATGCTGAGCTGGGTGGATCACACGGTGCAGGGCAGCTTCCTACATTCCTGTGTAGTTTGATAGGTAGGAAGAGGTGGAGATGAGGCTTGTGAGCAGACTTTTTCATTAACTGCTTCCAGGCCTGAAGCAAAAATCCAGGCTCAGCTGGGTAGAATGTAGCGCTGATTGTAGCACACCTGAAGCTTAACGAATAAGTAACTAGGAAGAGGCACGTTGACCCAAAACTGGTGAAATCTGAAAGGGGTAGTCGGGAGAAGCAGGAAGGTGCGTGCAAACTCCAAAGCGTCAGAAACGAACCATGAAGAAAAGCCTATTTGGGGGGCAACGGATCAGATCAGTGTTGGGAAACTGTGGCCCTCTGGGAGTTGTTGAGATTTGACTCGCAGAAGAAGTGTGCATGCACACGAAAGCTCATACCAATGACAAACTTTGGTGGTCTCGGAAGGTGCAACCGGAAGGAATTTTTTTTATTTTCTTTTGACCACGGCAGACCAACACGGCTACCTACCTGTAACTAGGGCACGGGAGGATGAGTGTTGTCATCCATCGACTTTTGGAGAGCCACATCATCCTCGGCCCTGTGTTGGGTGGTCACAGGTAGCAAGACTAAGCCACAGAACAGGTGGGAGGGGACCATTTAAAGACTCCCTCCCCCATGGATTAAGTCTTTCTGGTTTTGTGTTAAAGGAGCCTGGCTAGATGGGCCGAAATGCCTGTAAAGTCTTGCATTCCGTGACCACCTGGATGCCAGCAGGGCATGAAGGCGAGAGCCCGTATCTGTACTTCGTCTCCAGCCTCCGGGGCTCGGCAGCCTACTGCTGCTGAACATGGAGGCTCCATTCTACCATCGTGGCTAGGATTTCCGAGGAGCTACCCTCCTTGGCACGGCACCCTCTGCTTCATGCCTTGGCCCCCAAGCAGACTTGGCGTCTTTCTCAGCAACACAGCCCAGCATCTCGCTGCGAAGAGAGACATCCCTTCTGTTCACCGTGGGACATAGATTTCTGCTCTTCTCCAAGTGAAGTGGGTGATGCTTATCGCCTGTGGTAACCACTCTCCTCTGCCTGACAGGAGGAAGGCTTATTTTCTGTGTCCATTCAGGTCTATTTTTAAACACAGCCTCCAGGGGCTTGGATTGATTGGCTTATAGGCATTGCCGCGGTACGCAGGCCTTCTCCCTGCAGCCCAGGTTCCCCTCCACCCTTCTAGCTATCCTCGCACCCATCCTCCCAACACTCTGCCCACAGGAAAGGGAGGAGGAGGAGGAAGCCTGTTTTCCAGATACCTTATCTGCATACACTCCATAGGTCTAAAATACAGCACTTTATTTATTACACAGGTTTCAAATTCTGCAACCAGAAGCAAAACTTGCATTCCGATTATCAAGCTTACCCAAAACAAGCACCATTAATAAGTAGGCTTGAATCTCTCTGAACATGTTTTCGGCCCAAATTTGTGGTTTGGAGTTTATGTGTTGAGTATCAAAATACAGTAAGGGTAAGGGAAACAGAAATTTAAAATGAAGAGAGAGAAAAGAATTAGATATGTAAGAGCAGAGTGCCAGGGGCCAACTCCTATCTTCCTGAACAGTAGAGCTTTAAGGAGGAACAAACTCTTATCTCCAGACCATCAGAAGCCCCACCTAGTATCTCTCTCTGTTCTCTAGGCTTGCAGGAGCAACCAGCGACAGCTTTGCACATCTTTCACAAGGACTAGAAACCTGCTTCTTTTGCTAAGAGGATGTTAGGATTCTGCCCAAAGTACTGGATTTTGTGTTGCGACCAAATCCAGAGCTTTGCTGTGAGGATGAGTTTTGAGGAACCTGTACATGGTAATATCAAGCTAAGCTTAACCAGAAACAAATTAGCCAGGGGTGGGGGGGAGATAAGGTGATTAAGAAGTTCTAAAAGGCGAGTAATTGTCCAGTAATGAACACCCTCCCTTTCCAGGTACTTTGTTAGGGCAAGCAGCTGGACTCAACAGAAACTCCTGGCGTCTTCTAAACCTGTGATTCAAGCACACTGCACTTACACAATGACACCAGTGCAAAGCAGGTGCTATGCACATTTAGATGCTGATTAAAGTTATATGGAGATTGGGTCCATTCAAGCACCAACATGAAACACGAACAATATTGCAAAGGAAGGAGCAAGGACATCATGTTTGAAAAGCACACTCCAAGGGTGATACAAACACACGCTGGTTGCTGACAGCGAATGTACCAAATGCATACGGGCACCTCCACGCTCACTGCAATATGTGAATGGAACAGGATTGCTGACCTGAAAGAGCACATACAGCTGGGGGGAAATCTTTGAAGGCTGCAAGAGCCTAAGCGTTGCATGCACACACACACATACACAAACACACAGGTAAATGACATGCGTAACACCTGACTACAGCATGCACACATACAGTATATACACACAAATTCATGTGCCCTCGCTGTGCCCAGAGTGGCACGCACAAAACTGTACACACACCCACACCTCTCCGCGGCACCAATTCACTGGGCTCGTGAGATGTGCAAATTGTATAGCAACATGACTTGCACGCTAGGCTCCTAGATACCCCCACCCACCCTCACACAGTGTTGGACAATCGTGATGCACTTTTCTGCACAAGCGTGCGCCCACCCCGGGCGCTTCCCGGGCACTGTTTACATCGGGACAAATCCACGCGCATCCTGCAGGGCTCGCAAGCGGGGAGGCGTTTCTCTCTCCGTCAGGTTTCCCTCCCCGAAGTACTGTAAGCCCTGAGAAGAGAAGGGATGCACCCGATGCAGGCGCGGGGTGTAATAACGGGGCGAGCGGGGTGGATGGGATTTTCGGGGGCGCTCCCTCCTTCCTTGCCTTCCTCGCTCCCTGCCTGCCTTCCCCGACGCCCACCGCCCACCCACCCCTCTCACCTGCAAGAGACGGTGAGTTCCACCTTGGTGGCCGGCACCCTGGAGGGCGCGGACTCCATATCTCCGGGAGACGCCATCCCCGCTGGGCTCCAGTCGCGCTAGGGGCGAAGCGGGGCGCGCTCCATGGGGCGGGCAGCCGGAAGCACCGAAGCGCAGGAGGCTCCTTCGATCGCCGCTCTGGCTCGCTCCTTCTAGCCGCGTCCGCTCCCGCTCCAGGTGGCAGCACGTGTGTATGTTGTGGGGTGGGGTGGGGAGGGACCGCTGTAGGGCAGGGCGGGCTCCCCACTCTCCCGCCCTTCCTGCTTCCCGCCTTTGCCCGCCCCCAGGAGGCGCACTTCGTGCTCAGGCGCCGACGCCCGTCGGAGAGGCGCGGGGAGCCGTCCGAGGTGCTGAAATCCAACCGGACCGCGGCTGCCTTTCCAAAGGAGCGCAGGGCTGTCCAAGGCGCTCCTCGCTTCCTTTTCGGCCTTTCAGCGGGTCGCCCCTCGCACCCTCTCTCCCTCCCTCGGCGCCCTTTTTATTGCGGCTCCGCCCAGATGGGAGCCAGAGAGAGCGAGATGGGAGATGGGACCGGGATAGATCTCTCTCTCTCTTTCCCGGTTCCCCGGCTCTCAGTAAAGCGGGCCAGTTTGAAAGCTCCGCCGCTGTTCCGATGCGTGGGTTGGGCTATTTATAGACCGGGAGAGGAAGGCGGAGGAGCGGCGCAGCGCGACCCCGGGTCCTGCCTTGAAGCGCTCGCCCATCGCCGCGAGGGGGTGGCGGGGATTGGGGCACCATCAGGCGTGATCCCCACAAAAAAGTTAAAATAAAAATATGAGAACGATTGTATAAGGGGAAGTTGAAACTTGTTCGACTCTGCGACCAAGCTGGAGAGAGGTTGCGCAGCTCCAAGCTAATCGGAGTGAGTTGATGTTTTTTTCTAGGCGGAGCGGGGGCTCCTTTTCGCGGAACCGGTCTGGCAATGGGGTGCAAAACATTGCATTTCCCCTTTCTGGTTTACTCAGGAGCCATTGGTTTCACTGAGTTCAGAGGGGTTAATTTCCAGGGTGTACAAATTGATTGAAACCCGAAGCCTGATACGCCCAAGATCCAGTTTGTTTGAAGGGCTTGTGGGGTGGGGTGGGGGCGCTACAGTGCTCAAAAGTGTTAATACTTCGCTTAGCTTCCTTATTGCAGGTTTCAAGACGGGAGCCCCAGCTATCCATAGGAAAGGCAACATTATATCCCCCCGTTTTATTTATCCACCCTTCTCTGAAGCTTTCATAGATTGCTGGGAGAGGCAGGCAGTCCTACAAGTTGATTTCTCGTTCTTCTTTCTGAGCACTTCCACCCTCACCCATAGGACAGAAATGAGCTCAGCCAGTCATGCACACACAGTATGCTATTTTGGCCCTGCCAACCCCACCACAAGTTTTGGGGAAACTGTATCAGCAATTATACAAGATCTCAAAGCAGCTGTTTTATTACAGAAAAATTTCAGGAACAGACTGGAAAGAGAAGTTGCTGAATTGGAACTCATTACCAAGCTTAAAACCATGGAGCCACCTGGGATGAACAAAGACATTGGATTCTTATCTCATTATGCATGATCAAGCTTTCTTTAGCGCCTCAGCCCTTGCTTTCCCCCCCGCAGGACCAATTGCAGTCATCAGCAGTCGTTAACAGCCATCTACAGGTTTACCACTCCCATTAGCCCATCAAACATTCCCACCCACCCACCCCACCCTCTGTATATACATAAGGGTCTGACTCTTCTGTTTCAAGTGTATCTGAAGAAGTGTGCATGCACACAAAAGCTCATACCAAAAAAAAAAACTTAGTTGGTCTTTAAGGTGCTACTGAAGGATTTTTTTTATTTTGTATCAGCAAAGTAAGAGGAGAAAGAGGACCGAAAGGGATAGAGAACAGGTGGAAGTGCATTGATGAGCCCTGGGCTGATGGTTTGATGCAGCATAAAGAAGATTCCTAACTCCTAAGAACAGTGGAAGGAAAACATCGGTATGCTTTAGTGGAGAAACAGCCAATACCCTGGCACCACCCATGCCTACTGGAAGACACCCATGGATCATCCAGTCCAGAGGTGGGCAATTTGCAGAATGCGACCTCCAATGTGACCCGCCCAGCAGCCTTTGGGATTTCCCCAGAGTTACGTCTTAGTTCCTCAATGCTTTTGATGGAGAGGGATGGGTTCCTGGGATTATAATGGGAGCTCTTCGTATCCTGGATGGAGAGGTGTGCATGTAAGCGCTTGTTGCAGTACAAATTGCCCATCCCTCGCGAGCTGTACCTTCAGGGCTCTGGCTCCACCCATTTGCTGGCACACAGCACTCGGAAGAAAAGGCAAAGCCTAGTGGGGAGAGGTCCCCAATGTCTAAAGTTGAGTCCATGGCTGCCCTTGCCTGCACTTCTAAAGCAGAGTATGGGTGAAGAGAGAACTTGCTTCCTGACAATCTGATTTCATTTAAATAAAGGAACATTGTTGGGAAGTTTGCCTGGGCACTGTCTGGTGAGACACCTCGAAAGCCAGCTAGACTGGGCTGGCATGGATCTCCTTCAGATGACAAAAGAGCCCATCCCCAGCAAAAAATATGAAAAGGTATAGAATTATGCAAACAGGAAGAATGCAGAAGCTCAATTCAGATCGATGGAGGACAAGAACCTTAATTTTAAGCTCACAGGCCCAACTAGGGCTGCGGGAGTTTTGCCCAAGATCTGATGGAGCAGAGTGGGATGGATAGATTCAACTTCCCTTAGTAACTGCTAGTGGTCCTTTAAAGGCTCCTACCACTTCGGGAACCAGGCCTCTACCTAAAAGAAAGGGTGGGGGACCCAGCAGTCTTTCAGATGTGGTTGGACTCCTCCTCCTCCTCAGCTCTAGATGGGCCAGGGGTGGCAAAAGGTACAAGCCACCCCCCTCCAGGCCTGTCTAAAGGCTTTGTGCAGAGCTCACAGCCTAACACAAAGAGAAATCAAACACACAAAGACAGAACCAGAAGACGGGGTGTTTGACACATTTTACTGTGGTGATTTGTCAGAGCTAGCCAAATCCTGTATGAGTGGAAGGGGAGAGGGAGAACCGCTCCCCCAGATCATCATTCTAGTGGAAACCAGCCCAGCCCAAGGCAGCTGAAAGCTGTGACCAGTCAAGTCAGTCAGTCAGTCTGTGATGGACCCAGAAGGGCTGGCAGTCAGGTAGCGTACAGAGGAGAGCATGGCCTGATGCTCTGGCCCAAGCCAGAAGCTGGCAACTGGGCTCTCATGGCTTATGAGGTTCCTTCACCTTCCGGACTAGAAAGCAACCCAGACAGGGCAGCGTTGTTGTTGGTAGTGGTGGTGGTGGGAGGCGGGTCTCAAAGAACGCTGCTTCCTCTTAGTCCAACGCCACGGGCAAACTGCTCCAGAAGGCCACCGATGGCTCCCGATGGGCTGGGCATCACGGGCTTCAGGCCCACCGTGCTGTTGTAGGCCGCCAGGAACGCCGAACGCACATCCTCCAAACGGGTCTCCCTCTCCGTCAGTGACACCAGGCTGTAAGGACAAGGAAGTAAATGGCAATTTGGGGAACTGTTCAAAGGGCTCCCCTTAAAATCCCATTAGCTAGCATCCATCTGCCATGGATGATTTAGTAGAGACTCCTGCATCGCAGGCCTGGCTGTCCGGTGGGGTCCCTTCCATTTCTATGAAATCCATATCCTCTGCGGAAGTGTGTCAGTGTCCTATATTGCAGACTGGCTTGCCCAGTTCACAGCAGAAGCCAGATTAAGACTAGCGAGAACCAGCTAGGATTTGGTCCCAAGGAGTTATTCCTGCAAGGCAGAGAGGAGGAACACTATGCAACCTTTTCTACCATCCCCCCCCCCCCAACACCAACCTGTTCCTTTGGCAATATAGGAAGCTGCCTTAAAACAGAGCCAGACCACTTGTCCTCCTAGCTCGATATTGTCTGCACTCCACAGCAGTGGCTCTCCAGGATTTCAGATGGGGAACCTCTTCCTAGCCCTACCTAGAGACCGCAGGGATTGATCCTGGGACCTTCTGCATGCAAAGCAGGTGTCCTACCGCTGAGCTACAGGCCTTTCTGCACAGGGGAAGTTCACAAGTTCTAAACTTCATAGTCCACGCAGCTCGGCCTTTTGGCCACCAGCTCTCTCAAGATGCCGGGGAAACGCGCGACTTCATTTCGCACGGCTCCGAGAGTGATTGACACTTCAAAGCCAGCTGGCTTCCCTTTCCTCTGGTGGCACGGAGGGGAAAGGAAAACAGACGCCCACCGGCTTCTGCACCTTTTCACCGCCTGCATCTCGCCATGCGAACGAGGAGACAGTGACCAAAGCACGAGTCCTGGAACCCGGTCGGCTGCGGAAGAAAGCTGCTCAGGGCCTTCCAAGTCAGAAGCAAATACTCCCCCGGTCCCTGACAGGGCTTCAGAACAGAACAGAAGCAGCGTCTGCTCAAGGCAGCTGCTTCTGGGGCTGCCTGAACTCTGGCACTCCATGCCGGTTTGGGGAAGGGGCGAAGCTCAGCAGGAGAGCACCCGCTCTGCACGCAGAAGAATTCAAGTCAAATCCCCAGCATCTCCAGGTAGGACATTGGGGAAGAGCCCCGCCTGGTAGCCCTGGAGAGGTGCTGCCAGTCCGTGTCAGCAATACTGAGCTGCGTTTGATTGTGTAAGGCGGCTTCCTATGCTCAGTTGCCTTTGCACCGAAGTATTTTTGGGCCGCCTTGGCTGGAGAGTGAGGTGAAGGCAAAAGGAGAGGCAACGAGGGGAAACTGGCCGCGCGGTTATAGTTAGGGCCCAGAATTTTTGTGTTGTGTGTGTGTGTGTGTGTGTGTGTGTGGTGGGGAGAATCACAGCCATGGAGGAGGCTCAGGAAGCCATGAAGGCCAAACTCTTTGGAATGTCAGAGCCCGCACCTCCCTTGGTGGGAGAGCATCTCCACCGCCCATAAGGCCAGATCATTATTCCGCTGAAAAGAATTCCATCCCCTCCGCTCCTCCCGCCTCTCGGCTTGCTGCACCAGCCCCAATTAGAGCGCCCGCCCCACTTGCCGTCTCCTGCTGCTGCGCTGAGAAGGAACCTCAAAGCCAACATTCGAGCAAAGAAAAAGGCCACGATCTCTCCACCTTCTCTCCTTGACCTTTGTCTTCTAAGCTTCCCTCCCCCATCCCTAAAGCCCACTGCAGGGAGGAGAGAGAGGAGAAGGAACTCTGTGCTTGCATTCTGCCAGCCGTTCCTCAAAGTGCTTTTGGGATAAAGCCTTCTGGCCAAGAGCTTCTGTATTAGTAACGCTCCTCCGGCTCCATTACCCCAACTACACTTGCTGGCCTCCTCGTCCCCCTCCTCCTCCTCCAACTCCCACCTCCCTCCCTTCCTTCCACAGGGTCCAAGTTGAGAGTGTAATCTCCAGAGATGGAGAGAAAGGGAGCTGGGGTGGGGGAAGAGTAGAAACCAAAAGCTTCTGGCTGTGCCTGCTAGCAGGAAGCTATTCCCCCCCCCTACACACACACATCATTGCCACTCCCCACCCTCCCATTCTGTGAAAAAGAGGTGCAAGAGCGATGCATCCTGTAGAGTAGGGCAAGGCATCCCCCTGTGACTAGCCTCCTCTCCATCTGATCTATGGTAAGGTGGGGAGGAAGCCGGGGGGGGGGGGAGAGAGAAAGAAGCAAACAAGACATTCCAGATGAGAGCTGCGCAAAGGGAGATTACTGTTCAAAGGCATCTGTTCAGAGCTGTCTTAAGAAAAACAAATCTTTGTCGTGCATACATGCATCTCTCTCTCTCTCTCTCTCTCTCTCTCACACACACACACACACACTCACTCTTTCTCTCTCTCAAAGAGAATAAGACATCCCTTTAAAAAAGGTCGTCCCAAGGGCACGGCACAAACCTGCCCATCAAGCATTCCCTTTTATCTCCCCAGTGTTTTCACCGGCTTAGGAACTGGCACCGTCAATTTGAATGGAAAGCAGGAGAGAGCCACCCACTGCCACCAGCTTCGAGTCCGGAAAGAGCAGCGAGGGGACATGGCGGAAAGGCTTGGATTAGGAAAAATAAAATAAAATACAAAAAACACAAGAGCCTGGCTCGCAGAGCGAACCGTTTGGGAGGGAATGGCAGAAAGGGCCTTTCCGGTGGCCCCGCCCCCCCAGGACTAGCCCATGGAACTCCATGTCACAGGACTAGGGCTTGAGGAGTCAACGAAGGGAATGCATATTTGAAGATGAAACTGCGCAAAAGCAGATAAACGTTGCCGTTTCGCCTGAATAGGGGTGAGAGACTCCGAAACCGCAGCAAGGAAGCACAAGTTTGTTGAGTCTTCCTCCAAATGCTTTTTAAAGGTCCAGGACTAAGTGGCATCAGGAAGTTCACAAAGAAAACTTCTGCACCAGTCCCAAAGGTGGATCGCAGGATCTGAAGCAGAGAGCTACAGCAAAAGCTTTGATCCTATCTGTATTTCCTCTGGGAGTAAGCCCTGTTGAACAGTGGAATTTGACATAGTGTGAAGGAGATTGCTCCGCCAGTGCAAACATTTCTGCTGCTCTGCTGGAATGACCCCTCTGTCTTTCCTTCCGCCACCTGCTATATTCTGGGAGTCCTCCCGACCCTCCGTATCCAGGGGATACGGAGGAAATTGCACCATTGCACTAGCAGAGGAGCCTTGTGCTTGGCTTCTTCTGCTAATGGAACCAAACAGCTGAATCTGGCCCTAAAGGCCACCTTTCTGGCTAAGAAGCAAGCCCCACTGAATTCTATGAGACGTATTCCCAGGTTAGGTGGGCCCAGGGCTCTGTACCCTAGATTCTGAAGAAGCATGTGTAGGGATGGGGGCTGCAGGGGTTTGTCCTTGGCTTCCCTTGAGACATCAGGCCTCCTCCTCCTCCCCACATCCAGGGATGCTCCTGCCCCTCTCCTGCGGTTCCACCTGGCACCGGGCAGGCTCCCGACAGAACCCGAACCCGGGATCAGATTTGGTCTGAATCTCATCAGATTCACTGCCAAATCTGGACCCCCAAGAATCTCAGGGTAATTATTATTTAAATGGGTCTGGACTACAATGCCCATCATCCCTGGCCATTTGGCTATGCTGCCTGGGGCTGATGGGAGGTGGAGTCTGCAGGTTCCCCCACTCCCTGTTTAGGGTATGGATCCCACATGGGCTCATGGCCTCTCCTCATGCCTCCCTCCAAGCTGTGCAGCCCACTCTACCATCTCATTAACCATCTCATAAACATTAGGAAGAACTTCCTGACAGTAAGAGCTGTTCGACAGTGGAATTTGCTGCCAAGGAGTGTGGTGGAGTCTCCTCCTCCTTTGGAGGTCTTTAAGCAGAGGCTTGACAGACATATGTCAAGAATGCTTTGGTGGTGTTTCCTGCTTGGCAGGGGGTTGGACTGGATGGCCCTTGTGGTCTCTTCCAACTCTATGATTCTATGATCTCCCCCCTTCTCCCCTCCCAATAAAAAACGGCAGAGTTTGCATGTTGAGGCAGGACTCTGCCAGGCCCGGGAATGTGTGAGAGGCTGCACAAACTAGAACAACTGCAGGGAGAGTAGGAAGTTGTGCTCTCTCCCCCCCCCCCCCCCTGCCACCACTACCCTATTATAACCCACCTAATTCCAAGCTCTAAAAACCTACCCACGTGGCTCGGTGAGCAAGGAGAGATCCCTGCTTATTTGTCCCACTACGAATAAGCTAGCGGCTCTCCCCCGAGAAACTCCCAAGGCACAAACAGCGCTATCAGGAGATTACACAAGACTTTGGCATAAGCCCTGGCTTTGGCCCCATGCTGCTTCCTGGGTGAAATTACCCATTTAGTGACACTGCAGCTCTCCAAACTGGATGGGGCGGGCAGGGGAGAAAAGTCGGTAGCAGAAGCAGCTCCTTGCTAGGCATTTGGAAACAAGCCCACAGGCCTTGCAGAGAAGGTCGGCTTTTAGAACTGCCCATTTCCTTGTAGGGGACACTGGCTTGCAGGGGTTGTAAGCTAGCTTCACTTACTCTGCTTCTTCCTTCTGCTGCAGGAAGTCATTAGGCTCATTCGTAATATCTCCCAGATTTAAGCTAAGAGCTGCCATAAAAATGCACTTCCTAGAACTCAAAGCATCTATTGAAGATGGGTTGCAGGAGGCTTAAAAGAAAACTGTACACACATATCTAACTTTCTTACCCCTTTCTGTACTCGGCGTTTCTTAGTTTCCGGCTTCCCTGATCTGCACCTGGTGCTGTGTAGGTGCATGTACATAGATACCCCTTCTCACCAACAAGGGAGACAGTGTGGCATAGTGGGTAGTGTGTCAGACCTGGGAGACCAGGGTTCAAATCCCCACTCTGCCATGAAGTGGGTGGCCTTGGAGGCCAGTTGCTGCCTCTCAGCCTAATCTACCTAGAATCATAGAGTTGGAAGAGACCACAAGGGCCATCCAGTCCAACCCCCTGCCAAGCAGGAAACACCATCAAAGCATTATTGACATATGTCTGTCAAGCCTCTGCTTAAAGACCTCCAAAGAAGGAGACTCCACCACACTTCTTGGCAGCAAATTCCACTGTCGAACAGCTCTTACTGTCAGGAAGTTCTTCCTAATGTTTAGGTGGAAACATTACCTAACAGGGTTGTTGTGGGGGATTAGAGGAGGAGGGGGAGAGCCAAGTGTGCCACCTTGAGCTCCTTGGAGAGAAAGGTGGGATATAAATGCAATAAATAAATAACATCAAAAATAAAAACACACTGCATTTGACTGTGGCCCCCATGAGCAGAACACACTTGCATGATTCTTCCCATCCACCCCAATTCTAGGAGAAGTCAAAGGGCCGCAATGTATCTGAAGCTGTAGGGCAGGGGTGACCAACCTACAGGCTCCAGGCAGTGTTGAACTCCATCTCCCATCAGCCCCTGCTTGCATGGCCAATGGGCAGGGATGATGGGAGCTGTAGTTCGGCCACATCTGGTGAACCACAGCTTAGCCACGCCTGCTTATAGGAGAATCTCTTCCCACCCCCCAAACTCCTTATAAAGGCAGGATTCTCAATGGACAAAACCACACCAACCTCATTACAGACTGGCCTACATAATTCCAATTACGGGTCAGCCAGAGAAAGAGGCCTGGATTAACCACGTAGAAAAGCTGCCTCTCCGCCCCCCCCCCCGCCCCCATGCGACTTCCTCCAGAGATACAGCTCCTGCTCCTTTAAAAATTCCTTGCCACTCTGAACGCAGCAGCTGCTTCCTTCATTTGCAAGGCCCAGGCTGTGGCCATTTGCCCAGCTGTAGGAGAATTCAGATCCTGGCAGCCTGAAAAGCTACCAAAGACATGGAAGTGGGGGGAGGCTGGGAAGGAAAAAGAAAAGGAGTGACAGCAGTATCCTGCCTCTGTGCGGACATGGCGGTGGTGGGAGAGGAAGGACCCCAGGATATGGCTCAGGGTGGGGATTCCATGTCCTTTGAAGGAATTCGCTCACACCAGAGGCATCTGTTACCTTATCTTCAAAACAACACACACACACACACCCTACACAATCTGGGAGCACATGCATACTCCCAATCCTGGGTCTGCAGGAGACAAAAGTAACCCCATGTCTGCCAATTCTTCTCTGCAAATGTTCCCCTCTGTGGGCAGTTTCTCCACCAAGCCGGTCTGGGCATCTAGCTGGAGGCAAGGCATGGCCTATGGCAGGCATCCCCAAACTGCGGCCCTCCAGATGTTTTGGCCTACAACTCCTATGATCCCTAGCTAACAGGACCAGTGGTCGGGGAAGATGGGAACTGTAGTCCAAAACGTCTGGAGGGCCGAAGTTTGGGGATGCCTGGCCTATGGGATATTTTGCAGGGGGAGACCTGGCAGGCAGGTCAGGGTTAACCCTCACTCACTGATTTTGCACCCCTGCAAGCTATGTCTGCCTTTTGGGAAGCTCATGAGTCAAGATAGGTCATTAACTTAAACAAAAACACTCCAATCAAGAGTTCCGTGCCAGGAAAAGTTGAATCTTGCCTGCCTAACGCGAGTTAAACGTATTTCAAAATACTTAGCATAATTTAGTCCGCTGCACATGGAGAAGTGGGTACAAGTCTCTAACAACTGGACGGCTGCAGCTTATCAAACAGAAATAATTTTCCCCTGTGCCGCTAACAAGATGGCATGGTAAATAAAACAAGCATTTGCAATATCTGTTGTTGTAAGTGTCTTTAAAAAAAGAAGAAGCCAAGGTCCCTCTGCCACATGTGGTGAACATGCCCTCACACTAAATATCAGAAGAAAATGAAAGCTTTTAACGGATAAGATATTGGACTCCTTTACTTGCTCATTTAAACTTAAGATCTAATACAAAAATAACATCGTGAACTGACTAGTTGTATGACAGCACCTGCTGTGATAATCCATGCTAAATACTGGAAATTCCCAAATATAAATGAATGGATAAATTGTGGGACTTCGCAGTAAGGGCTGAACTGATATCTTTTAGAATATATTTTTTTTGGGGGGGGGGAAATGGGCTAAGATTCTTTTTTGTTTGTGGGCGCTAAGCCTGCACTTATATTTTAAGATGCATTCCAATGAAAAATTACGAGCATTTATTAATATGTGGTTTTTAAAGCAAAACACTGGAAGTATCCTATATGGTTTCTGTTAAGTCTCAGTGTATAAACTGTGATAAACTGTGAGACTGTGATAAACTGGCAGTGATGTACCCATTGGATTGACCAGAGGTGTTGAGCTTTTTAGGGGGAGAACTGACCAGAGTTATTGAGCTTTTTTTCCCCTTGGGTGATCCATCAGGATCACACGATCAACCAGGGACACCCAGTGATCGATAGGTAGATCGCAATCGACCGGTTGGAAATGCCTGATATATACAGGGTGAAACAACTTAGAAACCAACTAAGTTTGTCATTGGTACGAGCTTTTGTGTGCATGCACACAGGGTGAGTCTTTTAAAAGAGGCCCCGTGGAACAGGTATACTCTGTATCCACAGGGCCTCTTTTAAAGGATTCACCTTGTACCATGTTATTCAATTAAGTTTAGACCCATTGGACGGGATTCACCCCACAAGCCGTATCAATAGAAGACTGTGCAGTGGGCCTTTCCCTCTCCTCTCCTCTGCAAGCCCCCCCAAAATTGGCTGGGGCAGGGTTCAGGACAACCCCAGAGGAGAGCTTGGGAGCAGGAGGGAGGAATTGTTCCATCTGGCAAGCTCAAATGGTTGTGTGGATGGATCATTTGTCACAGCGGAACATTGAATCCCACCCATTGAAATTAATGACCACGCTGACCAAGGTAAGCCCATTAATTTCAATAGGTCTACTCTGAGTGAAACTTAGCAGACTAACACCTTGTGCAGATCCTGTATCGTGTTTTTAATATTTGATTGGGAGCCGCCCAGAGTGGCTGGGGAAACCCAGCCAGATGGGTGGGGTATAAATAATAAATTATTATTATTATATCCTGTCTGCTATTGCACTCCATTTCTGTTTTCTTGGGGGTGGGGGGTGGGGAATACATGCAACCTGGAACAAACTTAAAAAGTACCACCATTGCCTTCCTCCTATGCAACTCATTTATTTGAAGCACTAAAACAAAAACAAACAAAAACGGCCCTTCAATTATTCCCACAGCAGTTCACCGAAAGAACACACTTAAAATGTAAATATAAAAGCCAAAATGCGTGATTATGCCAAGCAGCGCAACAGAGTCAGCGGGATTAAAACCGCACCGAAAAACTCTGGGGAGATAGAAGAGGTTTTGCCCGATGAGAAAAAGGGCAAGAAAGCAAGAAACAAACAGGAAACCTCCGTGGAGTGTTTCACCCTAGGGAACTCGCTTCACCTCAAATAAGTGATGGCACCCTTAGGAGGCTCTCCACTGAAGATCTTAATGTATGGGTAGGTACATATAGAGACAGGCAGGCCTTCAAGTAACCTGGGTTCTAAGCCGTGAAAGGCACTTTGAAACATGCCTGGAAACAATGTGGAAGCCACAGCAGATGACACCAACAGGTAAAATACAATCACAACCTCCAGTCTCAGGGAGTAATCCAACAGCCGCATCTGCTTTCTGCCTTAATTGCAGTTTCAGAACAGTTTTGCAGCCCCATGTATAGCGCACATTACAGCCGTCTACCCTGGAGGTCTGTTGAAAGCAAGCAAGGGTAGGCTTCTTCCTGTCCACAAGTGGTTCGCCAGGCTAAGTCGCTCAAAGGCACTCTATACCGCAGAAGCAACTTGTGCCGCAAGTGAGGAAGATTGGGCAAGACAAACCCTAAGCTGCAAACCTGTTACTTCAGGTAGAACGCTATTTTAGCCATTTCCTTGAACAGATGGACCGCTTGCCTACAGTGCCTCCATGTTGTCTGGACTGAGCCTGGCTCCTAACCGGTCCTTCCCCGTGGGCAGCAGGTTGGGTAGTAAACAGCACAACCCCTAGCCTGCCCTGATTGTGCAACACAAGGATACTCAAGAGAACTCAGTACTCAAGAGTACTGCAACCCAGACAGGAAGCCGAGGGGGAGAGAGAGATGCAATTCTTGTAGATCATGGCAACATCACCTCCCTAGTTGGTGCTGAATTGAGTCCTTGGGTGGACGTAGATGAGAGGTCAATTCCACCCAGGTTTCAGTGTTAGAAGCCAGATCAATTCTACTCAACAACAGCCATCTGTTGGAGGTATAACGTCTTTTATCTACAGACCTACACTGGCCAATTTATTGACTTAGCTTTTCTGGAAGTAATGAATCCATACTAAACCAACAGGACTACTGCTCCTTAAGCTTCCTTCTTCTCGTTTCTGTGCCTCCAGGAGACACCACTTCAGCCAAAGCCCCATTCCAAATATGTCCCAAAACTTCTACTCTATTGCCAGCTGTACAGCAGACCCGTCCTCGCTCCGATGCTAGGAGGAGAAGCATCAATACCCCAGGGAACTATCGCCAGTGTGGCATTTTAAACTGAGCAACTTTGTGGTGCAAGGTCCTGCCCGAGCCTGGTGAGAAGGGCTAGGGGCAAATGAGGGAGCGGCTATAGAGGGGCAATGCGAGCACAGTCCTCTTATAGCAAAACCACCAAGGATTCAGCTGGCACTGGTCTGAATGTGAAACTAACATAAAGGGTTATGGACCGCTGACCAAAGAAGCCACAAGATGCCAGCTAGGAAGAGGGTGAGGTCTATCAATGAGTTCTGGTGCATTCAGTGAGTTCAAGTCCCAACACACTTTGAGGGACACAGCTAGACATGAGTACTTGTACGGCAACAAGAATATAGGGCCGGCCCCACAGAATTGCAAAAGCAGTGCATCTCCCCAGTCCACATAGCAACCCAGTCAGATGGGCGGGGCCCAAAATAATAAAGATTACTATTATCGTTATTAAAACGAAAACTTCCGAAATGAGGAAGACAAAATGAAGAGGCTGTGGACCACTCTGATCTGTCCTTGGTTCAGTGGGTGCAACAGTAGCCTCTTGGCAGGAATTCCTAGGATTGGACTGTTGGAGCAGAGGAAAGAGGGATCAAATGACAGCGCCTTGGTCTCCGCCTGGTAAATAAAAGTCGCAAGGTAAAGGAACTCCATGGAAAACAAAAGGCTTGCTTGAGTGGGGGAAAACAACAACGCGCAAAAGTTCGTTTCGAAAACCTCTGCGTAAATTAACTGAATCATGGAAGGCCAAGTTCCACGGCTCCGTGTGCTGCACTGCTGAAGAGGACGAGAATGGAAAAAAGACCAGCCCAATGAGAGAGCACATTGCGATCAAGATTCAGAACTGGTTGTGCTTCCCTGGAGGGGCCCAGCTCACATCTACAGAGCATTTTAACAACAGGACTGATAAAAGCACCCAGACCCACATCAAGAGGAGACAAGAGCATGGAAGTACCTGTGATGGCTGCAAAGGGGGAAAGTTCGCAGGCATCCCTGTGCGTTGTGGAAGACATATCTGCATCCCTTGCGCCCTGGGAGTGTTTGAGTGGTGGGTGGGTGGGTGGGAAGAGTCAGCTTGCACTGCCAGCCACCAGCATGTTCTCGCTAGGGAGAAGGTCTATAAGGAGCTGTCACACTGAGTTAGACAGCTGGACCTAGCTAAGCCTGGTATGATCAAATCAGTAATGGTCCTTGTGGTCTTCTGGTAGAGAGGCCTTGGCCAGGCCGGTTGACTATCGTTTCCGGATGCCGGAAATCCGAACCGGAGGCATCGGGTTATGCACAGCGCAGCCCCTCCCAACGCGTCGTTCTCAGCACACTTACAGGGAACTGTTAGGGAGCTCATCCGGGAAGCTGAAAGGGAGGGAGGAGTCTGCTTGCTCCTGTACACTGCCATTCCCCGTTACCATCTGCCAGCTGCCAAAGTCTGTAGAGATGGAGGATCCAGGCAGAGAATGGTCTGCAGATCTGGGGCAGAGAGAGGGGGAGAGAGAGAGAAAGAAAGAGAAAGAGGAGACGGTGCAAGTCAATGGCGTTGTTCAGCAGAACGTCCCTTTTGCTCAAGCCCTCGTTGGTCTCCTGCCCCTCAAGAGTTTACACTGGCATCAGCATCCCAAGAATGGCATCGAGGGTGTACGGCTTACAGCAGGCCTCAAACGGCTCCTTTTCTAAAGCAAGCAGGAAGAAGATGCCAAGCTCGTTAAGGAGGGCGAAAGCGCTGAATCGCCGTGGCAGGCAAACCAGCAGTTAATGTCATGCAGGAGCTGCAAAAGCCAAGAACCGTCTTGCCAAGAGAGCCCCCGACGGTGCTCCCAAAGGTGCGGTCGTCATGCAGGCCAGCTGGGGCCCAATGGAAGTTTGCAGAGGGCAAGGAGCAACGCAAGAGGGAAGGGTGGCAGAGCACCTGCTTTGCATGCAGAAGGTCCCTGGTTCAATCCCCAATGGCATCTCCAGGGAGGGTGGGGATCTGACTCGGTACGAGGCAACTTCTTAAGGTTCCTATGAGATTTGTGCTTCCGGGAGGAACTTCAGGTTTACTTGTTCCCTGGCCCTTCCAGCCAGTGGAGTGCTCAGATCCTGACACAACATCCCGGTTTTCTTTTCCTGGAAGGTGAGAGGCGGCGTGGGACCACAACGGTCGAGAGTTGGTAGAAAAGCAAGAAAGCAGCAGTAGCATTTAATCGAAGAAAATGGCCCAGGGGGCAGCAGAGCGGAAAGACAGAGAGGAGATCCCCCAGCGAATTGCAGAGCAGAAACCGTGCAGCAGTCCTGTTCTCGTCCTCCTTCAAAAGGCAAGCCTTTCAGCCCCATGCCACGTCCTTCCTCCACGGTCCCAGAATGCTTAGCTGGTGGCTCAGGAGTGACACGCAGCGCTAAGCGTTAAGCAATACGACAAGCTGGCCGAATTGGAAGAAATGAATCCGATGGGAGCAAAGAAGCGTCAGCTGCGAGGCAGCAAGCCTAGCTCACAAGGAAGCCCTTTATTTATTTATTTTATTTCAAAGAGGCCCTTCAGGCAAACTGCTTTCAGTCGGAGCACCAGCAGCTGCTGGCGTTTTGCAGAAGCATTAGGCCCCCCCTCTTACCTGAAAAGGTCATTTCAACGTACGGGGAATAATCCAGATTTCCAGTTTTTTGGGGGAAAGGCACAATGCTGTAGGGTAAAACAGACTTCCACTTTTGGCGCCGTCGCCTATCCCCACCCCTCTCTCTGTCCCCAAAACTCGTTGCTACCTTGGAGAACAAGGAAAGGCGAACAAAAGGGGATTTGCTTTCTGGTTTCTTGCAAGAACGGGCTCACCAACCGACTGGGCACAACAGGCCACTGCTCTTGGGGAAAGAGGATGCTCTTCCACACCTTAAATTTATTTACACCCTGCCCTTTTCAGCCACAAAGTCTACAAAGCATCTTGCAATCCAGCATTTTTTTTAAAGAAAGCCAATCTCAGTTTTTAGGACCAACCCCCCTAGCCTTGCGCAAGGGTTGTGGGATAATGCTGTCTCTTGTGAGTTTAGGAAAGATTAAGGGCAGCTGTGCTGGGTCATGCAAAAGCATCAACTATGCCAGTCTCACTCTTCCCATAGTGGCCAATCAGAAGCAGGACATGAAGACAATCACTCCCTCCCCCCTTCTGGTGCCCAGGGACGTACAAAATACTCTGAACACAGAAGTTCTAGAGAGCCACCCTGACTAGACGTTGGCCGTCAATCAACTGCTGATGGCTCCCATTCCAAACGCCTGTACATGCCTAGCAAAGAGACTCGTTGGCTCCTCTTTCCCTTCTCCCGACAACTTTGGTGGCGAAGCGGATTCCCATCAGAGAAACGGCGCCAGGAATAAAGACAAAATGGGACTCCATCATTGCAATCCCCGGCTGTCTTACTGCAGAGGGACCCACAGGTGCACTCACAGCATTCTGAAGCAAAGACGGGTGGGGTGGAGAAAAGGACGACTACTCAGACGCCTACTGGCTCTTAGCTTTGAAGGCATTTATAGCAAGAGTTCCCAAAAAGCAGGACAGGACATGAAAAGGGAGGCAGCTGGCAAGTTTCTCTTACAAGGATGTGGAAGCAAGGAGAATCAGCAATGTGGGGGAATTAGTGGTACAAGGCAAGTGAAAGGGGGGGGGGGAGGAAGGAAGAGATTTATCGGTTAGCATCAAGCATTGGTGATTCCTTGAAGCAACTCCCACAGAGACTTCCTTCATCGTGGTCACAGCCATCATTTCCCCATCTTTGACAATGGATGTCTGGAGGGCAACATGACTGGCCCACCTGTCGGGGTTTTTCAGCTGCACTAGACCAGGCACTCTGGAAGGACAGATCGTGAAGCTGAGGCTCCAATACTTTGGCCACCTCATGAGAAGAGAAGAATCCTTGGAAAAGACTCTGATGTTGGGAAAGATTGAGGGCACTAGGAGAAGGGGACGACAGAGGACAAGATGGTTGGACAGTGTTCTCGAAGCTACGAACATGAGTTTGACCAAACTGCGGGAGGCAGTGCAAGACAGGAGTGCCTGGCGTGCTATGGTCCATGGGGTCACGAAGAGTCGGACACGACTAAACGACTAAACAACAACAGACCAGGCACGTGCAACAGGTCGATTGCGATCTCCTGGTCGATCGCGGTATTATTTTAAGTGATCGCTGTTGTGCTCCTTACCGATCCCCCCAAAAAGCTCAACAACTCTGGGGCATCCTCCCCTAAAAAAGTTCCAACAATTCTGGGCACTCCCCACCCCCAAAAAGCTCAACAACTCTGGGATCATCCTTCCCAAAAGAAGCTCAACAATTCTGGTCACTCCCCCCTAAAAAAAAGCTCAACAACTCTTGGCAATGACAATGGGTATATCACTGCCAGTTGTTTTTTTTTATACTGGGAGTAGATCGCAGTCTCTTGGGAGTTGGACGTGCCTGGACTAGACTAGACCCTTTGAGTCCCTTCCAACTCTACAATTCTATTATCTTTTAATTCTTTATTATATAATTTCCATACCACCCCTCATCCGAGGATCATGGGGCGCTTTATACTCTTCTATTAAAGCCTTCATGTGAACAGAAGAAAGGGCTTAGCAAATGGTTGAAGGAGGGGAGAAAAAGAATATTCTTGATGACTGGTAGGGCATTGGCATTTTGAATGTGGAGATAAGGGGCTGGGGAGAGAAAAAGATGAGAGGACACAGATCTCCACAGTGGAGTGCAGAAGGTAGAGAGACCTTATACAGGGCTAGCTGGTAGGAAAGACTATTCTGACAAAGAGGAATTGCCCTGTAACAAGAGAATGTAAGGTGCAGAAGATTGTCCATCTTAGTGGGCGGGAATTGAGGAGGCTTAAGATAGAGCATATTGTCTCCCTGCTTATTTAACTTATATGCAGAATTCATCATGCGAAAGGCTGGACTAGATGAATCCCAAACCGGAATTAAGATTGCCGGAAGAAATATCAACAACCTCAGATATGCAGATGACACAACCTTGATGGCAGAAAGTGAGGAGGAATTAAAGAACCTTTTAATGAGGGTGAAAGAGGAGAGCGCAAAATATGGTCTGAAGCCCAACATAAAAAAAACACAAGATCATGGCCACTGGTCCCATCACCTCCTGGCAAATAGAAGGGGAAGAAATGGAGGCAGTGAGAGATTTTACTTTCTTGGGCTCCTTGATCACTGCAGATGGTGACAGCAGTCACGAAATTAAAAGACGCCTGCTTCTTGGGAGAAAAGCAATGACAAACCTAGACAGCATCTTAAAAAGCAGAGACATCACCTTGCCTACAAAGGTCCGTATAGTTAAAGCTATGGTTTTCCCAGTAGTGATGTATGGAAGTGAGAGCTGGACCACGAAGAAGGCTGATCGCCGAAGAATTGATGCTTTTGAATTATGGTGCTGGAGGAGACGCTTGAGAGTCCCATGGACTGCAAGAAGATCAAACCTATCCATTCTTAAGGAAATCAGCCCTGAGTGCTCACTGGAAGGACAGATCGTGAAGCTGAGGCTCCAATACTTTGGCCACCTCATGATAAGAGAAGACTCCCTGGAAAAGACCCTGATGTTGGGAAAGATGGAGGGCACTAGGAGAAGGGGACGACAGAGGACGAGATGGTTGGACAGTGTTCTCGAAGCTACCAACATGAGTTTGACCAAACTGCGGGAGGCAGTGGAAGACAGGAGTGCCTGGCGTGCTCTGGTCCATGGGGTCACGAAGAGTCGGGCACGACTAAACAACAAGATAGAGCAGCAGCAGCAGCAAGACTTACTATGTTGGGCAGAGAGAATGGGACTCAGGAACTCTTGGCCTCGAGTCTAAATTAACCTCAACACATATTGCTCTGGGTGGATCATGTTTCCAGAGATTTGGGGAGTCTGGCCTTCTTGTATACTCTGGCAAAGCTCACACAACTCGGCTCGCCAATGAAGCGTCCGGACCAGGGATTGGAAATCGGTAGGAAGCCAGCTGCCAAGAGCGGAGTGCAGGAAGGAGAGATATGCCGGTTGCTTGGCCAGCAAAGCAGAAGGGTAAGAGGGAAGCCAGAAATAGAGAGAGACCTGGAGTGGCCACAGAAGCACGAAGCCAGCCATGAAGTTTGCAGACACAGCCAGAAAGGATTCAAAGCCAAGGGTTTACCCAATGACTCTGCAATTTCAACCACTTGTGGGGTCCAGATGATAAGACTCTACTGGTTGATTTAGAGTTCATTTTCTGCTTCCGTTTTTTAAAAAAGCAAGTTTCCAGCCCTTAGTGCATCAGAGAAGAATTGAGAAAAAAGTGATTTGGGCAGGGTGTCCATCAGTTTTCTGTGCCTACTCCTTGAAATACCACTTCTTGCCTTGCTCTCTTGCCACCTCTTTCTTCAAAGTTGCACAAAAGCCCAACTCCTGCAAACTTCCACTGTGAAAACTAAACAATTTTTCCAAGGGCACATGATTGACACAACTGATGCAAGCATAGTACTGTAGTCACGCTGGTCACTGAATAAGTTACATATTAAATGCAAAGAGAACCTCCATAAATTTGGAGTTAGTTACAGGTAGGTAGCCGTGTTGGTCTGCCGTAGTCGAAACAAAATTTTAAAAAATCATTTCAGTAGCACCTTAGAGACCAACTAAGTTTGCCGTTGGTATGAGCTTTCATGTGCATGCACACTTCTTCAGATACACTTCTGTCTCAGTGACTCTGAAGAAGTGTGCATGCACACGAAAGCTCATACCTATGACAAACTTAGTTCGTCTCTTAGGTGCTAATGGATGGAATTTTTTTATTTTGTTTCTAAATTTGGAGATGTCAGGAGAGATATTTTGTTTATGACAACCTATGAAAGAGAGAGAAAGGAAACAAAAGGGGCAGGAACCAGTGACATTATCTGGGAGCAGAGGATAAAACGGTCGTGAAGAGTTGTGAGCAGCACCAGCAGCGCCTAGAATCAAACTCTGTGAAGAATATTAAATCCCTCGGATGTCAGCATGCCAGAGTGCCTGAAACATTTTTGTGTGAAAGGCCCTTCTTGCATGGCTTGCATGAAGGAGGTCTCAGGTTGAAGGACTGCAAATGGCAGGATGTCAGGAGCAGGTTAGCAATATCTTTATTCAAAGAAACCAAAACAGCACAGGAGGCCTAGTGATCCCAGCAACTGTTCCCAGGAGGTCTTGACCCCAATGAGGCCTCTCCTCTTCTGCCTCTTGGCCCGCTCCTTTCCAGCCTCTGCTTCTGCCTCCGATTCTGAACTGCTCTCTGCCCCAGATTCTTCCTGATCCTTAAGCCCTGTTGCCTCTTCAGCTCCCGATGCCTTCTCATCTTCTCCCTCTGACCACGCATTATCATCCCACCACCAATCTCCTGGCTCTGAGCCTTCTTCCCCTTGGGGTTCTCCAGCTCTTCCGTATCCATCCAGCCCATGACACAAGTTCAGGAGGAGCTACTTCCATCCAAGGCACTGGAAAGCCACTGCCCATCACGGTAGACCAGGACAACCTACAAGGTACCTGTCAAGGATGTGGCGACTACTCTTGAGTAACGACTTTTCACATGCTTGTCTTTCAGACGTTTTTATTGGTGCACATTATTTACAGTGTAACGAACTACTGACTTCATGTCTACCCGCTCGAGTCAGATTCCTGCACTGCCCCCCTCCGCGTTCTGGACCAACATAAAAGCCTCGGAACTGAGAAGCGCCTCCCTTTCCTCCTCCTCCTCCTCCTCAATTCCGGCGTCGGGGGGGGGGGTCTTCTGTCTGACCGATTCCTGTCCTCTCTGTCCGCCTCCCTTTCTTCCTGCCTATGGAGCAGGGGCTCTTGGATGCTGCCAGAGCCCTGGCTCTGCCTCTCCGTTCCCTGACTCCCTCCATCAGACCCTTCGCTCTCATGACTGCTGGGAGACGGGCTGCTTCAGATGAAGGGGGGGTTCTCTATAAGCCCTCCCCCTTACAGTACCCTTTCCAGATGCTGTAGAACGACAATACCCATCAGCCTCAGCCAGAGGGCCAATGGGAACTGTAGTCCGACATCAGCTAGAGGGCACCAGGTTGGGGAAGCCTGCAGCAGATAACGCCAACGGCGTTGTCAACACAAAAGTAGCTTTATATATCCGAAGAGTAACTCATCCTCTTCTGCTGGGGAGAATGTTCCGGAAACTCTCCAGCTCTAATCCTTTCACCCTGGCAAGCAGAGCTCTCCAGCCTTCATCCCACACGACCTTATTAGAGTTTCAAGTCCAGGCTTCCACCAAGAACAGACACTAGAGCGCCGATACAGAGGATTAATTTGGCTTACGGTCCTTGGACAAAGCGGAAAGCCAAGAGAACAACAATAAAAGGGGGGTGGGAGGCGAGATGGCAAGACTAGCCAGCACTTCAAACCATGGATTCATCTTCCCTTTCTACTCCAAACTCATGCTGGACAAAAAAGGCCTCAGTGATGTGCTCGAGTACAGCTGATCTAAGGAAGAGAACAGCAGAGTGACTAACAAGCCAATTAACTGCAAAGAGGCCCACTGGCAGGGCAATGAGAACCTTTTAATACCAAGGACCCAACTGGTAGTGAAATCTTTTTTCAAAAAAATGTTTTAGGAAGTAGTGCCGCCTGTCTGAAATGTATGTGCTGCTGTGGCTCTACAGTCAACCTCATGAGCCGTGTCAGAATTACAGTGGTACCTTGCAAGACAAATTTAATTCGTTCCACGAGTCGTTTCGTGTTGCGATAATTTCGTCTTGTGAAGCGCGGTTTCCCATAGGAATGCATTGAAATTTAATTAATGCGTTCCTATGGGCAAAAAAAAAAGCGCAAAAAAGGCGCCGACTCACCCGCCATGGCCGCTCCGGAAGTTTTTAAGCCTCTGGGGAGGGGGAAGCAGGAGGAGGGCCAGGGAGAGGCTCCCTCCCTCCTTCCCCAGCAGCCGTTCGCGCTCAACCGCTCGTGCCCAACCAGGCAGCCAGTGGGACTGGACTGGACGGGGGCGGATGGAGCGCTTCGGCAGCCCGCGCTCTGCTCAATGACAGCAGCTCTCCCGTTTGCGTGCCTCCGCGCAGCCATGCCGTCCTACTTGGTGACAGTGGCGACAGGCAGCCAGTGGTTCGCGAGCACCGACGAGTAAGTGAGTAAGGGAGGGGCACGGGCGGGACAACAATGGAAACTTCTGCCCGCTCCCTCCCTCCATCCCCAGCAGCCATTCGCACTCCCAACCAGACGGCCGCTCTCCCGTTCGCGCGCCTGCGCTGCTTCGTCTTGCGAAGCACGGCCATAGGAAATTTCATCTTACGAGTCTCCAAAAAACTTGCGAAACACTTTCGTCTTGCGAGTTTTTCTTTGTGCGAGGCGTTTTCGTCTAGCGAGGTATCAATGTACGGTATTTCTGCTAGTGTTTCTGTTAACTAAAGCAGGAGCGGCCAATGTGGTGCTGCACCCCTGGATGTTCTGGCTGGACCCCAACTCCCATTATCCTCAGCCGCATTGGCTGGGGGCTCATGGGAGCTGGAGTCCAATAGCAATTGGATTGGATCATGTTGGCTATCCCTGAGCTCAGGAAACAGAATGACTTGTTTGCTCCTACTGCCCATGCAATCTTCTTGTGTCGCCAGGCGGCATCCCATACGTAAACCTTCACAGACGCTTCTGCTTCCCTGATTCACCTACGCTCTCTTACTCACACAGGTGGAAAATTGCTGCCTTTTCCTGGGGTGGTGGAGTCAAGTAGAACTCAACTACTTTGATGCTGAATCAGAACAGGGTTGGCGACTGAATCAGATAAGTGCTGGAGATGAAGGTGGAGAGAACGTTATTTCACATGTGGTGGACTTGTAAATGGGTAAAAGAGTGCTGGGAAATAATCCATAATGAATTGAAAAAAAATGTTTAAAAGTACTTTCCCCCCAAAAAACCAGAGTCCTTTTTGTTGGGGATAATTCCAACTGAAATTCCCAGGTGTCAAAAAAGGTTCTTTATGTATGCTACTACTGTGGCCCGTGTTTCGTTAGCCCCAAAATGGAAAACGAGCAAAGTCCCAACCAAAGAAGAATGGCAACTTAAGCTGGCAGAATATGCTCAGCTTGCAGACTTAACATATAGAATAAGAGAACAAGAAGAACATACGTTTAGAGAAGATTGAAAAATGCTTATTGACTATATGGGGGGAAACTGTGTAGACATGAAAACATTGGCAGCATTAAGATAAATTCAACAGATGCAGGGATATATGATATGTAAAATGAACCATGGAAAGAGAAGAAGGGAAGTCACTGATATTTTAAGGATGTTAAAATGTGTACTTCAAATTGTAAAAGAGAAAATGTAATAAAAATTATATATAAAAAGCAGAGTCGGCGATGCTTCGTTAGCAGCACAGGTAGAGAGCACAGGGGACCAAACTCCAGAAATCCACCAAGCCGAGAAATATTTACTGGGACCTCCCCAAAAATGTCCCAGCTGTGCATGCCTGATGCCTGGCGCCATACTCAAACAGCTCTCAAAAGTGGAGGAAGGGGAAGAGCGAAAGCTTGGCAGTGCACAGGCTGCCTTGCACGCAATTAGGTCTCAGGTTCAATGCTCAGCATCTACGGGTCGGGCTGGGAATATCCTGCATCTGAAACCCTGGAGAGTTGTCCATGCAGACAACAACAAGCTGGATGGGCCTCTGTCTGACTCGGCATAAGGCAGCTTCCTTGGAAGTCAGCCCCTTGGAAGAAAAAGCAGGATAAAAGGCAAGGCAAAACAGGCAGGGAGAGTCTTGCTGGTGCCCATTCCTCTAGGAGGAAGAACGTTCAGACCTGCTGGGTCTTCAAGCAGCCCAGATTTTTTCAAGCTACAGCACCGGAGAAAGGGCTTCATTTAATTAGGTCACTCCTCTCCACTGCACCACCCTTCCCTCCCAGGAAGAGCTATATAGGTTTCTGACAGCTCTGGCTTCTCTTTCTTCACATCCGTCACTCAAGCCAGCTAGGAACGGGGGTGGGAGAGAACCTAAAATCCACAAATACCAACCTGTGGTGGCCTAAGAATGGAATTCTGGCTTTGGTGCAGGGTTCGGTTTAGGCTTAATTTTTGAATCAGCTCTGCATGTGAAGGCGCGACTATGCCTCACCCCTCTCTACCCTATATTGGCTGCTCTAACTGGCGGCAGCTCAGCAAGCTCTCAGGTAAAGGGACCCCTGACCGTTAGATCCAGTCGTGACCGACTCTGGGGTTGCAGCGCTCATCTCGCATTATTGGCCGAGGGAGCCGGCGTACAGCTTCCAGGTCATGTGGCCAGCATGACAAAGCCGCTTCTGGCGAACCAGAGCAGCGCACGGAAACACCATTTACCTTCCCGCCACAGCGGGACCTATTTATCTACTTGCACTTTGACGTGCTTTCAAACTGCTAGGTTGGCAGGAGCAGGGACCGAGCAACGGGAGCTCACCCAGTCATGGGGATTCGAACCACCGGCCTTCTGATCGGCAAGCCCTAGGCTCTGTGGTTTAACCCACAGCGCCACCTGCGTCCCTGTGCAGCTCTCAGGGTAGAGGGTACCTAAGAAGCAGAGTTTTGTCTACACTCCATGGCAGCAGCATGACATGCTTCACAGCTTGAACCTTCTCTTCCAGAATTGAGTCCTAGCTTGAGGCCAGCCCCATAGCTTAGAGCAGGCACCCCCAAACTCAGCCCTCCAGGTGTTTTGGGACTACAATTTCCATCATCCCTGACCATTGGTCCTTTTAGCTAGGGATGATGGGAATTGTAGTCCCAAAACACCTGGAGGGCCGAGTTTGGGGATGCCTGGCTTAGAGCAGCCTCCCCCAGCCTGGTACCCTCCAGAGGTTGTTGGCCTGCAACTCCCTCACCACTGAGCATGCTGACTGTGGGTGCTGGGGTCTGTAGTCCAACAATGGCCAGAGGGCACCAGGTTGGGGGGAAATTTACCCACTTTTAGATCCTTGATATGGAAAGGTTCTCGTTGCCCTGTCGCTGGACCTCTTTACAGTACTGAGCTTGTTAGTCACTCTCCTGTTCTCTTCCTTAGATCAGCTGTCCGATGTAGAAGCAGCCAATATAATCAGCAGCGTCAGCTATATGCATATCCATACCATAATACTACCCCCAATGCAGAAAAGGAGAACGTGGCAACAGGGGCAGATTTACATTTCCAAAGAATCTCCACTTTCATTTAATTTAGGGGGGGGGGGAACTGAATTCTTCCAACTGGCAAAAGGGCACTTGGGAAAAAAGTGGGCAAGCAACACTGCCCAAAATTTATGAACTCAAGAGCTCCCTCTGAGGTTCTCCGTAGTTTGCACTGTGCATGCCCAGCTCCTAGCAGTTTTTTTAATTGTTGTTGTTGTTGTTGTTGTTGTGTATTAACTTTATGTGCTGCCCTTCATCTGCGGATCACAAGGTGATTTACAGTACAAACACAGAATTAAATTCTGCATTAAAAATAAGCCGAATAAATTTGCAAAAAAAAATCCCCTTGGTGCAATTCACGCACTCCTCCATGCAGTTGTACAGACTGCAAATTCTAGCTTCCCTTGGTGGTAGCGGTGGGGGAATCTGGATCGCCCAGGCACAGAATTTTGGCTCACTTGCTTAGTACCGCGCTTCCCCCACGACTGCCACCACCACCTTTGGGCTGGCAGTTGCCTGGATGTGCCTGCCTGCTTTAATCAGCTGCCTGCAAAAAGCAGGCACGGCGTTAAGGAGCGCTCCCAGGACATAAATATTTAACCATAAAGACCAGAAAGCTAATAATTACTCTATTAACAGCAGCTGGATGGCAGGAGATCTTTGTGCAGGGCCCAGAAGCACAGCCGGCAAGTGAGCGACACACTTGGCAGCCAGCAGCACTCGGCTTCAGCCATGCCTGCTTGCTGTCACATTAGAGCATTTACCGGCCTGACCCAGGGTAATAATTACAGGGCCATTAAGGCCAAGAGCCAGGACGCTTGTGTGCAAGGAGAAGGGCATTTGCTCACAAGCCCACAGCAGCAGCAGTTTCCTCCACAACCTCAAGCAGTGGGAACCAGCAGATCATCGGGATGACATCATGGGCTTCCCCTGAGCATAGAGAAGTGCTGGGATAGAAGAACTCAAGAGCCCATGGTGCCAGACCAATGCCCCGTCCAGTCCAGTGTCCTGTTCCCACAGGGGCGGTCAGATGCCAGAGGGAAACCAGGAAGTTGGATTCAGGCAGAACTCCTCCCATGGTTTCCAGCAAGCATTGCTGCCTCCAACTGTGGAAACAAGAGCACAGACATCACAGCCAGCAGCCCTCGACAGCCCTCTCCCCCATGAATGAGTCTAATCCTTTTTAAAAAACCATCCAAGTTGGGGGCCCATCCATCGCTGCCTCTGGTGGAAGGGCGTTCCACAGGATAACTACGTGCTGCATAAAGAAGCTCTTGTTTTCAGGCGTCCTGAACCTTCCAGCGGTCTAGTTAACTCTGCGAAATAGCTGCACGGGAACGGAGGTCGGGTTCAGCTGCCAAAAGGCAGACCTAGAGAACTACAGTAGCTCCCTTATTCCCTGGTGGGTTCAGTGGCTAAAGAACCACCTCGCACACATACAAGGGAAACGAGGAAGTAATACTACTACTACTACTACTACTACTACTAATTTAATAATTGTACCCCGCCCATCCGGCTGGGTTTCCCCAGCCACTCTGGGCGGCTTCCAACAAAGATTAAAATACATTAAAAATGTCACACATTAAAAACTTCCCTAAACAGAAGTACAGAAACCACAGCATCTCGAAGCTCTGGGGGAAGCTTCAACCCCACCCCGACGGCTCTTCCCCTTGCTCGCTTGCCCACCGGGAGGAGCTGCCGCTGTGCTTTATGCATTTCGACAAAGCTGCCTCCAGACCCAGAGCTCCTCGGCGGATCCGAGCGCATTGTGCCAGCTTTGTTTAATGGGTTTAGCAAAAGCGCATTCAGGCGCGGCTTAGACAGTTGGCTAAGCCACATTACTGTCCTGCGCGCGTCTTACACGGCGTTAATCCCGCCGCCTGTGGACACCCAGGAACGCTTCCGCAGCAGAGCCCCCCCCTCCCCACGCGCCTTGCTCCCAAGGCAAACGGCAACAGTGGAACAGACTCTGCACCCCAGGGCCCATTTTGCACAGCCTAGCCGATCGTAATAATAAGGTGCAGAAGGTGCAATTCTGACTTCAGAAGCTCCCAAGATTCTTTCCTCACGGTACCAGACTAGCTCCACTCCCCCAGCTTTTCTGCAGAACGTTTTGAGATTAGCTACCTTAATGTGCAATATTAACACAATACTGTAGAGATAAGTATCCATGTGGGGGGAAAGTGTGTGTGTGTGTGTGTGTGTGTGTGTGTGTGTGTGTGTGTGTGTGTGTGTGAGCACATACAGCTTCCCCCACTAAAATGTGACATAGGCCGGTAAATAAGTTGCTGCGGCAGATTTCGTTTGTTAACGGGGCACATGCTGATTAGATTGAGATGGTAGGGGGTGGGAAACGTCGCTCGCTCAAACGGGTGGTCTAGCACAGTGTTTCCCAACCTTGTGCCTCCAGCTGTTTTCGGACTACAATTCCCATCATTCCTGACCACTGGTCTTGCTAGCTAGGGATGATGGGAGTTGTAGTCCAAAAACAGCTGGAGGCACAAGGTTGGGAAACACTGGTCTAGCAGGCAAGCTCTTTGGCTGCACTCGCACGGGACAGGTGGGAAAGGCCTGATCCAGGCGCTTGAGGCTTCCTTGGCCCTGTTGTTAAGAAAGCAGACAAACCCCCACAGGGCAATACTGAGCGATGCCCTTTCCTTCCGCTCATTCACAGCTTCAGGCAATCGGGAGTGCAGGGATGCGTGTGCTTGCCAGCTTAACTACCAATATGCCTATTTGGCTTCAATTAAGCTTCCCTGATCCAGTCTGCAGAGACAGACAACCGCGGGGGTTTCCTTCTGCCTGGCCTGCCAGTTTGCCCATGCACTGGCAGGCTCCTCTATCTCTATCTTGGGGAAGGGAGGGAAAGAGAAACAATGCCCCCCCCGGCTTCCCTTCCTTCTCCCAAGCTAGCTCCTCTCACGCCCTCCTCCTACTCCCAGCGGCCTCAGCGTGACTTGCCCTGCTTGCCTCCTGCCTGTCAGTGCGCTCGGGAAGTGGCAGGTAGCCAATTAAGTTACCTATTGTAGTAGCTGCTGGCCCACCGGAATGCCCGCTTCCTCCGCTGCGGCAAACACTAAGTGCTTTGTTGCCATGGCCACGGGTCCAGAAGATCTGAAAGCCATGCGCAGCGCAGCCACCTCCTTCCTCCGGGTTGGCAAGGCTCTGTGCCGGCCCCTGAGCCGAGATATACGAGGGGCACAGCTGAGCCTGCCAGCGTGGCAGGGCCCCCCAAGTGCTGCCCTGGCACCGGCATGGAACTTTCAAGAGCGAAAGCCGCCTGCGTGGCTACCTTGCCCCCAGCTCTCCCCAAAATAAATTGGCAATGGCAGAGCTGCTGGGCTTGAGGAGCCATACGCTCCCAGGATAAGACCCTTATAACTCCAAACACACAATGTCATCACCCTTTGGGATAAGGGGGCTGGATCCTCCCTGGCAAGCAGCCCCCAAAGCAGAAGACACTGGAACATGCCTTTTCCAAAGAAAGAGGAGGAGGAGGAGGAGACCACAGCTCAGAGGCACAGTGCAAGTTTTTCATGCAGAGGGGCCCCAGGTTTTATTCGCTGGCAATTCTAGCCCTAGTTGTTGCTCAGATCCGCCTGTCTCGAGAGGCGATGGGAGCGCGCTGCCCAAACTACGCCTGCAAACACTGCAATTTAAAGTATGCAGAAGTAACAAATGCAACAGCCAGGGCCACACCGTGATAGGACGGCAGGGGGAAATGATACCATTCTATACTCAGGGAAGATATAAAACCAAGGTATCGTCTCCAAGGCAGGGTGGATATGGGAGGGCGGCACCATCTCATTTGAAATGCAACATACAATTAAGACCTAAGGGTAAAAATCTCAAAATCAGACAATTGCACAAGTGACAAAGCGTAAACGGTGCTGGAGGAAGATCAGCCAACACCACACCTGAATTAAGGGGGGGGGAAAGGCTTTACAGTGCTGCCAAAGATAGTTTGAGATAAATTTCTGTAAGTACATTAATTTCCTGAATTGGGAGCCATCGCAAAAAGATATTATCTGCCCACGGGCACAAGTGACCTTCCTCTTCAAATGGAAGGGGCACGAGCAAAGTCTCCTCTTACGCCAATGGACAGAACAACAGACAGCTCTAAAGCAACTCTCGCTGCAGCCAAGGGTGGGGTAGGGGAGAAAGTGAGCAGAGCGCATTTCTGAAATTTGAAACACTATTCTGAAACATTCAGCACTATCTCACTTGTATGTTATCTAGATTTCAGCTTTGTGGTTTTCTTTGCCATGCGCTTTCGGTTTGTATAACCAATTCCTCACTTGCTACAGATTGAGGGTGTGTGTGAGATCTTTTTTGGTTCAGAACTAGAGTTTTTAAATCTTCTATGCTTTTCATCTCTCTGCCTTTCCAAACTCATGTTCCTTGACAAGAACTGCATTTGATTCGAGCCAGTTTTAGTTTCTTATTGCAATCAATACCCTGACATTTTTAGAAAAGCACTTCAGATAGTTCAAGACTTGCCTGGTTAATGACTCAAGAGGCCTCTGGTTGGCTTAAGGGTTGGGAGTAACACTCTAGGGCTTCAAGCCACAGGAGAGAGTTTTTTTATACGTTTAAAATAACCACATTGCTTTTCCCCATTCACTGACGGGATCTGCAGTTTCCCCCCCAATATTTTGCTATTAATACATATGCCGAGGCTAACGAATGCACCACCTAATCCGCCCTCTTTCGTTGGAAGTATGTACTTTAAAAGAAAAAATCATGGCGCCCATCGTTGATTCATAAATGACAATTTGATTGATTGCAATTTAGTTCAAAAAAATCTTTTCGTCTGCATTTCCTCTAAACACAACTAAATCTGACATAACGCCGACCACTTCTCCAGCATAAGACAGTACGTCTTTTCAAATTCAACAGAGCAACAGCGAGACCATGGAGTTCTTAAGACACTGCAGATCCTGGTCCCGAAACGATTTCACATGGCACTAACCAATTGTTGCCTTCTTCCCAGACTCCCTACCCACCCAAACGTGCTCAAGCACTGAAAATAAATCTTTATGGCGGGTTTGTTCAACGCCACAGGAGAGGAAGAAGACAGACACACTTACAGAGTCAAACCTGGAGCAACTGTTCAATAATTTTGCATCGAGACATACCTGCATGATGCAGAAAACTTCCTTCAGGTGGCCCAGCTTCTCTTGTTCACAGATGGCATGGCACCTCCTTCCCCGAGCCCCCAATTCCAGCATTCATGGGCACAGCCCCCTCCTAGCCATGCCTACGTTTTAACACAGCCCTCTAGCATTCCCTTCCAAAGCAAGATGCAGAGAAAGTACCAGAGTGCCTCTGGGTGCTTTGCAAACAGACATAAACAGGGCACTTTGCTAGGTGTCTCTGGATTTGCTGGGCACACGCCTGGAAACAGAACTTTTGGCACCGCCAAAAATGTCAACCCGCTCTCTTTTTTTCAGAATTAAAGATTCTAGACCTCACGGACAAACTGAAAACTGCGGACAGTGGGAAATCCCCAAAGCCGTAAAAGGGCTAAGCAGAAATTTCCAGGGATATCTGGCTCGACCTCGTACTGCTTCTTGTACAGCCAGTACAACCCAGTAAAGTTTCTTGACCCTCCTCCAGCCTCAGAGGGCTGCCATCCCCCAAACTCAGTGGTTTTCTTCCTCTCCTCATTCTGCTAAGTCGGCACCAGGCCCAGAACTGAGGCAGCAGGAGCAGGCATCTCAGGTGGCAGAATCCGGGTGGAACTAAAGAGCAGCAAATTGCCACTTTAATTATATTTCTACTGCAAGGGAAAGGGCAGCGGGTGCTTTTTCCTTGTGGCGGCACTTGGCGAAAAGTTCCCAAACTTGAGAAGGAAATTTGTGTACGTTCGCACGATCGATTCCTTCCTAACGCCTGGTTTTTTCTAAAAGGGGGAAAAGGAGGGTTGCCTTCGTGTGCAGCTGCCTGAATGCTGCCACCATCGCTTCTCCTGCAGACCGTCGCCCCTGCCTTGCGCTCCTTGGCAACCTACCCCACCCCCCTCTCCAAAGTGATACAACCCCTCACTCCGTCTCTCACCTGGCTTTGGGCACTTCCAGAGGACTGCTGCCCAGCCTTGAGAAGTTCTCCGAGTGGTTGGAAGAGGAGGAGCTGGAGGACTTCGCTTCGAGCACGCCCTGGACGGGCAGCCGTTCCTCGGACTGTTGCGGCCGCGCCCACAGGACTGTCTGTGGGGAGGAGGCATAGTTTTTCCTCCTGCAAAAAAAATATGAATAAATAAAAAAGCGGTAGTACAGAAAAAAAATAAGGAAATGCACTTACTTGGGCTGCGAGTCGGGAAGTCTAGGCCACATCAAGGCAGGTTCCTCCTTGCCTCCGAACTGCTCCACCCCCTCTCCACCAAAAAGGCTTCCTGGGTGGTCAGGCCAAAGGTTTACAACAGGCACCCCCAAACTTCAGCCCTCCAGATGTTTTGGACTACAATTCCCATCTTCCCCGACCACTGGTCCTGTTAGCTAGGGATGATGGGAGTTGTAGGCCAAAACATCTGGAGGGCCGCAGTTTGGGGATGCTCAGACTATGAACTGGAGCTCACCATCCTCTCCAAAGAGAACGGGGGGGGGGGGGTCCGCCCATTCCCATAATTGTGGATCTTTTTTCCTTTTTAAAAAACAATCTATACAACAAGAAAAAGATATATATATATATATATAAAGGTAAAGGGACCCCTGACCATTAGGTCCAGTCGTGACCGACTCTGGGGTTGCGCGCTCATCTCGCATTATTGGCCAAGGGAGCCGGCGTATAGCTTCCAGGTCATGTGGCCAGCATGACAAAGCCGCTTCTGGCAAACCAGAGCAGCACATGGAAATGCCATTTACCTTCCCGCTGTAGCGGTTCCTATTTATCTACTTGCATTTTGACTTGCTTTCGAACTGCTAGGTTGGCAGGAGCTGGGACCAAGCAACGGGAGCTCACCCCGTCACACGGATTCGAACCGCCGACCTTCTGATCAGCAAGCCCTAGGCTCAGTGGTTTAACCACAGCGCCACCTGGGTCCCATATATATATATATATCACACTTCTATTCCACCTCACTGTTAGAAATGGCTCACAGTGGCTAACAATAGGTTAATCTACTGAACTTATAGAGTTACACTGTCATAAAAAGAAAAAGAAAGAAAGCCCAGAATACAAAGGGACAATCACCCTCCAGCAACACAGCAAATCACAATCAGAACAGGAGCTTAAAGCTATTCATACCCTAAAAGCCTTATTAGAAGATTTTTAGCCGTCAGGTGAAAGACTGCTGAAGTGGGCATTTACACAGCGCTCTGAGTATTCACAGCGCTTTGCATGCAGCAGCCTATAAAGTCGCTATTATTCCCATTTCGCAGATGGGAAGGCTACGCCCAAGAGAACAATGATAAGCCTAAAGTCAGCACAGCAGGTTTATGTTTGGGGCAAGATCTGAACCAGGAAACTTTCCAGCTCACTTCCCCTGCTCTGAGTCTCTATGCTGCTACAGCAGCTCTCTCGGGGCCAGGCCCCAAGCATTTCCAGCAGCTGCCTATTCTGCAGTTCTTAATTCAGGTTCCCAAGACAATGGGGCTTTGCTGCTGCTGCTGCTGCTGCTGCTGCTGCTACTACTATGGAGATTCACTCTTTTGATTTCCAAGCACCTGCTATTGTGAAGCAATGCTTGGATCGTGGGCTGAGAAGGGTGAGATAGACCCAAACTTGACTGGGCTAAGCTTGCATTGAGTGACAGGTGCCATTTGTGCACTCTGGACATTTCCATGACATTTATCACCCGCACGACCTAAAAACCTCAGGACTTTTAACCTCTTCCCCCTCTTCATATTAATCGTCCCCTCGCCTTCTATCATTCAAGCCCTTCCAAAAATACTTCAATTCTGAGGACAGGCTACATTTTGGAAGCAAGCTAAAGAGCGCCCAACAAATAAAAAATCTTTGCCGAACTGATTCTCAGCAGAGAAAAAAAGACTGGGGGGCTTAAGAGCAGAATTGTGACAAATTTGCTCTCTCTTCCATCTCGTTCTGCTTTCCCAGGTGTTACCATGCAGCCTTGGGAGCCATCTCCCCATTGCCAAGGAGAGGTGCCAGGAATTCTTTGCCCAAAAGGGTGCATTCACAAAGGGTTTCCTACGTCTAACGTAGACCTTGCTAGGATTAAGCAGGATAGCATTTAGGTTCATCGGGAGGGTGGGCTGCAGCCATTGCACAGCGGCACCTTCTCCCCAGCTGCTTGTGATCACAGGAACACCTGCAGGCTGCCTTTAGCTACGGCCAGATTTGCACAAATATTAAAAACAACAACACCCCTCTCAATTGCAGACACACATAGCCCTGGAAGAGCTGTAGGGCTACTCGTGTTCAAGGGGAGGTTTGGTGCAAGCCAGCCCTTAGCAGCTGGGAGACCTGAACCTTCCGCAGCCGTTCTCTCCCCCTCTCTCTGCTGCCCCAATGCTTTCTGTTTCCCTCGCTGCCTGCTGAGCGATTATCAGAGGCCTGGCTTATTACCCCTTGCTGTGCACGTTAATAAGGGCTCTCCTGAAACCCCAGGATTTCCTCGCAAGACCCTCAGCCACTCACTCTCCAGAGCGCCAAGGCAGCGGGGCCAGGCTTTCGAGAGCCTTTATGCGCTCCCTTGCCTTGTGATTGCTGCATTGTGCGCGGGCACAAGGCTGCGACTTAATGAAGTGCCTAATAACACAGCCACAGGCACTCAAGCAGGCAGGCAGAGAAGAGAGGCAATTAAAAAAAGAGAGAGGCTTTTAAAAACAGGACAGGGCTCCCCGCAGCTTCTGCAACCGTCCCAGCTTTTGTGGGGAGGGGGGAGCATGTGGTGGGGGGAGAGAGAGGGGTCCAGAACTGGCAGCTAAAAATGGGTTTCCTTGCATGGAAGAGATTGGATTTTTCTCCCTTGCATGGAAGAACACAAGAGGAGCCCTGCAGGATCTGGCCATCTAGCCCAGCATCCTGTTCTTGCAGTGGCCAGCCAGATGCCTGTGGGAAACCTGCAAGCAGGATCCAAGCACAACAAAGGCACTCTCTCCCATCCTGCGGTTTCCAGCAACTGACATCCAGGAGGACTGGTGCCTCTTATTGTGGGGACAGAGTGTACCATGGGCTTGTGCCAAACCGCCTACACGGCCGACGTCTTATGCCAAACTTCTCCAACCTGGCACCCTGCAGATGATGTTGCGCTCCAGCCAGCATGGCCAATGCTGCTGCAAGTGATGATGGGACTTGTAGTCCCAACACCTGGGAGGGAACCATGTTGGAGACAGCGACCCACGGAGCCATGGCCCTTTTCACAAATGCACGTCTGGGTTAAAAGCAGGTCCCGGGTCAGAGGAGACTGAATAAGCCGAGGTCCCATTCAACTCTATGATTCCTGGGCTATTTTGAGTACCGACTTCCTCCTTGTCAGCAGCTGGAGTCAGGTGTAGGTCAGTGATTAAAAAAACCCCACGATGTCCGTGAAGTTAACGCTTTATTCGAAGAAACCAAAACAGCGCAGGCCTAGTGATCCCAGCAACTCTTCCCTGTAGGTCATGCCTCAATGAGGCAGTTGCAAGGACTCAACGTCCCTTTGAGCTGCCTAAGTCTCCTCCTCTCCAGCGTTTTTGCCAAGTAATCAGAGACTGCGCCTGTGCGCCACCAATCTCTCCTCTGCTCTTTTCATTTCTCTCCGTGTTCTGGGAGACCAGGAAGGGAGGGAGAGCTGGTTGCAGCAGCAGGAGGAGGAGACTCCCTGTATTCTTCTGCAACCAGCCTCTTCTCTCTCCTGGCCTCCCTCCTCTCCAGCTTCTGAATCAGGACTGCTCTCTGCCCCAGCTTCCTCCTGCTCACTAAACCCTGTTGCCTCGTCAGCTTCCGACGTCTCCTCCTCCCAAGTCTGCTCCTTCTTCTCCCTCTGGCCACTCGTCGTTGTCCCACCGCCAATCCCCTGGCTCTGAGCCTTCCTCTCTTGGGGGGTTCCCCAGCTGGTGCCTCCCGACACTCCTCCAAGTTTCCCTTCCAACACGTACAGCAGCCCTCACGAGACCGGGATTATCCTTGCACATGCTGTAAGCTGAGAAATACAGAGACGGTGTGTGCACACAAAGAAGTCCTCTGGCTACAGAATCTGCCTTTCAGCTCAGAATCCCAGGCAGCCCTGCTGCACGCAGCTCAGGCAACCCAGAGCAACTTCCAGCTCCCGCGGAAGCATCTGCCAGCCCTTCCTTCCCTGCAACGTTTTCACTGTCAGCTACTGTGTGCCGCCTGCAACTTGACTGGGGTGCTGAGCAGACTTGGCAGGGCCACCATTTTGAGGGCTGCCCATGCTCTGAACAGATCTCTCTCTCTCTCTCTCTCCCTCTCTCTCTCTCTCCCTCCCTCCCAGCCACACTTCAAGAAGCCAGGCATGCAACAGCAAGCTGAGGGTTCACTGTTGCCCAGAGGATTTCCAGCTGCCTCTCAACACAGCCCAGATTTAGCTCAGAATAATTGCACTGTAAAATATCATTAGCACGCGTGCTTGGGGAGGAGAAAGAAAAATTAAACCGAGCAGGGCAGGCCCGCGGGCAAGGCTCCGAAATCCCCAGCCTTTGGCTCCCCTACCCTCCCGTCATGTGGGAGAGCTTCTCCTCTCCTGCTAGCTCCTCTCTGGCATAGACTTCAAGGTCCAGGCCAACGGAGGGGAGGGGAGGGGAGGGGAGGACAAGCCCCCTCCCCCCGGAACGACCTTCACTGTCAAGGATACTACCACCTGCCTATCCTAGGGCCAAGTTGTATGTCATGCTTGGACAAAATGGGTGGGCTAGCTTCCCCCCTGGATTTGAGAGCTTTTTCTACAGAGGAAGCTGCCTTATTCCTAATCATCCTGTCCATCTGGCTAATCATCTGGCCCATCAAGCTCAGCATCGTCTACGGTGACAGGCAGCGGCTCTCCAGTTTCCCAGAAAGGAGCCTTCGCAAGCCCTACAACTACCAGCAGATCACAGAGTGGCATTCCAGAATGTAGGACGGCCAACTTCAGCCCTAGGAGGTGGATTTTGTGCAGTCAAGATGGGGGAGGGGGGTAGAACCCTATATCCTGCCTGCCTGCCTCCCGCCCCTTGGCTTGGAAGGTCCCTCCGTGCCCAGGCTGAAGAACATTCCCAGTTATAAGCAAGAGGGTTGCTATCTGTCATGGATGCTTTCGCTGAGATTCTTGCATTGCAGGGGGTTGAACTGGATGACCCCTGGGTGCCCCTTCCAACTCTATGATTCTATGATGCCCCAGAGGCTTTCTACGTCAGTACTGGGAGAGGAGCCAGTGAGGTGGGAGGAATGCACTGTGTGTGTATGGCAGGCACCCCCCAGATGTTTTGGCCTACAACTCCCACGATCCCTAGCTAACAGGACCAGTGGTCGGGGAAGATGGGAATTGTAGTCTAAAACATCTGGAGGGCCGAAGTTTGGGGATGCCTGGTGTATGGGGTACCAGGCAGGCCATCTCTGACTTGACAGGTGCCCTCTGCCAAATGAAGGGGTTCCCCAGGGCCTCTGCAATAATATTGTGTTTATGTGTGTGCCTAGTTTTGCACCTGGATGTAGTGTGAGGCAAGTTGGAACCTCAGCCAGACCAGAAACACACCAAGGGTGAAGTTGCTCAAGGTACCATCGACGTCACTGCTTCAAAAATTGGGAAGGGTGGGAGGCCTGGATGTAGCTGCTGCTGCTCCCTTAGGCCCTGTCTAAGCTATTGTAACAGACTGTTTTTGTGGCACATGTTTACTAAAGCCACGCACCCGCCGCCCCACATACACCTGCTCCATGGTTGAAGGCACATGCACACACACACACACGGTCTTACCAAGCAGCCTGCGTTTGGGACCCTGCTGGCATCAGCTCCACTGCTTCGTAGGTGAAGCTCCCTGCAGCCCCAGGTGAGTTCTCCATCACGAGAGAGAAGTCGCTGCTGAGACTAGTAGGGCTGCCCCGGTCCCTCTGCTCTGGAACACAAAGAGAGCAACGTCAGACTACCTTTCTTCTATAAAGTAGCAAACCCAGCATCCTCGCAAACAAACCTCACACGGAGATCCCCACCACATATGAACTCACACAACTGTTCATTTTAATATTCTGATGGAACTGTTTCCTTGTGTTGTGTGTGTGTGTGTGTTTACATTGTCCTTGGTTTTATACTCAATATCAGGGTCCCCAAACTAAGGCCCAGGGGCCGGATGCGGCCCAATCGCCTTTTTAATCTGGCCCACGGACGGTCTGGGAATCAGCATGTTTTTACATGAGTAGAATGTGTCCTTTTATTTAAAATGCATCTCTGGGTTATTTGTGGGGCATAGGAATTTGTTCATATTTTTTTTCCAAAATATAGTCCGGTCCCCCACAAGGTCTGAAGGACAGAAGACCGGCCCCCTGCTGGAAAAGGTTGCTGACCCTTGCTCAAGATCAAAGCAGCCCCTTCAGCAATTAAGCACTCTCCCTAAAACTGATAAACAATAAGTAGTAGTTCATCAACCCAGTCATCAGCAATTCCCCACAAACCTGGCAGCTGAAATAAATACGGTGCAATGGTAGAAATGGCTGACAGCTGTATCTGGGATTGGCTGGTTCACACACAGTACTACAGATGTAGCTCAAGTCCTTTTAAATGTGTCCCACGTACAAGCCCTGCTTCCTGTAGCAGTTCCAGAAAGTCATATGCCAAAGTGCCACAAAAAGAGTTGTGATTTTGCTACAACAGACTGGCCCTGCTGCTCTTACGGAAGTTGCCAGATCATGTTAGAAGCCGGGGCTGCTGCAATGTTTGCAGGAAGTCACTCCCATTAGCTAGGTTTGAGGAATCTTTGGGCCTCCAGCTGTTGCTAAACTACAACTCCCACAATCCCTTGCCATATGCTACGCTTGCTGGGACGGATGGGGAGTTGCAGTTCGGCAACATCGGGAGAGACAAAGGTTCCTCACCACTTTGCAGTGGCTGGCAAAGACTCAGAAACCAGGAAGCTTCTCCCGTAATTCCCACCTTGTCATTCCTTAACAGGTACAATCAGAAGGAGAAACATCTGTTTGCTTAGTCATAATACGTAGCTCCTATGTGATATAGGCAGGGGGTTCGGAGGCATATTTTGGATTCAGTTTTTTCAGTACAGTCCATACAAGTCTAACTGTAGCCTTGCAAAAAGAACAGGAGCTTGTTTATGAACTCTATGCAAACAGGTATCGCACGAGATTGCATGTACATTGTGCAGTTAAGCTGAAGAAGCATAAGATTACCGGGTGCAAAAGTTTTTTTAAAAAAAAAATTAAGAAAACAAGCTTTATCGCCTGATGAGATTTCAAAACTGGAGTATTTTTTTTTAAGGGTGGGGAAAGGTGAGACAATGTTATAATGTGGTTCCATGTGGTCAGAAATGGGACTCGGGTATCCCACATCATAACCAGAGATGGGTGCAAAAGGTATCAGCAGACATATCCATAACGAGAAGAGCATGAGCTGTTTATACATTTGCTTATTTATACAGACCACAGAAGAAGAAGAAGAAGAAGAAGAAGAAGAAGAAGAAGAAGAAGAAGAAGAAGAAGAAGAAGAAGAAGAAGAAGAAGGAGGAGGAGGAGGAGGAGGAGGAGGAGGAGAAGAAGAGGAGGAGGAGGAGGAGGAGGAGGAATAGTTCGGATTTGATATCCCGCTTTATTACTACCTGAAGGAGTCTCAAAGCGGCTCACATTCTCCTTTCCCTTCCTCCCCCACAACAAACACTCTGTGAGGTGAGTGGGGCTGAGAGACTTCAGAGAAGTGTGACTAGCCCAGCAGCTGCATGTGGAGGAGCGGAGACGCGAATCCGGTTCCCCAGATTACGAGTCTACCCTCTTAATCACTACACCAAGCTGGCTCTCTTGCCACGGAATATATGTAGCTCCAATTCTGCACTTCTCAGAAACAGCAAAACCGTTTCCAAGCTGCAGCTGAGAAAAGCACGGCAGAACTAAAGGGGTGGGGTGGGGGTTGTCTGGTTTTTTAAATTATTAGCAAAGATGTCAGTTCAGTGATCTGTCACAAGGCTGAGCATTACCACCTGCAGTGGTGAGCGCAAGCGTTGCCAGGCTCTCATTCAGAGGTAGCACCTGTTTATTTAAGAGCTCAGGAGGGGCAAGGAAAAGGTGGGGAAGCTGTGGCCCTTCCAGATGCTGCCGAACTCCCAAATGCGTAGCAGCCCCAGGGCAGCAAAGCCAGGAATAGGGAACACCAGGGAACTGCCTGGTGCCTGCCAGGGGTCAAACATGTGCTCTGCCACAGAGTCGCAGCTTCTCCCCAAAGAGGGGGCTCATGGGAGTTGTAGTCCAACATCGGAAGGACCATAGGCTCACTACTCAGGGCTAAGAAGACGCCATGGCAGTGTCTTCCCCATTGTGCCCGTTTGCCCACTCTCCTCTCCTACCCACTGCGTGGGTCACAAGTAATAAATGGGCCGATAGTAAGGGAGGAATCACAGCTGCTATATCCTCTTGGTGCACCGGAGCTTTTTCTTTTTAAAGATAAACAGGCCGTCTTTTACAAGTCAGAAGCAAGCAGGCCTTTGCCCACCATCTGAGAGCATTGAGGACTGAGACCTGCTTTCAGATCTCAGCCCAGCGACAAACTTGCTGGGTTTCCCTGGGGCAACCAACCCCCCACCTTTCCAAGCACAGCTCCCCACCTGCAAAACGGGAGGAAGCGGCATCTTACGCTTCTCACCCGTGATGTGAGATTTCCCCCCCCCCTTAAGAATTATAGCCAGGGGCATGTATATACTCTGGGCACAGAATTTAGTGGCAAGTTCTCTGACCGGAAAATGCTGCAGCCCAGTGGATTAGGCATGTTAAGCACATCTGCACGACTGCTTTGATTTTGCGTAACTTTAAAAAACTGCTGCCGGGAGTGTCAAGGGGAAGGAGGACTTAGGCAGGAAAGTCAATTCCCGCCACCATCACTGGAAATCTTATGCCACATCTGCACGGTACCAGACCACTTGAAACTGTCGTGGCTTTTCCTAAAAAGAATCCTGGGAACTGTAGTTTGCTAAGGGTCATGAGAGTTGCTAGGAGCTGCAATTCCCACAGTGGTTTCAATCCCTCTTCTGAGGTTACTCTGAGAACTGTATTTCGGTGAGGAGAAATAGGGCTCCCCTTACGGTTCCCTGTTTTTAATGTTTAATAGATTATTGTATTTTAATGTATTGTTGGAAGCCGCCCAGAGTGCTTGTGGAAACCCAGCCAGATGGACGGGGTATAAATAATAAATTATTATTATTATTATTATTATTATTATTATTATTATTATTATTATTCCCAGGCTTCTTTGGGGGACGCCATGACTGTTTATAAAGTGATACAATACCACTTTAAACACCTAGGGTAGATGGGGCCTGACTCTGCCACCTCTCTGCATCCTGAAATTTCAGCAGGCACTAAACACATAACTCTTGGGTCTTTCACATCTAAGAGGACCGGGCAGTTTGTGTATATGTGCTTTGATCAGGGTGATACGTTCTCAGGAAATCGAATTACTGCCATATTCTGCGGCAGCACATGCACACTAATTACAGTTGTCTGGTTATCTCAGAACACACACCTGTCCCTCAGTGGTTTCAAGGATTTGTCCCACAGGCGCTTATGTAAAACGCATGGTTGTATACAGCAGTCATCCCATGCACACTGTTCGTGGAATCAAATTTCTCCCCATGTGTCCCCCCGCCTCCCCAAAAAGAAAAAAGTTCAGGGGGGCAGATTTGGGGAGGGGAGGGGGTATGCAGGGAAGGAGGGAAAGTTCCATTGCACTAACAGAAGTCTTTTTGCTAATAGGATGGCATTGCACTAGTACAAAAATCTTTATGGAGGGGAAAACTTGAAATGGGAAGGAACTCCAAGCAGCCAGGTGATGACTGAGCATGCTTGGGGAGGGAGGCTGGTTGACTGTTTGCGAGGAAATAGAAAACTGGTGAGGGGCAGGGGGAGAAGGGGGAAGATACCCTGGAAGTGGGGAGTGCTCTACGCTGCAACATTTTGTTGCAGACCCCATTGGTTATCCTAATTTTCAATCAGCAGCTGGAGTAGATTTCTGTTACAGTTGTGTGAACTAGAGACACCGATCTTTTCTGGAATCTGAATCCAGTGACCTGGCCACCTTCCTGTGAAACTGTGATGAGCTATGGGCTCTCAAAGGCTTTTCCCAAATTCCCCTAGTGAACGAAATGTTGCTCCCACCCCCCACCCCAGCCATCAGAAAGCAGACCCAGCTGAGGTTAGAGGGGGACTGGCTGGGAGGCGGCAAGAAACACTCACTCAGCATATAGATCTCTTCCAAAGTAAATCCGGGTGGCAGGCTCTTCCTTCTAGGGCGGGGAGAGACAAAACATGACAGTCATCAGATGCCACTGAACCACCAATGGAAAACCGACTTGGAAACAGTATTCCTCCAGGTCCTGACTGGTTAAACAACTACTGACCAGGAGGGGATTTGGCCCTGCCACAGAAGAAAGCAATTTTTGGAAGTATATGGCTAAAAAAAAATACAAGGGGAGGTGTGATCTCCACAAGAACTTGCAAGATTTTGACATGATCTTGTGAGAGCTCACTGGAAGCTGGCGCTGTTTCTCCGCTGCCAGCGTGGTGTTGGGGGCTTCACCCTGCCTCATAGTTGGGCCAGTGAACAATAGGAGTTTGTTCTGAATGGGCTCTGCCCAGAAATCTCTTGCTGGCCACCATTTGGAGACAGAACGCTGAACACCAGCCACACCATTTAAAAATACATTAAAAAAAACAAGCAATCTTATAGCCGAATAAATCATTTCTTAAAACCAGCAATTTTAGTGGAAAAACGTGTCCTTAATTTGGAAAAAAAGGTAATCTGAGGGACATCTGTTCTCTCTAGTGGGAGAAAGTTCCACATCCCAGGGGCCATTCACAGCCAAGGAAGGCCCTGCACTGTCCTGTCACACGGCGAACCACAACTGTTGACGGAACTGCAAGCAGGATATCTCCTTTCAGACCCTAAGACAGGCATCCCCAAACTGCGGCCCTCCAGATGTCTTGGCCTACAACTCCCATGATTCCTAGTTAACAGGACCGGAGGTTGAGGAAGATGGGAATTGTAGTCCAAAACATCTGGAGGGCTGAAGTTTGGGGGTGCCTGCCCTAAGGGGTAGGCTGGCATGCAATGCAATTGGGTCCCCTGCTGTATAGGGCTCTATGGTAAACACCTTAAATTGGGCCCAGAAAGGAACAAGACAGCCAGGGTAGCTCTTTTAAGGATCGGTGACACAATTCCGCTTTGTGGCACCTGGCTGCCAAATTCTGTACTGCTTGCTGCTTCTGGACCATCTCCAAGGGGCGGCCCCTGTGTGATGCTACTGCCACAGCTGCAGTGCTGTTTCAACAGCAACTGGTACAAGGCGAGAGGCCCTTTCACCCGTTAACCCATCCCATGCGCAGACCAAAACTCGTGGCCATTTTTTTTCTTATGTAGGACTTTGCAGCCCAAACCTCTTCAGAGAAAGTGATGTGGCCCCGTTTTTGCTGCTTTCCGAGTGCAGAATAAATTAAAAGCAAATTGGGCCAAGGCACCTGGGTCTCCCATCTCCCAGTAGAAAGAGCGTGCGCTAACAAGATTCTCCGTTCTTTTACGCTGCCTTTGGTAGCAGGAAGCTCCTACTGTGGGCTCTCCTTACCTCGGCGGCTTAGCGGCAGAGAACTCCTCGGAGGTGATGTGCTTCAGAAAATCGAAGCAGAAAAAGAAAATCTGGAGCCGAGAGAGAGAAGAAAGCTTAAGAGAGAGCAAGGGGCGACAGCACTTGGTAAATGACAGCTGTCATACTGTACACCTTCCTCATCTCTGCAGGAAGGGGGCCATCGCCACCACACAAGCCTAGCAAGACCCCCCTCATAAGCCAACACTTCTGGGGTTTCCAGGGGTCTCCTGCTGGCCAGGCCTGAGTGCTGCTTGTCAGAAGGCAAAAAAACACAAAGGGACGGAACTGACATTAATCAAGAGGAGACCTGGCTATGGAAAGGTGTTGCACATGTGCAAGTCAAGATGACCGGAAGATCTAGGGCAGGCACCCCTAAACTGCGGCCCTCCAGATGTTTTGGCCTACAACTCCCATGATCCCTAGCTAACAGGACCAGTGGTAAGGGATGATGGGAATTGTAGTCCAAAACATCTGGAGGGCCAAAGTTTGGGGATGCCTGATCTAGGGACCCACAGAGTTACAAATCTCTTTGGCATCCTGGAATTTAAACGAACAATTCATGGCACAGGGGTTTTATCTGAAGAGGAAGAACCATCCAAGGACGATTAGGCAGCCACCCTTGCACTCAGTGGCCAATGCAGCCAAATTTCAGTCAAACATCCTACCAACCTGTGGGAAGCCCATAAAGCAAGACATGAATGCCACGAGCATTTCCCCGTTTGTGATCTCTAGCAACCAGTACTCGTTATGACCTAACCTTATCCACCACTCGTTTGCCCAACACTCTTTTTACAGAGCCATCCAAGTTGGCAGACATTGTTAAATCTTGGGGTGGTGCATCCCGCAGTTTTAACTAAGGCACAGGGCAAAGCAGTGCTTCCTTTTTTTCCTGTGCTGAATCGCCATCATCCAGCTTCAGGGGTTAATTCTGGCTTCAACTGATTATCATAGCTGTCAAGTTTTCCCTTTTCTCGCGAGGAAGCCTATTCAGCATAAGGGAATTTCCCTTAAAAAAAAGGGAGAACTTGACAGCTATGCAGATTATGAGAGAGGGAGAAAAGCTTCTATCCACTTTCTCTACGTTGCAGAAGGAGGAAAAACCATCTATCCACTTTCTCTACGCTGCTATCATGCCTAATTTACTTGCCTTTTTGCTCCCCAAACGCTGCACCGTTCGACGCCTACTGCCTACAGGCTTGCTGGAGGTTTCTGCTCTGGGCCATTGTGGGAAGCTGTTTGGCTTCCCGTGGCACAGGATGCAAATGTTTAAGCTTATCCTGCTAAAATTTCGGGCGCAGATAAGACCTGCGCACCTCCGGCTACTGTTCCCTCACCCCACCCCCTCCCTGCCAGGGCGGAGTCCCCCCATGGGACGCTGACATCACTGCCTCTCTTTTGCCGGCCCCCGCCAGCAACACTCACCTCCTCCCCTTTGCTGAGTCGATCCACTAGCATGTGCCTGCAAGAGAAAGAGGGAAACCGAGTAGCGTTCAAACTCAAGAGCAAGCAAGGAAACAGAGGGTGGAAGTCTGTTTCTCCATTGCCCACCCAATGCTTCTCCAGACTGTCCAGGATGACCAGAATTCACACAAGAGGGGAGGACCTTGAGACAGGCTTAGCTTTGAGCTTTCCTTCCCTTGCTAGCTGGGAAGTAGGTTGGACTGAAGGTCTCCTGGCAAACAGGTTCCGATTTGCCAATGCTGGATTTGCTGGTCGCATAATCCCAAACTAATCTGGGAAGGACAGGGCTTTGAATGGCAGCTTTAAGTTACACTAATAATAATAATAATTTATTATTTATACCCCGCCCATCTGGCTGAGTTTCTCCAGCCACTCTGGGCGGCTTCCAACAGAACATTCAAATGCAACAATCTATTAAACATTAAAAGCTTCCCTAAACAGGGCTGCCTTCAGATGTCTTCTAAAAGTCTGGTAGTTGTTTTTCTCTTTGACATCCGGTCGGAGGGGGTTCCACAGGGCAGGTGCCTCTACCGAAAGCAGGCCCTCTGCTTGGTTCCCTGTAACTTGGCTTCTCGTAGTGAGGGAACCGCCAGAAGGCCCTCTGCACTGGACCTCAGTGTCCGGGCAGAACAATGGGGGTGGAGACGCTCCTTCTATCTGCATGGTCTTGGGACACCAGAGATGCCCTTCTCTGATCAGTGCCCCAGTACACAGATTATCACTCACAGCTGTAGGCTGGGTGCACAGGTGCAACTGTGTGCGAGGGTCTCTATACGCTCACCTGCAAAACAAATGGCTGGTGCAGTGTAGGGAGCCCCCGCCCTCAAATTCAAATGAGTTAAGGGAAACTGCATTGATCAAATCTGAAGCTGGCCCTACTGTTTCCTCCCCGGTTCTAGCCAAGGCAGCTCTAGCATCCAGCATGCTTACCCAAAGAGGAACCAGTCATAGGCCACAGTCAGATAAAGGATCTCCGCAGGTTCCAGGGACGCATGGATCAGCCCATCCTAAGGAGCAAAAGACTGACAATACATCACAAATGACAATGACATTCTGTCCTGCATTTCCCCCTGCAGTCGCGCGGAAGAGAGACCCAAACAGGTTATAAGCCAAAGCACTGTGTTCCTATGACTGAGAAATGGTTTCTTGTCAACGCAATGAAGCTATGCCAGCTCTTCTCTCCAAAGCTATGTCATATGCAATCGAGACACAGGGGAGCTCCAGATTGAAAGCAGTTTTCAAAAAGCAAGCTTCTCGTCCTCAGTGTTATACGAGAAGAAAAGCCATGACATTTTACAAACACCATGGGACAAATTTGACACCCAGAGTTCTTAAGAGGCACCCCCTCTTTTTTTGCTCCTTCTCCGCCCTTCCTGTCACCTCTCATTCAAGAGATTTCCCCCCTGCATTTCCTGACATCCCAGTTTTATCATCAAATGAAAATTATGCAAATGCAATAGACTCAATGCACTTTTGCTTCAGCGAACATAATTTGCTCCTGCTGCGGAACAAGGAACGGTAACGAAGAATAAGGGATGTGGATCAAGGAATTTAGTTTTTGGAGAGAGAGAGGGAGAGAGAGAGAGATTCTGGCCTCTAAGGTCACAGGGAAGGGAGGAGTAAAAGTTTCAGTTATACACAGCCTAGAAACCAAAATGGGAGAGAATATTAAGTTTAAGGATTTCGGGGGTCCACAGCGGGGGACCCTTCACCTGAAAATAAAGGTCACACAAACCAAGCCAAGTGATTCCCTTGCCAGTCTGGAGGTACCAGCAAATGCTTGACCTCACTTCCTTCCCTGCCCCTCTGGAATTAGCTCTGTATGGAGGCTCTAGCAGACAAGTGCAAGTGCAAGATTTTAATTCAGTGCAACTCAAGTTGTCCCATATCCTCCAGCCCCCTCTGTCCCCAAAGGCAGCCCTAATTGTTCCACAAACCCCCATCTTCTTCCCCAATCGAATAGCGGGGCAAGGTGTCCTCAGTTCTGAAAGCTGCTGCCTCTTCTAACCGTACCAGCAATGCAGAAAGCGCCCCATGTAATTTAACATGCTGAACGTTGTGTTTTCTATTAGCAGATTCGCGCATTTGAAGAAGAAAGCGGGGGAAAGCATCACTGCAAGAACCACAGATGTTGCAAATCCAGTTACGAATGAAAAGCGACCGCCCCCTCTCCACCCACCCTGCCCCCGTCCTGGCTGCACCCCTTGGCGACTGCCTCGCCTACTGAAACATGCCCATTGGTACTCACAGCCCACAGGGAGAGGCGCAGGAGGGAGATGAAGAGAGGCGTCCTGTCCCAGCCGGATATACAGTGTATCAGGAGCCCACTGTCATCTGCGCTGAGCCAGCAGGAAGGCAAAGGAAAAGGCGGGAGGGGAAAAGGCTGTGTTAGTTGCATGGCATTCAGGATGAAAAGCCCCCCGGGGCACCAAGGGCTCCGCTAGCCCCCCAGGGGATGCAATGGCATATGGCAGGCCAGATGCACAAGGCACAGCGTTCTCCAGGGACGGGCTCCGCAAGGCAGGCAACAAGAGACTATATGAAGCTTGGGGGACGGAGGAAAGGAAACAGCAGAAACACCCACTGAAAATTTACTGAGTTAGTCCTGTGGATTTAAATACTGTAGGTCTCCACTATGAGTAAAATTCAGCCAAATACAGGTGAAACTCGGAAAATTAGAATATCGTCGAAAAGTGCATTTATTTCAGTAATGCAACTTAAAAGGTGAAACCAATATATAAGATAGATGCATGACATGCAAAGCAAGATATGTGAAGCCTTTATTTGTTGTAATTGTAATTATTTGTCGTTAGGCGGGTCAATTATAAGTGGAATGCAATCAATGAAATGTAATAGCAATGTTTATTTTTGTTTTATTACTGTGGAATCTCCAAAAGAAAGCATTTGTAAAAAAATAAAAGAAAAATAATAAATAATAAGTTGCAATACTGAAATAAATGCACTTTTCGACAATATTCTAATTTTCCGAGTTTCACCTGTAACTGCCCTGTATATTCAGCCCTGGTGAGCGAATCAAGAGGTGTCAGATGGGGAGGCAAGTCGGCTACAGGGGCAGAGCTCGCAACCGGCATCTCAAATCTCACCGAGCAAAGCGAAATGAGAGGCCTCTGAAAATATACAGAGTGGCTGCGTCCAAAAGTCTCAACCACAGAAGTTTCACGAGAGCTTTCTTGGGAGACATGCAGGGTGCACTGTGCAAAAGGAGGCCAGAGGCGACAGAGCCCTTCATAAGGTCAAATGCTTAGGGAGAAGCACTATGCAGCCCCCCCCCCCCCCCGGCCACTCTCTACTCACACATCTCTCACACGCTCAGATTATTGAAGGGGATGCCAATATTTAAGTCTAGGACAGGCATCCCCAAACTGCGGCCCTCCAGACGTTTTGGCCTACAACTCCCATGATCCCTAGCTAACAGGACCAGTGGTCGGGGGAAGATGGGAATTGTAGTCCAAAACATCTGGAGGGCCGAAGTTTGGGGATGCCTGGTCTAGAAGCCCAACCCTCAATTCCCCTGCTTTTAGCCATGAGGTTTCTTCAAAACTCTCTCTCTCACTCTCTCTCTCACTCTCTCTCTCTCTCTCACACACACACACGGTAGTTTTCTAAAGTAGTCAAATAAGCCATCCCAAAAAGGTACCCTCCCCGCATTTCCCACCTTCTCCATAACAAGAAGAGAACCTCACCGTCACCATTAATAATGGAGATCAGGAGCTTCAGGTAGTTCTGTGTCTGTTGCACCAGGTCCCAGCTCTGCAGGGGAGGGGAGGGCAATACAATAAGTGAGAAAGAGAGGATAGAGGAAAAAAGAGAACAGATGAAATAAAGTGATGCGTATTGGAGCATCTTTGCAATCCTGCTCAACACTCATTACCTGGACCACTTAACCCGCATTTTATTACCTGTGCTAACCTGCTTCGTTTCTACATTTTGTTCCCCCATGAAGAGGCAAGTTAGGGAGGACTGGCATGCAAGTAAGAAGTGGGAGACTGCAGAGCCGCCTTTAATTTGCAGGAAACCATTTCTCTGCAGCAGCTCTCATAGAGCCCTGCATGGAAGATGTGCATCTTAAGCTCTCTGTTCTTAGGGGCAGACTCTTAAACCTCTCCACTTGCCAAGTACCCCAAACGAAATTTACAATGCACTCTTACTACAACAACAGCAACCACCATCTTCACCCATGGGATCACAAGGGAAAGAAGGCTGCATGCTCTCTAGGTCACAACGCAAACGTTAAGGGGGGAAAGGGCTACTTTGGGAAAGGCAGAGGCTCTGGTGGGCACATGCATCTGCAAGACCTAGAAAAGGACCCCCTGTTTTCATTTTGAAAGAAAGATGGAAATGTTTCTGGTCTCCGTGGTAGTGAAGCCAACTGGTTTCTGCAGGAGGCTCAGGAACTAGAACAGGGGTCGGCAAACTAAGCCCGTGGGCCAGATCAGGCCCACTTGCCTTCAGGATCTGGCCCGCGGACTGTTCATGGATTGACGTGGGGATTCTGTTCATTCGTGCTGTGCCATTCCTCCCCCCCTGCACCATTCCATTCCCCCCTCCTCCCTCCCTCCCATCTCCTGGCTTCACCCCGGCCTGCCTAGAGGAGGAAGGGGGCTGGGCTGAGCTGGCTGAGTGCCATTTTAAGCAGCCCCTCTCCAGAGACAGCCCTTTTGCACCACTGATCCTCCCTCCACCACCGCCGCCCTGGTGCTCCTGTGGCCCAGAGAGCGGATCGGATGAGCTCGCTCTGCCTACCCACGAGAAGCAGCAGCGGTGGTGGTGGTGGTGGCAGCCCCAGGGAAGGTAAGCACAGCTGCTGGGGCTGAGGATGGGGGGTGGGGAGGAGAATTACTTGCCCCCCTCGCCTCTTCTTCCAGCTCCTCCCCCCCCCCCGGTGCTGCTTCTCCGGCCCACCACAAGGTCTGAGGGACAGTGGACTGGCCTGCAGCTAAAAAAAAATGCCGACCCCTGAACTAGAACGTACACAAACAGGCCTTCTCTTCTCTTCCCTGTGCTCCCTCTAAAAGAACATGCTACACCACCCTTTTCCTTGTCCAAAACCACGCAGAGCCCTGCATGTTGCAACTTTAGTCAGGTTTGCACGACTGTAACCCTATAAATCTTTCAGATTAGAGCTCCCATCAGCTCCAGTCAACACGGCCGAAAAGTGAGGGATGATGGAAGCTGGAGTCCAACACCATTTAGAGAGCCCCAGGGTGGAGGGAGGCTGGGCTTAAGTACATTCAAGAAAAGGGAAGGAGAGAAAAGTAATCAAGTAGTGGCGGTAGCGGATTTTGTATTTAAGGTTGTATTAAGCTGGGCTGAAGTACAGCGATGTGCCCAAGCCTTGATAGCTCAGCTGGTTAGAGTGTGGTACTGATGACGCCAAGGTTGCAGGTTCAATCCCCATATGGGGCAGCTGCATTTTCCTGCACTGCAAGGGGGCTGGACTAGATCATCCTGAGGGTCCCTTCCGACTCGATGATCCTATATCTGAGCAGGGACCTATCCTGCAAGTTCGACAATCTACTTAGTAGATTGCCACACAATGCTGCAACTCTTGGTCCAGCTGCAACATCAGTTAAATTGGGACGTTTGGATTTGAAGCAAAGCATGGAACGCTTGCGTAACTGGGGTTTGGTTTTTTTTAAGTACCCCAAAAGAAATTTGGAAACAAACTTCAGAATGCAGTGGGAGGAGAAGGAAACAGAGCTCTAATTTCTGACTCATTACTCAATTGTTCAGGAGAATTTGGTTCCTACAGAATCACAGAGTGCATTCAGGACCCCCTAAAGTAAAGAACTGTTATAGCCCAGCAGCGGAGCGCATTCTGAAACATTGATTAGAGTCTATGAACGCCCTGCTGCGTCCCGACCCACTTCAGCAAGTGACCCCCCCCCAAAAAAAAATTGGGGAAGCTCAGTCCATGAGCTCTTCACAGCGGAAAACAGATACAGTGTGTGAATAACAGGAGGGCCTTGGAATGGGCAGGAGAAGGGAAAACCGCTACCCTCCAAGGAACAGCACCCTCCCTGAGTAATTGGGGTGGCTGGGCCAGAAATTTCACAATGCGCTGGTCTCGGAACGACCCCACCGAGCTGCCTGCAGAGTCCTAACCCACTTTCAGCAACTGGCATGGGATTGGCTCAACAAGATCCCAAGGACAGCAAGTCAGGAGGGAGAGGCGTCTTCACGCCCCCACGGATGTTATCAGGCAGTGTCTGTCCCCCCGCCTCCTCCCCACCCCCAAGATCCTGTCATGTATAACTCAGAGGTGACTCGAGAGAGCTAGAAGACAAACACAACAGGGATCAATCAAACTTTGGGAATGAAGAACGGCTGCTTTGGTCAAAGACTAGAAAGGGCATCCTCTCTCACCCAATTTGCATCACACTCGGTGACTGTGGAGAGCGAGACACACGCACAGACAGATTCTAGTGGTGATGGGCTGGGCTGGTAAAGAATGGCACAACTCGGAATCCACCATACAAGTTTATATCCTGGAGGTTAGCGCTTTTGGAAAACTTTCCACTGCAATTCTCTAGTGGTTGGGGTTACGGCAATGCACTATATGTGGGGCTGCCCTTTAGGCGGACACGGAAGCTGGAGCTAACGCAAAATGCAGCGGCTCATCTGCTCACTGGGAACAGCGATCCCACATTACCCCTCTGCTGGAATAATTCCACAGGCTGCCAATCAGCTACCAGGTTAAGTTCAAGGTGCTAGTTTTGGTGCATAAAGCCTTATGTGGCTTGGGGCCAGGTTAGCCTCCCCCCCCCCAACCTGGAGCCCTGGACTGACTCCAGCTACAAAAGCTGAGCCCGCTGAACAGATTTCTTAAGCCAGGGTATTGTTTAGGAGTTTCCGTTGAGTTTTTGTTGTTGCTGCTGCTGCTACTGGTATTAATTCATTTTACCTTTATTCCTAGATCTTATTATGACTTATGTGGAAACTGTGGTATAGCTTTTGCTGTGTTTTCCTTATTGCCTAGGACTACTTTTGTTGTTGGCAATGATGCAATCATGTTGTAAGCTGCAATTGAGCGTGGGTCTTACATACGATGATGAGACTCAAAAGGTATTTTCAGCTTTTATATACCCAACCAATCATGGTGGCAGATACCCTTTGAAACTCCCCCACTCTTAGCTGCCAAGTATCCCGTTTTTCACGGGAAACCCCCGGATTTTAATCCGTTTCCCGCTGTTCTCCCGAATGGAGAAAAATCCCAGAAATCCCCTGGATTTCCTACCTGTCAGGGAACCTCCATTTTGGGTGCTGCTCTGCCCATGTGTGGGCCCCGGAAATAGGGCAGAGCGACACTGGAAGTTGCTTCTACGCATGCCCGGTGGCCATCTTGGTGGTGGCCGCATGGCGGCGGCCGTCACCAAGATGGCCGCCGCCATGCAGCCACCACCAAGATGGCCACCGGGCATGCGTAGAAGCAACTTCCGGTGCCCACACATGGGCAGAGCGGCCCCGGAAGTTGCTTCTACGCAACTTCTGGTGCCGCGCTGCTGCTGATCCTGCATTTTTCAGCGGGAGACTTGGCAGGTATGCCCCCACTCCCAACACTCCCTTTTTCAAATACAGCTGTACCTTGGTTGTCGAACGGAATCTGATCCAGAAATCCGTTCGACTTCTGAAAACGTTCGACAACCAAGGCGCAGCTTCCGATCGGCTGCAGGAGCTTACTGCACTCAATCAGAAGCCGCGGAAGCAGCTCCAAACATTCGGCTTCTGAAAAACGTTTGAAAACCGGAACACTCACTTCTGGGTTTGAGGCGTTTGGGAGCCGGAACGTTCGACTCGCAAGACATTCGGCAACCAAGGTATGACTGTAGCCTTCTAAATGGATGTCTTTATCTCACTTGGTCTCTGTACTGCACCTGAATTGATTTTATGTATGTGCTGTTGCTATAAACTGTTTTTTCCAGGGTGGATAAAAATCAATGATTTTTTTAAAAAAATCAAAAAAATCGGATTTTTTTGATTTAAATCGGATTTTTTTGATTTAAATCGATTTTTTTGATTTAAATTGGTTTTTTTTTAATAAAATGCTTTTTGAGGAAAACATATTACCATCCAAAGGTTATTCCATCATGAAATAAAGATTAGTTTTTTAATTTTGTAGTATAAGGTTGTATATGTTTAATTTTGGGGGTAAATAAATTCCATTAATCCATTCACAATGTCATGCTCTTCCAGAGGTTTTTGTAAGATTATTGGGCAGTTTCTCTGCCTACAAGATATTATCACAGGTACTTGGTTTACTTTTGCAGTTCTCAAAACTGAATTTGACTCAACAGAGATCACATGCCTCTTCTTCACAGCAAAAATGTTATAACATGAACAGAGTTGAGAAAAAGACCTTAATCCTATTGTTCTACAAACCTATGAATACAGAAACAGCCCCTCCAGTGTTAAGTTTCAAGAAGTTCAGTGAATAGAATAGAAACAATATTTTTCTAATTGTTTGGAGTGGACAGTATTTAAGTTTTTCATGTGTAGGCTGGGCTGACAGTCTAAGTTTCTTAAAATATATATATATTGTTTTTGTTTAGCCAAATTAGTTAACAAACATGGATGTTTGTTTAAGCAAATAACATTTGCTGAAATGTTATTGTTTCAGTTGAATAAATCTATTTAAATTGTTATTATTAAGGTAATGATTATTTTTCTCCTTCCTAAGTACAACAGTAAAGTTGTCCAAATATGAATGATTAACCTATTAAACTGGGGATAAAAAAAACTAATATCATAGAATCATAGAATCATAGAGTTGGAAGAGACCACAAGGGCCATCCAGTCCAACCCCCTGCCAAGCAGGAAACACCATCAAAGCATTCCTGACAGATGGCTGTCAAGCCTCTGCTTAAAGACCTCCAAAGAATATGAAAAGTTGTTATTCTAAAAATCTTCATCTACTTGCATATTAAAGTTATACCAGCAAGAATTAGTCTTTATGATTTAAATCAACTATGATTTAAATCAAGCCTTACTGACTAGTGATTTAAATCGTGATTTAAATCGTGATTTAAATCAGTTTGATTTAAATCAAATCCACCCTGGTTTTTTCTATAATAAACTTACTCATACAGGTTTTTGTTCTATTGCAAATCGCTTTGGGATTCCTCATGGGAAGCAGTTTATAAATTAAATGAATGATAATAACAGCACTCATGGCTACGGCAAAAAGGGGGGGGGAATGGGGGCAGCACATTTGCACTAACAAGGTACCTAAGGCAGAAATCTCTTTACAGCCTGCTTCCTTGCCCCACTAATATAGATCCCTGTGGTGCTACTGCTTCAGGTTTGACCAAGCCTTTAAGAAAAAGTGCCTCTTACGCTAATAGGCTTCCTTGGGCTCAATTGTGAACTGCCCTGAGATCTTGTGATGAAAGGCGGTATTATAAATAAAGATAAATAACAACAGTAATAATACAGGCACTGGCAATTAGCATCTGTAGCACTCTGATCAGACTCGGGCAACTTCTGCCATTTAAGTTTTCCACAATTCCAGCTATTAATGATAAATTAACATGTGCCGTTAAGGGAAGACGAGGAATACTCAGGAGAAATGATTTTGAGGAGATATGGAAGGTGTTTGCAGAATTTGTACTGTTAAAACGGAAAAGGGTCAAACCATTGCAAGCCGTGTTGAAAATTTGGGAGGTTGGATAGTTACAATGGAATGGTCTCGGAGGTGGGAGGCACATTTTTATTCTTGTTTATTTATGATTATTACTTTGTCAAATTTACTTGACAAAGTAATAATCATACTTGATTTACTTTCTTAAGGAAATCAGCCCTGAGTGCTCACTGGAAGGACAGATCGTGAAGCTGAGGCTCCAATACTTTGGCCACCTCACGAGAAGAGAAGACTCCATGGAAAAGACCCTGATCTTGGGAAAGATGGAGGGCACAAGGAGAAGGGGACGACAGAGGACGAGATGGTTGGACAGTGTTCTCGAAGCCAACAACATGAGTCTGACCAAACTGTGGGAGGCAGTGGAAGGCAGGAGTGCCTGGCGTGCTCTGGTTCATGGGGTCACGAAGAGTCGGACACGACTAAACAACAAACAACTTTGTCCACACACAAAAAAAAAAATAGGGGGAAGAAGTTTCCCACAATTCCCCCAGAGCAATACTATTTTAGGGACGCAATACTATTTTAGGAATTTGAATGGTGGAAGCTGCAAAGCACTGATCAATGCTCTAGAAAAAGGGGGCTCGGGACAGGTGGATCCTCAGAAGTCACCCTAGACCGCCACATAAGACATATTACTGGCCATCCATATTATTGGCCATTCATTTCCCACAAATTCTCTCAACGTCTCCACAATTCAGCTCTAAACAAATTCACGTTCTGCATAGCAGGGTTTCCTTTTGTTTTTAACAACCTGTAGATGCCAATCAAGAGCATCTCAGGTTGGTGGGCGGGGACTGAAGGCCTAACCTGCCACAGGAACAGGTGGGCTATCTCCTCTCCCGCACCAAGTTGCAAGCGCCAACCGTCTGCTGAGGAATCAAAAGAAAATGACTGACATTCCGCCACGAAGCTCTCGCCGGCAAGGATGTGCCTCAAAAATGCAATTAACGGCAAGCCACGCTTGGCAGAATTGAGGTGAAATTGCAGGGCACCAGCAGAACGCTGCAGGCCGTTGCTTTGTTGTCAGCAGATTTTCAGCACAGGGCAGAGACACTACCCTGCATGTGTTGAATGTTACAGCGAATGTTATTTTTAAGGAAGTCACCTACGAGAGGTGGGGGACACAGTCCACCTAGCCTTGTAACGGCCTAGTCAGTTCCAGGCCCTCTCTTGTTTCTCTTCAAAGAAGACGCATGCTGTTCCTGTTCTGGGACATGGTGGCGCTCACACCTGCTTTAGCATGTGTCTTTGGGTGGAAGCATGTACAGTGGTGCCTCGCTAGATGAATTTAATTTGTTCCACGGGTCTTTTCTTATAACGAAAAATTCGTCTAGCGAATCCCATAGGAATGCATTGGTTTTTTTTGCCCATAGGAACGCATTAATTGAATTTCGATGCATTCCTATTGGAAACCGCGATTCGCTAGACGAATTTTTCATAAAACGAATTCGTCTAGTGAGGCAACCTCCGTTCGAAAATTCCTTTCGTTAAGCGGAAATTTCGGTAAGCAGGGCATTCGTTAAGCGAGGCACCACTGTATCTTGAAAACTCTTTAAGGCTAAGTAGGGAAGTCCTGCTTCAGAAGATAGGACTAGGACAGAAATAAAGAGAACCTTGATTCCAACCGTAAATGTTGTGTGTGTTAAAAGGAAGTGGGTGGGAAAGGGCTGGTGAGAAATACTTGGTTTAGGCATGGGAGGGAATGCAGAATGAGATCTTCGAAGACAGGCAAAAGGGTGCAAGTGAGCAACAAAAATGCCCTGGTACTTCAAGCCTGTTTCAGAACAACACATGCGGAAATTGTGTTTGTGAGAGAGTGAGAGGCAGACAGACAGACAGGATCCTCCGAAAAGTTTTCTCAAGCCTGTTTCCCAGAAGGCAGTGCAGGATGGAATCACAACTATTCAGGCACGTTTGTTGCTCTATAACAGAGCGGTCCCACCTTTCATACCAAGTGGGCCGCAAGAGTACTGTACTTCGACACAGAAGCCGCCACACACTTAATTCAATTCCCATAACGTGAATTAAAGTTCACTACTCACAAGCACAGGAGTGCTCAGAAAAGCATTCTCCCAATGCTGTCCAGATGACAGCAAGCAAAACGCGGGGTCATGCCAGATCTCCATCTCTTTGGGTGGAGCAGAACCGTTTCCTCTCCACACACATACAAGTTTCGGGCCACATCTGAGAAAGCTTCTCAAGTGCGCCTCCCCCTCTGACCTACACGCCTGTTATATACATACACAGAATGGCTTCAGCTTAATCCACACAAGGGAATTGAAAAAACCACTTATTTATGCAGGCTTTTAATGGAATGCTGCTCTCTGATAACATGCTCTTCCATCGTGAGCCTGTTTTCGCCGCGTTTTGCAATTAAAGAGGTGCCGCTCTGTGTTTTGAGGCACTTGAAACTTTTTAACAGGGTTATTTATACATTCCTGATTTAGAGTCCCGTTTTGTACCGGTTTTTCTGCTGTCGGTTTTTGTTTGTTTGAAAAGTGCCTTTTGTTTGTTTGAAAGGTAGCACATAAATTGTTTTAACAGTATTATTTTTATTTATCATCATCATCATTATTATTATGACATGCTATTCATACATTTTTTAAGAAGTACCATAAGCACTTTGGATATAAACTACTTGTCAGGAAAGTAGGCTGCAAATTTACCCTGGAAATGTTTGTCCCGGCTTGAAAGAGTACACCTGCGTACCTCTGAATACCATGGGCTTGGGACGTGCCAAGAGAAGAGCTATTCCCTTTGTGCCTTGTGTGTACTTTTCTGGGGGTTCACTATTGTAAACAGAGTGCTACACTGGAAGTAGCCTCTCTCTGGTCCAGCAGGGCTCCTTCTTAAGTGGACTCACTGCTGTTTCTACCCCAATCGGCTCAGAAAATGGCTAGAAAGGACAATGAAGTTTTGCAACTGAAGGAAGCCAAGCAGGGCTAGCTACCTGGGTGGGAGACTGCCCGAGAACCAAGAATTAAACTGTTCTCAGCTCCAGAGAGAAAAAGCAGGTAAGGTGAAGTTATTATGATGGTAGGCTCATAAGGTTATTGGGACAGGGTGGTGGCGCTCAACTCAGATACTGACCGTGAAGGTAAAGGGACCCCTGACCATTAGGTCCAGTCATGACCGACTCTGGGGTTGTGGCGCTCATCTCGCGTTATTGGCCGAGGGAGCCAGCGTATAGCTTCCAGGTCATGTGGCCAGAATGACAAAGCTGCTTCTGGTGAACCAGAGCAGCGCACGGAAACACCGTTTACCTTCCCACCGCAGTGGTACCTATTTATCTACTTGCACTTTGACGTGCTTTCGAAGTGCTAGGTTGGCAGGAGCTGGGACCGAGCAACGGGAGCTCACCCCATCGCAGGGATTCGAACTGCCGACCTTCTGATCGGCAAGCCCTAGGCTCTGTGGTTTAACCCACAGCGCCACCCGCGTCCCTTTTCAAATGTGCATGCTGTTTACAACCATCACCAACTTTCCCCCCCAGGAGTCCACAGATCACCTCTGGAAACTCTTACGTGGAACAATTACTGAAGCATCATGTCTTTGTTGATTTCCGTAGAACTTTCCCGCAAAATTGTGCCCAAAATGGTTCTCAACGTACCACGTGGAAAAGGATTGTAATTCAAAAACTTACTAGAGTTCATCGTTAACACCAGAAATAAACTAACTGAATTAAGTAGCTTTCAGTAAACAGGAAAGAGAATCACATCAACACAAACACAGAACATTAGCCATACAAAACATCCTCGTGAGTTTATGGTAGTATACCTCAAACTTGGGCCCCCACAGTTGTTGCTGGACTACAAATCCAATCATCCCTAGCTAGTAGGACCAGTGGTCAGGGGTGATGGGAGTTGTAGTCCAACACAGCTGGGGGTCCAAGTTTCAGAAACACTGGTTATGGTGTAAGACATTATGCCCCGTCTACCATCCAGGGATCAGGGGAAAACTTGGTTCTTGCGACCTGCCATCTTACCTGATACTCACTCCAGTCAATGTTCAACCGCTCGGTAAGAGAGACTGGGATGCTGAGAGGAGCATCAACATGATCCTGCAAAGAAAGAGGCACAAGGTCCATCAGGGGTAGGATGATGTGATGGAGGATGTACTATAAATCCTTTACTACAAACAGGTCTGTGTATTTTACTCCTCTATTCCTCTCATCTAAAGCTTAGCTTTGGGTCCAAGACTTTCAGCCCAAGCAGATTTGCTCGTGATTAAGTCCCTATGAATTCAGGGGGAATGTGCTCCCAAGGCCACTTGCAGCCTTAGCTGTATCCTGGTGTATCATTTACTTATTTCATTTATACCTCTTGCCTGATACAAATGGGACTTCCCATTTTATCTTCAGAAAAACCCTGTTAAGATAAGGTTAGGTTGAGAGACAGTGGGTGGCTCCAGGTACCTCCTGAAGATTCGTACCTGGGTAGCATTTGAACTCAGGTCTTCCCAGTCCTAGTATGATGTTACAGCCGATACACTATGCTGGCTGTCTCACGCCAGTTGTCATTGTAAGCCAAGATATCCATTTCCCCCAATGACTTCTCTATGCATCTCAACGACTTTCCCAGGCACTGAATTTTTCTCATCACCTAAATTGAGAATGGCCAGTTGCTTCCCACTCCTCCCATGGTCATCAATCCAGCCCTGGAGAAATTTTGACAGTCCTACAAAATTTAAAATGAGGTAGGGTCAAAAGTTCAACTCAGTTCCACATATACAAAGCAGTGTTTTCAGATTTTTTTAAAATAACACATTAACATCGCCTTCCTGTCCCTCGTTTGTTTACACACGGGAAACATTTTTAAGTGTACAGTGCCAAGCCTAACAACATGTATCTCATTCCTGAGAAGCCCCAATGACTAGATGGCACAGGCTTTATTATGGTACCTGCACTACTTCTACATTAATAGACATATAGTGCTCTAATCATGAGAAGCAGGAGTTCTGCTATGTACTGCACTATTCTGGCTAATCATTGGCAGTAATCTACCCTGTTCTGGGCACATTTTAAGGAAGGCACTGACACACTGAAGCATGCCCAGAGTTGGAAGACCAGGATGTCTAGAAACAAGGTCTTATGAGAAACATTTGAAAGATCTGGGTATGTTTAGCCTGGAGAAGCAAAGATTAAGAGGAAACATGTTCATCTTCAAATATCTGAAGGGCTGTCTTCAGGCTTCCATCTTTCCTATTTCATTCTGTCTTTTTCTGGGTCTCTGCCCCAGTCAGCATTCCGTGTCCACTGAGCATGCTCAGTCCCCAGAAGATGGTGCAAATTTGTTTTCCCGTAGAACAAATGGCTGGAGTCTGCAGGGAAGGAGATTTCGGCTAAGCACTAGAAGCTTCCTCCTGGTAAAAGGTGTTCGACAGTTGGACAAAGGCTGGCTTACGAAGTGTCTAGCTTTTCCTTCAACAGATCTATCTATCTATTAAGATGACCCCCAAGGTCCCGCTCAGCTCCACACGTCTCTGAAAAAGCCAGTTTGTGTAGCAAAATATGCCCTTCTGCCCCTCCCAAGACCAGCCTGGTGTGTGGGGGGAAACATCATTGGCTGCCTAGAATACAGAAGCTGGCAATCCCTGCCTAAGTTAATGGCCCCGTTTCTCCACAATTAAGCGGCTTTCAAAGCCTTCCTCCTGAGCTGCGAATCCTGATTTATAGTGGTTCATAAGTGCTGAGGAAAACCACTGTGGAGTGTGGCATTGCACGCCTGGTAGCTTTCACAGCGACCGTATTTTACCTGCGTTACGTCTTCCTGTTGCGAACCGCGTTACTGTGGCGTCTTTTTCTATGGGAGGAAACGAGCCTCTCGGCTGAGTGCTTCCAAAAGGATTTCTCAGAGAGGACCGTCTGAGCAGCAGCGGGGATGGGGAAGGAGAGAAGCAGCAAATCCCCAAACTGCTGCAGAGTCTCGGCCCTCTTGTGGCTGCAAGTGCGAAGGTGGGGCTGTCTGCGACGGTGCCGCCAAGATCGGCAATCACCTGAACAGACACTCTCTGACTTTCAGGAAAATAGCACCGAGGTTCATCTGCCCCGGGAACACCGCCCTCTGACCTGACAGCTCCTTCCGCCCATTCCCTGGTGAATGAAATGAATCTTTTTAACTGCTCAGGGACAACCTCTACACCAATCTGAGCCTTCTCAGGTTTGTGTAGCCAAAACAGATGCACAAAATCAGCAAGGAAAATCCTAAGGGGGAGAACCCTCCCCCCCCATAAAAAAAGCCCAATAATCCCTTAATAGCTCAAGTATCATGGAATACTTGATACATCACCTTGCCTACAAAGGTCTGTATAGTTAAAGCTATGGTTTTCCCAGTAGTGATATATGGAAGTGAGAGCTGGACCAAAAAGAAGGCTGATCGCCAAAGAATTGATGCTTTTGAATTATGGTGCTGGAGGAGACTCTTGAGAGTCCCATGGACTGCAAGAAGATCAAACCTATCCATTCTTAAGGAAATCAGCCCTGAGTGCTCACTGGAAGGACAGATCCTGAAGCTGAGGCTCCAATACTTTGGCCACCTCATGAGAAGAGATGGTTGGACAGTGTTCTCGAAGCTACGAACATGAGTCTGACCAAACTGCGGGAGGCAGTGGAAGACAGGAGTGCCTGGCGTGCTATGGTCCATGGGGTCACGAAGAGTCGGACAAGACTAAACGACTAAACAACAACAACATCATGGAATGTTGAGGTGGGAGGTGATAACTAGAAAGGGAAGAACACACTGGAATAGCTAACAGGAGGACACAGAAACACAGACATATGCAAAGGGTCAAATGAACCATCTTACTGTCTGGATAGCTTCACAATGGACTACCCCTCACCATTTTATTTTTAAGAAAAAGGGGGCACAAAACAGCCCACTGAGCATGTTCATCAGGCACAGAATGCTGATTTATCTGTTGAATTACCTGCTTGTTGAGGAGAGGACCCAGGGAGGGAAGGGATGGAATAGGGCAGGCACCCCCAAACTCAGCCCTCCAGATGTTTAGGGACTACAATCCCCATCATCCCTGACCACTGGGGTCCTGTTAGCTAGGAATCATGGGAGTTGTAGTCCCAAAACATCTGGAGGGCAGAGTTTGGGGATGCCTGGAATAGGGAATATGGAAACCTGAATTGCAGTGACCCCCTACTTGTACATACTAATGGGTAACTCATTCGCCAAGTTACAATCCTTATGTAGCCAAAGCATAACTATCCACATACAAGAGGGCTTGGGGGGAGGGGGGAACCCCTGGGCACTGCAAATGTGTGCAAAAAACTGAGCCCCACTCCCCAAAAGGAGAACCCAAAAGAACCCAGTGCTCAGTGGCCACAGAAACCAAGTGTTTGGGGCCCTTAGAAGTGAAAAGGAAATGGAGGAGCCTGGGAAAGCTGTAAACCCCCCTTGTTTCACATTCCAGGGTTGAGTCCTAGCACTGGGAACAGATGCCTGGGCTGGACTCTGGCGCAAAAATTAAGCCCGCGAAAAGATTCCGGTGACTACGTAGAAACAAACACCAGGTCTCTGCTCCCAAGGTTGGTTCGCAAACAGCTTGGGCCATCGGCAAAAACCAAGAGCCCTGGAAAAAGTTTATCTTGGAACAGCTCCGCGGCAAGTCTCCTTCATGGCCTGCCCCCGTACCTGCTTCCAGTTAAAAACAAGCCCTTCCGCCCGGTAGCCCCGCTCTTTGTACTCCTTGAAAAATTCACAGCCTGCATGAAGAGAAAAAGGAGAGGGTGAGAGGGAATCCGTGAGTGAACGTGCACAGGGTAGTATCCAGACTTGACTTCCCACTCAGCAGGGTGGATTTGATTTAAATCAAATCAATTTAAATCACTAATCAGTAATACTTGATTTAAACCATATATTTTGTTACAGAAAGACTCATTCTTGCTGGTAAAATCTTAATATTTACAACCAGATGAAGTTTTCATTTTTGGAATAATAAATTTTCAAAGTAGTTTTTACAGCTATATCAAAAATTACTGATTTGGTTATACTATTAGAAATACATAGACAGATAATTATGAAATGATTGTGAGGTTTAATAAGTGAACTGTTTATATTCGGACTTTTCCGCTGTACTTTACTGGAAGGAGAAAAATAATCATTCCCTTAATAACAATTTAAGCAATTTATTTAACTAAAGCAATAACATTATAGCATATGTATCCATATGTTTGTTAAACTTAAAAATAAATAAAAAATTAGACTGAGTTTTAGTACACATGAAAAACTTATTTCCTGATAAATAGCCTTTGTAACCTAAATAGAAAACTATCTTTAGAAAGATTTTTCCTCCAGAAGCATTTTATTTTTAAAATACAATTTAAATTTTTAAAAAAATCCATTAAAAAAACAAAAAACAAAAAAGCCATTGATTTTTATCCACCCTGCCACTCAGCCACTTCTGAGTTAGAGGGAGGATATACTCTGTCTCTCCTCCAGAATAGAGTCCAGAACAAGCAGTGCGTTAAGGGCTAGAGCTGGGTGCTGGGTCAAAAGAGGTCAGACAAGCAGTCAGCCTGGTTTGCAGCAACTAGGCTGCAAACCATCGCCGCCGCCGCCACCACTCCAAGGGGTCACAGGAGGCTCAACGGCAAGCAAGGAAGCAGGGACTGGCAGCCCTCTCCAGGCAGCAGGCAAGGAACCTGAAACCAGCCAAGGGAACGTGCTCTCAAACTCTGCCCCAGTGAGTGCATTTCATGCATCAGCACATGGCTCTCATCTACCCGCTTCCACACACCCCACCCCGCCCCCCAAAGCTGGTTCGAAAAAGAGAGAGATTCTTGAAACGGTGTTTGCTGGCAAGGGAGAAGCCTGAAATCCCCTCGCCTGGAATAGCTGGCAGTGAAGAGGAGGAGGCCACAGGGCAGGGAACACGGTTCGGGACACATTGGTTCTTCAAACCATGTTTTAAAGCATTTGTTCCTTAACAGTTTGTATTCCACAACAGAAATATTCACGCCTGCAAAGCGATATGCATGCCCAGAGGTTATTTGTATGTAGCTGTCAGAGAAGGTTGCGGCTACTCATGAGTAAAGACGCTCCACTCCGTCGTTTCTTTCAGAGTTTTATTGTGCATACTATTTACAGTGCAGGAGTATCGGGCGACATGACTGCTCAGTCCGTATCAGAACCTCGCAATGGCTATATATAAAAGGATGTCATATAGAGGAGGGAGAAAGGTTGTTTTCTGATGCTCCAGAGAAGCGGACACAAAGCAATGGATTCAAACTACAAGAAAGAAGATTCCACCTAAACATTAGGAAGAACAGTAAGAGCTGTTCGGCAGTGGAATTTGCTATCAAGGAGTGTGGTGGAGTCTCCTTTGGGGGTCTTTAAGCAGAGGCTTGACAGGCATATGTCAAGAATGCTTGGATGGTGTTTCCTGCTTGGCAGGGGGTTGGACTGAATGGCCCTTGTGGTCTCTTCCAACTCTATGATTCTATGATTCTAATGGCTTCTTCCTGGTCTTCGCCCAGCATAAGAGCCTGGGGACCCCAAAACGCCGCCCCCTTGCCCTACGGGTCGTAGCGCGCCTCAATCCAGGCGTCGGGGAAAACGGCCGCCCTGTGTCCAATGGCTGTCTCAGCTCCTCCTCCCCTAGTTCTCCCTCAAGAGTGGTGCAATGGCTCTGTAGCATACGACAGCCCTCTCTCCACTCCGCTCACTTCCTCTCCTCTGACTCGCTACTAGTGCTGACACTGGGTGATGAGCTGGTGAAAATGATGGGTGGGGGCTCTCTGTAAGGAGACCCCCTGACAGCCATATGAAAATGTCTTCGGGTTCCTTTGGGAAGAAGGACCGGGTGTCTGTTTTTAATCATCATCATCATAATAAATTTGTTTGTTTGTTTGTTTGACTTATGCCCCACTTTTTTCTCCCAAGGAGCTGAAGGTGGTGTACAGAGTTCTTCCCTTCATTTAATTCCCACAACAATCCTGCGAGGTAGGTTCGGGTAGCTTAGGGCTGAGCGGTAGGTAATGACTGGGCCCAAGGTCACCCAGTGAGTTTCATGACTAGTGGGCATCTGAACGCGGGTTCTTAACCACAACAGTCTCTCAGAATGAGAGTGCAGCTCCTCTCCAACCATGCCATACATTTAAAGAACTCCTTTGCCACTTTAACAGTCACGTCTTCCTCCAAAGAACCCTGGGAACTGTAGGTTCTTAAGGGTGCTAACCTTGCAAGTCCCCAGCTCACTCTTGAACAAACTGCAGTGCCCGAGATCCTCCAGGGCTGCTGAAAGTGGTTTAAATGTTTCGAGTGGATGTGACTTTAAGCTAGGCTATATGAAGCATACTGGGCATGCCAAACTGGGACAAGGTTTGGGCCAGTTGCGATTAGAGCATCATGCCGCTTCAATTCAAAATGGATTCTCATATAAATATATATGTATGTATGTATGTATGTATGTATGTATGTGTGTGTGTATGTATGTACGTACACACACACACAAAAAAGGCACTTCCTAGATTGGTTTGAGAAGCCTTCAAAAACTTTAATAAAAAAACAACCTTGGCAATTACAGAGCCATGTTCTGGTGGTGACAATTCACCCATGGCTTGATGCAACCTTAATTGGAACACTCCCAGTGTGGGTCCCCCATCCATTAGAAGATGTTGAGCACCTAAGCATGTGCTCATCCCCCCCCCACGTAATGCCTCTCGAGGAACATCCCACAGCATTTCAAGACTTTGCAGAGTTTCCAGGTCAGCACCTGCTTGCCGTGAGTTTCTTCGCAGTTTCCTAGCAGCAGAAACCCAGGCTTGGAAATAGCAGGGAGGGGAGGGGGAGCCTGAGTTCCAGCATGGCGGGTAAGTGGCGTTGCCAAATTCAAGGACGCATCCTTCCTGCAGTCACCCATTATCCCGGCATGCGACATCCATTTGCAGCAACATCCATTTTGATGCGCTACTGGCTACCGGTACGTTCCCGGGGGGGGGGAGGGTTGTGGGAGTGGGAGCGTGGAAGGGCAACACAGACCCAGTCTAAAAGCTACGGGAAGAGACAACAGACTCTGACTGAGGAGCCTTATATTTCCAGAGTTTTCTCCCAAAAGACTAAAGAGTTCCTCCATCCAGAGATAAGCAGGGACTACTACGGTACCTCTGATAAGAGACTGTGCAATTCTTGAAATATGTTGGGTGCAATAAAGAAACTGGAACACTTTTGTAAATGAAAGAGGTGATTTTATTCCGCACCCCTTAAGAGTTTTGCCTCCTTGGATATTGGAGGTGCTCCTATTTGACTGTGGGAGAAACCACTCATTCTGCCCTCTTCCCAGTAGGAAACCTTTCCCCAACCTAACGGTCCTCAAGGTGTTTTGAACCACAACTCCCATCAGACCCAGGGCCAGACATACTGCATTGGGCTGGGGCTGTTGAGAGGTGTAGGCCAAAACATCTGGAAGGAACCAGGCTGGGGAAGGCTGCACTAGACAGCCGTGCGGAATTGCTGCTCATCCCCCAGAACGCTTCCTTCCTACCTGGGTACGGGATGGAGAGGAGGGTGAAGTCTGCATAGCGCTGTGCTTTATCCACCTTCTCGGAAGACGTCACGCTGAGGAAGGAAAACGGAGAAATGCACGACACATGTGTGAAGCTGGCTGGCATAGTGTGGCAACCGTGGGCCAACCTCAACAAAGTCAGCCCAGTTTCGCCTGCTGCTCCCCACCCCCCCACCCTGAATAATCTCAGCATTTCACCAACATGTTTTAAGTTTACAGAGAATAACTGCACATTCAGGATCTCCTTCCAATTAAGGTATGAGCTAGTCTTTGTGCTTAATTATCCCATCTGGCATTCTTTTTCTTTTCTTGAAGATTACAAAGCAGTACCTGGCTGGATTACCCTCCACGCCTACTCTCCAATAGAAGTTTGTTTGTTTTTAATTTTTATGAGCCTGGGGTGGGGAATTAGAAATGGCATCACGCTGAATGCAGAACGCCACAAGCCAATTTCATTTATGAAGCAAGCCAAGTTTTTTAAGCTCATGGCTACCAAGGGGCAGGCATCCTGCCAATACCTGGAAGAGCTCCCTGCAACAACAACAACAACAACAACAACACCCTGCCTAATTAGGCAAGCATTTTATGGCAGAGACTGATCAACACACTGCACACAAGGACGGGGGGGGTCACTTTTGAATGTTCCCTCACCCCATACAAAACATTATTCCTGCACATAGTGAGCAAACTCAGAAGAGAAAAGTTCAGGGTAGTCTTCTCCCTGACATCCCTATTTTGCATTTTATTCTATGGGACCATTAAAAAAAAGATTAATTTCCTCACCCGTTTGCATTCTGAAGTGCTGCAACCTGGCAGTCTATCCTTGCATTATGTGCAGAACAACTCTCTGCAACCACCCTTCAGGATGCTCTATGCTAGAGGAAAAACAAACCTGGGCCAAAAACACAGAGAGGCACTCGGCACATGCCTCATTTGGGGGCTCTTTCCAGCAAGGCAGGAGAAGAGAAGCCAAAAGAGAGATAACGACCCTAGGGACGCCTGCTGAAAATGAAACCTGGTTGCTATATCCAGATAGTAGCAATAACTTGGCTTCCTTTACTTTTTTAAAACTCATTTCAATATATTTTTATCCCACCCCTTTCTCTGCAGTAGGGATGGGGAAACCTTGATATGTTACTGAACTCCAACTCCCATCAGCCCCAGCCAGCATGGCCAATAGTCAGGGATGATGGGAGATGCAGTTCAATATCTGGAGTGCTACAGCTTCCCCGTCATGACTCTACCCTCCTGTATTTATCCTCACAATACTGCATGAAGGCAGCTGAGGCCGAGTGATAGTGACCTGCTCACGGTTAGTTACTCAGGAAGCTTTAGGCCAGGCATCCCCGAACTTTGGCCCTCCAGATGTTTTGGACTACAATTCCCATCTTCCCCGACCACTGGTCCTGTTAGCTAGGGATCATGGGAGTTGTAGGCCAAAACATCTGGAGGGCCGCAGTTTGGGGATGCCTGCTTTAGGCAAACAGTGAGAACTACTGTGGAGTATCCCTGATCTAAACTGACCGCGGTCCTACACCTGCTCTCAGGAGCATCCTTCACCTGCAGTGCTTCTCAAAATTTGCCGGCAGCCAATTGGGACGCACAACACACAAATGGCACCCATACTTACTTCAAACCAAACTTCACTTTCTTGTTCTCCACCATCAAGTCACAGATGTACGCAACCGACAGGTACCTCAAGAGCTTGATGTCATGACCTCGGACCTTGTCGAACAGCTGCGAGTCTGCATTTCTGAAATACAGGACAAGGGGACGAGGTTTTTCCACCCCGAGGAAGAAATGCAGAAGGCTCACATTAGCAGAATCGCGGCATAAGCAAGTCCGACAAGCTAACACAAAACGCTTCACACAGCAGTCCTAATGCTCTACAATGGCCAAGACCAAGGACATGATAAGCCGGGTGATTCTCCTGTGCAAGACCCGTTGATTTCAACGTGGCTTTTGCAGGAGAGCTTCCCTGATGGATGGTGTCCCAGCTCAGTAGTAAAAGCATCTGAAGAACCTCTTTAGGAAAATGGGTTACATTTTTTTATCCAAATCTCTGGAGGTTCTTAGAATCATAGAATTGCAAGAGACCACAAGGGCCATAAAGAAGGCTGGACTATGAGAGCTGGACTATGAGAGCTGGACTATGAGAGCTGGACCATAAAGAAGGCTGATCTCCGAAGAATTGATGCTTTTGAATTATGGTGCTGGAGGAGACTCTTGAGAGTCCCATGGACTGCAAGAAGATCAAACCTATCCATTCTTAAGGAAATCAGCCCTGAGTGCTCATTGGAAGAACAGATCGTGAAGCTGAGGCTCCAATACTTTGGCCACCTCATGAGAAGAGAAGAATCCTTGGAAAAGACCCTGATGTTGGGAAAGATTGAGGGCACTAGGAGAAGGGGACGACAGAGGACGAGATGGTTGGACAGTGTTCTCGAAGCTACGAACATGAGTTTGACCAAACTGCGGGAGACAGTGGAAGACAGGAGTGCCTGGCGTGCTATGGTCCATGGGGTCACGAAGAGTCAGGCATGACTAAACGACTAAACAACAACAACAACAAGGGCCATCTAGTCCAACCCCCTGCCAAGCAGGGGGTTTCTTGTAAGGGAGCACATCTACTATGAAAACGTACATTGATTTAGGTGTCCTGTCCTAACTCCTTATTCTGGGGGTGGTTCTGTAGGGGTTACTGAGAACTCCAAAAAGGTCCCCAACAACTTCCAGAATTAAGGCCTCCAGAATTAACTGGGGGGGGGAGCTAAGCCAAACCACTTATACAATCAAATTTAGAAGTCACACACATCCAACACTGCCCTGTGAGTGGCAAACAAGCAGGTCCTTGAGAGAAGATTTTAATTGGCCTAAAATTACCAGAAGGAATAATCTTAAAACTGCAAGCTATGCACTAACAATGGAGCCCATTCTGCTGATGGGTTTTTAAAGTTTTGCTTCAAACTGTTCTTTTGATCTTGATGAAGTCTGAAAATACTTTATTATTGATATTTCTATGCTCAGATTTTAGGACTGCTTTTTATGAGTTGTTCTTCAGTTTTGTTTTAAATTCTATTGTGAAGCACTTCCAAGTGCCTTACTGTAGTACAGCCAGGCTATATGTTTGTGGAATAAAAAAAAAACCCCAAACAAACCCAAGAAGAAATATTGGCAGCAAATGTGTAGGACTTGCTCTCAGTCCACCTCCCATACGATCCTTCCTCCACCCCACCCCACCCCACCCAAACTCTGCAGCCCAGAAAAAGCATCATTGGACTGGCCTGTTCTCACAGAACACCAAACACTGCTTTGCGACCCACAACAGCCAAGTACCTCCCTGCCTCGAGAGAGATGAAATTATGGAAGTGCAAATTTTTCTGTTACTGCAGCTCCATGGTGGCAGGAAAGGTCCCTCTTACATTTTCTCCCTGCCATGCCAGCGTAAAGAAGAGTTTGGATTTGATATCCCGCTTTATCACTACCCGAAGGAGTCTCAAAGCGGCTAACATTCTCCTTTCCCTTCCTCCCCCACAACAAACACTCTGTGAGGTGAGTGGGGCTGAGAGACTTCAGAGAAGTGTGACTAGCCCAAGGTCACCCAGCAGCTGCATGTGGAGGAGCGGAGACACGAACTCGGTTCACCAGATTACGAGTCTACCGCTCTTAACCACTACACCACACTGGTGTAAAGCAGATCCATGAAGGAAAAGGAGTCTAAACTTTGTCTGACATATTTGTAGGTGGTTGGGTCAAACAGACCTGTAGGCAGAGTCCTCTTCTGACATGTCCTCTGTATCTGCCCAGGCATCGTCTGTGCCCCCTGCAAAGAAGACACCAAGAGAAGTTCAGCATATTGGTAGCCAACAGCCTCTGCCCTAAACAGTTTGGGTCAGCTGGCAGAAGAATCTCAGCACTTCTCCCACAAAGCATGGTTCTGGACTTCCTGCGTGTTCCAGTAATGTAAGATGCTGTTTGTGATGATGAACGAGTCCTAAGATCACCAGGTTCGTCCCACGTAAGCGACTCGCTTGCCGCCTCACAAACTGGAAGGATACTACCAACAGGACCAGCTTTATTACAGAGCTTTTCCCTTCAGCCCCACCTCTCGTTTCACTGATGGGGAATTGCGGAGGGTTGGGAAATTGCTCCAAGGTGATGCAGACCCCCAAAACGACCCTGCGAGGTAGGCTAGGCTGAGATATTGCAGCTAAAATGACACAGATTACAGCACACTGGCACTCAATGACTTCATGGCTCTGAAGAGATCAGAATCCTACGCGCATACGTGAAACATATCGAGTCGATAAGGAACGGGTGCCTGCTTCCTGCATGGTAAAGCAAGTGGTGCTAGCCATAAATCAAGACTGTTCATTTAGTCTAGGTGAAGAAATTGATGCATGCAGTAACACTAACAGTTTCAACTCTTTATTTAAAGAAACAAAACAAAAGACAGGATTGGGGAACTTTTTTGGCCCGGTGGGCCAGATCCTTATCTGCTCCCACCTCATGGTATAGCTTTACCTGACAACCACCTGACATCACAATGATGTCAGATGATTGACATGTGGCCTCTCCAGCTCACATGCTCAGTGCTTCCCAGACACCAGGGACAGGGCTGTGGCTCAGCCGCTTTCTGCAGAGATCAGCAATGCAACAGAGATGCCTTCAGGAAACTGAGTCATGCAGCGGATCCTTTGCAGAAAGCTGGGCTGCAGTCATCGGCCATCAGCACAACTCGGTGACACAGCCAATAGCAACAGGCATGACCTCACCACCCTTTTAGCTGATGGGTGGGGACTTCAATGCTTTCTGCAGCGATAAGCTGCGTGATCAGGGTGCCCACAAAGAAGTCTGTCACGTGGCCAATCCAGTTGCACCTGTACCTGTACCTGCCCTACACTTGACTCCTCATATGTGACGTCAGCTGTGGGGCAGCTGGGTGTGGTTTGGGGGAAACAGCCTCGCCCAACAGATTGGGACCTGTGCTGGACCAAATATGACCAGAGGTTCCCCACCCAAGTTAAAGACCTTAATGCTGTGATGACCTCCTGAAGGTGTACGGGCAATCAGAAAACAGGGGAGGGGAGTCTTAGCATTGAGTGCAGCTCCCCGTAATTAAGAGGACAATTATCTAAATTTCATATTTTGCATAACTTGAAAGTTGGAAATCAGAGTTTCTTTGTGCAACATGTAGCTCCCTTGGCCCAGAGGTTTTGCTTCGTTTCTGAAATGCAGAATCTATGCAGCAGTGTCTAAGGAATGAAAAAAGCCACCCTGGTCTCAGTCCTCCTGTGTGACCAGGGATTCCCGCAATTGCTTCATCACTTAAGACATGCAACGAAGATGCCCTGGGGAGCAGACTCCAATACTGAAACAGGAAGCCTCTGCTTACGGAGGAGCTTGCGGACCCAAAAGACAAGGCCACAAATGGTTACCACCACCTGACAATACCCTTTGCGTATTCCTCTCCTTGCAGAACTTGCCAGCTTTGGCTTTCTAGGGAACATGAGTTTGGTTTCCGTTTTGAACTAAGCCACTGTCCTCAATGGCAGCTCAAGCCTGCTGCTCACACCCATTTTCAAGGACGCTCCCCCAACTAGCGTTATAAAACAGAGATAACACATGGCAACTATTATCAAACCAACACCTCCCTTACCTGAGAAAATGTAGTTGTATCCTGTGCGCCCATAAAGTTCCCCCCACCCCGCCAGGGTGGCCGATCGGCATATATGCTGAGGAAAGAGAGAGATGCAACAAATGACCATCAAAGCACAGAGAAGCAATGGACCCCCCTCCTCCTCCCAGCCTTTTCCCATTCCGAATTCAAGAGAGTCTGGGCTTTGCACTCATGGTCTGCGCTGTGCCTTCCGGATGGAGGTCTGCATGGCTCACAGGTCAGGCTTAATTACTTCCCAACCCTCTGCTAAGCTACATTTCCCCATGATTCTACTTTGCACCACTATTTGCAATTCCTTTTTAACTAATATCAGCTGTGTGCGCTTCATTAGCATGCTCTTTGAACCGTCTCTCCCCCAAACCGTTAATGAGCGGGATTAGGCTGGTCCCTGCAGGATCCTCTTTAAGTTCACCTATCAGTAGCAGAGCCGAAACAAATCTGCAAGTTACCGAGCAGCTTATCAAACGCGTCAGCCCAGCCTCAGTCTGCACAGGTGCATGCCCGCTTGACTTGGGAGCAACAAAGAAAGGTTGTCAAGAGACTGTTGCACCCGCTTTCTAGAGCCTTCTGCTCATGGGTGAAGGCACCCTCCAGTAAAATCGTGCGAAAGCTACAATGAGACATCCACATAAGAAAAGCAAACCATGAAAGTCAAACAGCTTTACCTTGCCCTTGTAGAGGATGACGGGGCAGACAAACCGCCCTCTGCACCTGGCCATTTTACTGCGGTGGATGAGGTCTTGCAGCTTGCCAACTTGGACGGTGCTCTCGAATCTATTGGAGGCAAAACAGGCCATTACCTGCACAGGCACCAATTGCAGATTGGAGGGGACAGGTGTTGCCTGGATGTGCTTCCCAGGCTACAAGTGACTGCAAAATCTCATCTTGGCATACATTCAGTGAAAAGCCTGATAGCTTCTGTCATCTTGTTTTGAAGCCAACAGCTCAGGGGGAATGGGGGTGGGGAGAGACTTCCACTAACCAAAGGCTTGGTTTTGTTAACTCCACAGCCACCAAGGATGTGCACCTCACCTTTGACTGTCTTCTTGTTTAAAAGGCTTAGTGGCCACAAATATAACAGATCCTGGATCCAGACTCAGATTAGCTAACAAATAGAAGGAAATTTTAACCCTGCTCTCCCCACCAGCATTTGTTTAGTCGTTTAGTCGTGTCCGACTCTTCGTGACCCCATGGACCAGAGCACGCCAGGCACTCCTGTCTTGCACTGCCTCCCGCAGTTTGGTCAAACTCATGTTCGTAGCCTCAAGAACACTGTCCAACCATCTCGTCCTCTGTCGTCCCCTTCTCCTAGTGCCCTCCATCTTTCCCAACATCAAGGTCTTTCCCAAGGATTCTTCTCTTCTCATGAGGTGGCCAAAGTATTGGAGCCTCAGCTTCACGATCTGTCCTTCTAGTGAGCACTCAGGGCTGATTTCCTTAAGAATGGATAGGTTTGATCTTCTTGCAGTCCATGGGACTCTCAAGAGTCTCCTCCAGCACCATAGCATAGCATACGTAAGTAAGTAAGCAAGCAAGCAGAGAGATGGCAATGGCTACAAGGCTGGTGGCCTTACCGAGGAGAGACCCAAATGCAGATCTCCACAGTCTAGATCAGGTTTCAATTTGTTCACCACCACTAATATCAGACACCGATTCAGAACTGATAATGGTTTCCTTGGAGTTGGGTGGAAAGGAGACACAGGGTGTCATTTGCATACTGATGAGACTGAACTCCAAATCCCTGAATGACCTCTCTCGGTGTTTTCATCTAGATGTTGAACAGCACGGGAGACGAGATGGGAGGACACCCTAGAAGCCTCCCAGCGCCACATTCTTGAACTGTCCCTCAAAGTGGTACTGGAGCCACCATGAAAAAAAAATGATAAAAGTTCCACCCCAGTCAGGTGGTCTGCAACAGGCATCCCCAAACGTAGGCCCTCCAGATGTTTTGGACTACAATTCCCATCTTCCCCGACCACTGGTCCTGTTGGCTAGGGATCATGGGAGTTGTAGGCCAAAACACCTGGAGGGCCGCAGTTTGGGGATGCCTGGTCTAGAATAAATGGTCAATAGTACTGAAAGCCTCCCAGAGGTCCAGCAGAACCAACTAGGACATACTACCAAAGTCGTCTGCCCGACAACCAGGCCTTGAATGCCATCTTTTTTTGACAATCCAGTAACATCTGGAGCAGAGATGTGTTCATATGCTCAAGCACATTGCCCAAGAACGGAAAATGAGTGAGCCTGGATCCCTTCTCAACAAAGTGGGTATTTAATGGGGAGGCAGGATGAGGCAGGATCTGAGGATTACCAAAAATCCTGGGAAGGGATCTAACACACCTCCAATGCCACACTTTCCACTTTGGTCTGAGTACCTGCTGCTTTATTTCTGGATAAAAACAAATCCAGCATTTAATAGGCACCAATTGGCCTGGATCATCATATCTTGGCTTCATAAACAGAGATACGCCTAAACCTTTTGCCTAACTGCTCCAGCCTCATACCACCTCTTCCCCACCACATAATACACAATAAGACAGTAAGTCTTCAAATTAAGCCTAGTTTCCCATTTCAGTGAAATCTTTCACAAGCCAGGTTGTTAAACCTATTTAGGCCTGTGGTTTAAGATCCTGGCTTGTTCCAATCTGATAACCATTGTTTCCTGGTCCAGATGAAATGGGAAACTGTGGTTAGTTGAAGAATTCCAGGTTTAATTGTGGCACACCAAGGAGGAAATCAGCGGCACATAAAGTCAGTTGGTGAGTACAGTCATACCTCGGTTTAAGTACACTTCGGTTTCAGTACTTTCAGTTTAAGTACTCCGCGGACCTGTCTGGAACGGATTAATCCACTTTCCATTACTTTCTATGGGAAAGTTCGCTTCAGGTTAAGTACGCTTCAGGTTAAGTATGGACTTCCAGAACCAATTGTGTACTTAAACCGAGGTACCACTGTAATAAGCTATGGCATGATCACCTGAATGTAGCCTGCATAAGAGAACACAAGGGCTAAAAATTCTTCCCCCAGGGAGGACTGTATTTGCTATATGAATTCAAAGATGGGAGATGAAAAGAAGAGTGAAAGAGGAGCAGTTGAGGAGAAATACGGTAGCTTTGCCCATGAAAGGCTTCGCTGACTACACGATTCTTGAGAGACACTGGAGAAACAGTGGCTTGATTGAGAGACTCTCCCAAGGTCCAGGGGAAGGAGCACGTGAGAGGCGGGGTCAACTGCAGCCAGTTCCCAAGGAATGCCAGTTAACACTTGATGGTTTCAAATTTATTCCAGTAGGCAGATCAAAAGATCTGGCCCCTCACTCTATTACCTTAATGAGGCTTAAGTTGGCTCCTGGTCCCTCTGTATTTAATTCAAAGGTTCAGCCTGAGTAAGCAACTGCGATATATGAAGCACAAAATAAGCTGTGATCCACCCCAAACCACACATCCCCACCCCCTTCCATCACCGAGACACTGCACAGGATGAGGTTCCCTGGTACAGCATCTGGCTCAAAGCTTCACCTTAGTGCCAAGCACTCTCAAATGAACTTGTCTCGCAAGAGCTACTCTGGTTCGCTTGAGTGCCTCACAGTGGCAAAACGAAGCTTTCTGACAGATACACTGCAACTCCACAATATTCCAGATAGGTCTTTAAAATGTCTTTGCCAACCTGCTGCCCTCCAGATGTTTGAGACTTATAGCCCAAAATGTCTGGAGGGCCAAAGTCTTCCTTGAAACGATCACCTTTAACAATCCACCTCTCAATTTTTTGCTACCGCCAAAAATTGCCCAGGGGAGGGGCAGGGGGAGAGGAACTCATCTACAAGTTAGACCAGGCATAGGCAACCTTGGCTCTCCAGATGTTTTGGAACTACAACTCCCATGATCCCTAGCTAACAGGGCCAGAGGTGAGGGATCGTGGGAGTTGTAGTTCCAAAACATCTGAAGAGCCAAGGTTGCCTATGCCTAAGTTAGACCAAATACTAGAGATACCAGATGTGCTGCTTTCCTCACACTGGACCACCTCTTGCATCAGGCGCCTGCTTATAAGCCCCTTTTGCATTGCTGTTGTTGAAAAAAGAAAAAGAACAAGAAGCATATTCTATGTATTGTGTAAGATGATTTTTTTGCATCTAATTTTGCGTACAGTTTGGCTGTTTTTAGAAACAGCAATGCAAAAGTGTTGAGCTGCATGTAGTGCGATATTTCTGCATCATATAATTTTATGTATATGCTGATAACACATATGTATTTTTCTCCACTGTTATAACGTATTTTATGCATTATAACATATGCTTATAATTGGTGCTTGGCACTTTAGGAAACCTGGACGGCCTGTGTGCATTTAATAAGGGATGCAACAATATGAGAATTGTTCTTGTTTTTAGCAGGATGGGGGAAGTTGACAATATTGAGGATCAAAGCAGGTTTTCTAGCAACTGGTATGCAGAAGTATTGGAGGCAGAGCACAACCATTGTGGCTACTAGCCAGTGCTAGTCTCATCCTCCATGAATTTGTCTGATGATCGTCTCTCAAAGCCATCCCAGTTGGTGGTCATCCAAGATAACTGCCCCATCCTCCTTCAAGTACTCTGATCCCAAGCCTGCTTCGGGGCTTCACAAAACGAAATAACCAGGAACTTTGAATCGCGTCTGGAAATAATCCTTCTATTTTGCACCAGCAGCCAATGAGTTGTATAATATGACCCCATTACATACGATCCCTGAACTGTAGCTCTTGCTTATTGGGGGTGAGCAAGTGCCTTTCTCTCCACGGATGTCGGCGTAGCGTTCGTTAAAAAAGAAGAAGAAGAAGCACGGAACATTTTGCGCGGCACAGCTGCCGTTTGGGCACCTTCTCTATGCGTTCCAACCTCGGGGACAGGAGAAAGGCCCTGCCACCTGCCCAGCCAGAGGGTGCCAGGAACACACATCCGGCCACCTAATGGTGCCAGGGAACTGGACGCTTTTGAACTCGCGGCTGCAGTTCCCTCCGACACACAGGAGAATGCTGCGGTTATGCCAGGCAGGAGCCGGTGCCCAGCCGAGAACCGTGCCCAAAGCGCAATGATTTTATGCCAACTCCATTAAAGTTCCCAAGCCCTCTTAAAAGCCTCTGTAAGCCAAGGGGTTGCTATGGCAACCCAGACCCCTGCTTATGAAAAATACATAAAGTACAACATTTCCAGTTTTGCATGTTTTTTTAAATTTTAAAAAACCCTCTTTTAAGGACGAGCGAGGAAGCAAGTACCGCCAGCTTAAAGTCCCATAGAATATTCTATTACCCTGTGCAGTTCACACATCCAGCCCGTAAAACAGTCTGCTTTATCTGGTCACGTAGCTGCTGCTGCTGCAGAACCACCCCCTGCCATTAAGGACAAGGGGCAAAGCAATAACTCCTCCAGGGGGGTTCACAGAACCACCACCACCACTGCCCTGCCCCATTCAGTTGGATGGGCAAAGAGGACCATGATAGCCAATTCCCTGAACACATGGGGCATGTATGTGCAAAGGAACAGTAAAGGTAAAGGGGCCCCTGTTCATTAGGTCCAGTCGGGACCGACTCTGGGGTTGCGGCACTCATCTTGCGTTATTGGCCGAGGGAGCCAGCGTACAGCTTCCAGGTCATGTGGCCAGCATGACAAAGCCGCTTCTGGCGAACCAGAGCAGCACATGGAAACGCCGTTTACCTTCCCGCCAGAGCAGTACCTATTTATCTACTTGCACTCTGACGTGCTTTCAAACTGCTAGGTTGGCAGGAGCTGGGACCGAGCAATGCGAGCTCACCCCATTGTGGGGATTCGAACAGCCGACCTTCTGATTGGCAAGCCCTAGGCTCTGTGGTTTAACCCACAGTGCCACCCGCGTCCCTTAAAGGAACAGTAGAATGCTCAAAACCAAATCAAATCAATTTAAATCATGATTTAAATCACTAGTCAGTAAAACTTGATTTAAATCATTATCGATTTTTTAGAGAAAGATTCATTCTTGCTGGTATAATCTTAATATTTACAACCAGATGAAGGTTTCATTTTTGGAATAATAAATTTTCAGAGTTGTTTTTGCAGTTATATCAAAAATTACTGCTTTGGTTATACTATTAGAAATACATTGACAAGATAATTATGAAATTATTGTGAGGTTTAATAAGTTAACGGTTTATATTTGGATAACTTTTCTGCTGTACTTTACTGGAAGGAGAAAAATAATCATTTCCTTAATAACAATTTAAACAATTTATTTAACTAATACAATAGCATTATAGCATATGCATCTATGTTTGTTAACTGATGTGGTTAAACAATTTAAAAACAAAACAAACTTATACTGAGTTTTAGGTAAAGGGTAAAGGGACCCCTGAACCATTAGGTCCAGTCGCGGACGACCCTGGGATTGCAGCGCTCATCTCGCATTATTGGCCGAGGGAGCCGGCGTACAGCTTGCGGGTCATGTGGCCAACATGACTAAGCTGCTTCGAACCAGAGCAGCGCACAGAAACGTCGTTTACCTTCCCGCTGTAGCGGTACCTATTTATCTACTTGCACTTTGACGTGCTTTTGAAGTGCTAGGTTGGCAGGAGCTGGGACCGAGCAACGGGAGCTCACCCCATCGTGGGGATTCGAACCGCCGACCTTCTGATCGGCAAGCACTAGGCTCTGTGGTTTAACCCACAGCGCCACCCGCGTCCCTAGACTGAGTTTTAGCACACATGAAAAACTTAAAACAAATCCTTATTTCCTGATGAATAGCCTTTGGACCATAATGTAACTTAAATAGAAAATTATCTTTAGATTTTTCCTCCAAAAGCATTTTATTTTAAAAATCCGATATTTTAAAAAAATCTGATTTACATTTTTTAAAAATCCAATTCCCCCACCCCCCCAAAATCATTTATTTTTATCCATCCTGCTCAAAACAGAGGGACAGGTCAGAGGTGGGGAATCCGTGGCCCTTCAGAGAGCATGGCAAATGGTCTGGGATGACGGGGATCCAGCTGCAGAGCAGCAGAAGAGCCATAGCTCAGTGCAGAAGGTCCCAGGTTCAACCCCAGCATCTTCAGGTAGGGCTAAGCAAGAGCCCCGTCTGACATCCCAGAGAGTCATTGCCAGCCAGTATAGACCAGTGGCTCCCAATTGGTGGTCCATGGACCCCCTGGGGATCCATGAAACCCACCCAGGGGGTGCTGTAGCACCATTCACATGACCCAAAATATCAGAGAGGCCTAGGACCCTCGTACTTACGGGACCGCCTCTCCTGGTATGCCCCGCAGAGGACCCTCAGGTCCACAAATAGTAACAGCTTAAGGGTCCCAGGCCCTAAAGAAGCCAGACTATCCTCCACAAGGGCCAGAGCCTTTTCAGTGATGGCGCCGACCTGGTGGAATGCTCTGTCCCATGAGACTAGGGCCCTGCGGGACTTGATCTCCTTCCGCACGGGCTGTAAGACAGAGTTATTCCGCCTGGCCTTCAATTTAGCCTGATCTGTCACCCCTTTCTCCTTTCCTTTTTTTTTTATGAAGAAACCCTTCTGGGTCCCCACATCAAAAATTTCCCTGGTCTCCTTGCTGGCCTTAGCAGGACTAACTTGGCCAGTTGCCCTGGTGATGCTATATTGATGTGTATTTTACGTTGTTTTTAAGTTGTCTTTGGTTGATGTTTTATATTTGTTGTTAGCTGCCCTGAGGCCGGTTTCTAAACCGGGAAGGGCGGGGTATAAATATAAAATTTATTATTATTAACATTATTAACATTTTCACAAAGGAGGGGGGTCCATGGATTGGCTTTCAAAAAACAAGGGGGTCTGCAGTACTTAGTTATTTCGCAACCTCTGGTGTAGACAATGCTGAGCGAAATGGATCAACGGCCTGACTCTGCCCAGGGCAGCTTCCTGTGTTACTTATGAAGCTAGTAGCTAGTAGCCGCAAAGCTCTTTGAAGTACTGGCACAAAGACAGCTGTCTACGTTCCTATCCTTACTCTGTTTTTCAAGCAATCGCCCTGGCCATGTCCGTTTTTGCTTTCTGGGAAGGAGGAAGGTAGGTTTTGAGGAAAGGAGCCAATTCTGATTTGTGCAAGAATGCATCATAGGGCAGGGTTGTTTTTCCTTGTCCCCCTCAGCCCTTCCTCATTTAAAACAGGAACTCTTTAAAAAAAATTACAGTAGTTGCCAACGGAATTGCAGTTAATAATAATAATAATAATAATTTATTATTTATACCCCGCCCATCTGGCCGGGTTCCCCCAGCCACTCTGGGCGGCTTCCAACAAAACAGAAATTCTAAAATACAGAGATCCATCAAACATTAAAATTCAGAAATCCATCAAACATTAAAAGCTTCCCTAAACAGGGCTGCCTTGAGATGCCTTCTAAAGGTCTGGTAATTGTTGTTCTCTTTGACCTCTAGTGGGAGGGCATTCCACAGGGTGGGTGCCACTACCGAGAAGGCCCTCTGCCTGGTTCCCTGTAACTTGGCTTCTCGTAGTGAGGGAACCGCCAGAAGGCCCTCGGAGCTGGACCTCAGTGTCCGGGCAGAACGATGGGGGTGGAGACGCTCCTTCAGGTATACCGGACCGAGGCCGTTTAGGGCTTTAAAGGTCAACACCAACACTTTGAATTGTGCTCGGAAACGTACTGGGAGCCAATGTAGGTCTTTCAGGACCGGTGTTATGTGGTCCTGTGGTTCATTCATTTGTTCTGCTGTTTCACTACAGATCTGGATATCTGGATCTACATGAGCTGTTTGGCCCCTCCAAGATATTTATCAGCAATATATTCATTCATTCATTCATTCATTCATTCTCTCTCTCTCTCTCTCTCTCTCACACACACACACACACACACACTCCCCATCCCACTAGCAGCTGGGATGATTCAGTTCTTCTGCCAGCTAAGTAATCTGCAAATGAAAGTAGGGTGGATTCTGGATTGCAGCAGCAGAATTTCCAAAGCAAGGAGGGAAAAGGACTATATGATTTGGTCATAGAATGAAGGGCTGAATCAGTTCTCAGCTTATTTTGGATGGGGAAGATGGGAATGCGTTGAAAGGTGCCTTCTGCCTCCCCCACCACAAAACGAGCACTAACGTTCTGTTTGCAGAGAACCCTGCAAGCATTTGTTGGCGTGCGCAAAGTATCTGAGCAGAGCTAGTAATCCCTCACTGGCGTCGGAACTGGGCAGGGTTTGACATAAACTCTTAAGAGCTGCTCACGGGAAAATGGAAGGACGAGCAGCAGCCTCTTCTCGAGAGCCAGTATGGCACAGTGGCTAGGGTTCAACGCTTAAGGCCAAGGAGATGCAGGTTCAAATTCCCTCTGAGTGACCATGGATCATTCACAAACGCTTTCATCCTTACCTGCCTCACAGGGTTGCTGTAACACAGCAGTGGGGGAGGGCACACACCATGGATTAAAAACCCGGAATCAAGTTTAAATTAGAAGCGGCAGCTGTAGTTTTGATATGCTGTGCAACCTATTCCATATTCCGCTGGTCCTCCTGTCTTCAGTACATGGAGCTGTACATGGCCAGATTTATGAATGTCATAAACAAGGTGTATTCTCACCCCTTTTCTTGTTAATTTGTTTTTATCAGATTTTCCAGAGCACATTCAAAAAACAGATTCACATGCTCCCCCCCAATCAATCAAAACCCGGTCCCACTGTTATGGCAAGCAGATGATACGGCCTTATTATCATTGACTAGGATAGGTCTGCAACGTCTTTTACTCTCCCCGATTTCCTATTGTGAAACCAATAAGCTCTCAATAAATTATGAGAATACCAAAAATTCTGGTCTTCTCTTCCGGAAATTAGAGAAATGGAAAATAAGAGGGCAAGAAATCCAGCAAGTAAAGACGCACAAATATCTCGGAATTTTATTCCAGAGCAACTCAGGTTGGCCAAACCATCGCAGAAGTGCTATAAAGCAGGCAAAATGTACTCCTCAGCAGCAATTCGCTTTTATTTTCAGAAAGGTAGCCGATTTATACCAGCTGCTATTTACTTTTTTTCAAGCGAAAGTGTCATCCCAGCTACTTTTTGGGATCCCAATATGGATAATGCAAGATGAGCGTCGCAACCCCAGAGTTGGTCACGTCTGGACCTAATGGTCAGGGGTCCCTTTATCTTTACCTTTATATAATAGTGATTTAGATAAGATACACTCAAGTTTCTTGAGATGTATCCTGGAGCTCCCAAATTCAATCAAGTATAAAATTATGTGTGCAGAACTAGGAATACACACGATGGAATACTGGGTGTGGGCAAGCATTATAAATAAAATACTGGTTGTGTTGCCATTTCCGTTGCCAGCCTTCAAGTCTGCTTTAGGGACTCTTATAAATCTAGATGGTTCCAACTCTTACATAGCAAAATCAGATCTACTGGTATTGACTTGGAACACTTGAATAATTCAAGTAAGCAATATATTTATCATAATATTCCAATCAGATTAAGGGACATTGAAAAACAAAACAATGAGTCAGCTGTAAATAAATTTTGCTCCCCCAGGTTTTATGGTTTAAATACAACAGGTAACAGGGGTGCTTATATTTCAAAATTAATAATTCCAATCCAAAGCAGGGCCTTTGTTAGCCCGACTGAACGTTTCCCCCTCAGCTTTTGTCAAGGGCAGAACATATTCTTTTCTACTGTCCATTGTACAACCAGCTACGCAAACACGTGTTATTGAGCTTTTTGAGTAGTCCAACATCATGGCACAATGAAAATATCAGATTCTATCTCTCTGACATTAACCTGGAAGTAACTGAAAGGGTGGCTGAGTTTTTTATCAATAGTATCTCTCAGAGCGGTGAATGGCACTATTTAGCAAGAAGAAACGTCAATGAAAATATTCGTTATTACATATTTTTAGACTAGCCCCAAGAGATATCAGGTAGCAAAGAGCTCCACGGCTGCACTGATCTAAGCCCTGGAAACGGGTCAAGAACTCAATGCCATGGGTGAAAATGCTAATGTCTGAAGATCATATCAACATCATTTTGCCATATTCCCTACAGATCTTAGCCTGCCAAAAATGGCTTGGCGGGCCAGCCTCAGAAGTTTGGCAGGACTAATTGGGCCCGTGGGCTAGAGATTCACAAGCACAACCCTAGGATATATAGGGGGGAAAGTATCTTATAGGGGGGGAAAGTAAGCATAGGAAGATTTTCCAACAATAACATTGTCTGGAAAAGCCACTTCACCGTTAATAAACTCTGTGCCCTTAGCTAAACAGGCAAGGGCAAATGGAGTGCAATAAGCAATGCTGGGAATCATGTTAGCTCCTTTATGATACTGAAGTTGGTGTTGGGGCAAAGCAGGTGAGGTGTGCAACACAGGAGGAGGAGAAGCGAAGCACAAAGCTGCAATACAGGAAAGTAGTGTTCCCTCCCCGAATACTTGCAGAGCAGAGTGTTTTAGTGGTTTGGTTAACCAGGCAGGATGCATCATGGTTTGGCAACCTCCCGAAATACCAATCCAAATTTGAATTAAATCTCCAATAGGAAGTTCGAATAAAAACAAAGCGTCATTCAATTGACGCTGCTGCAGTCTCCACCTCTCCTCTCTCAGTGCAATCTCAGAAAGAGCAGGCAAAGGTTTGGTAGCTGAAGAGACAAGTTGATGCATTGATTCAGTCCAAGAACCAATACTTTTGTCAACTCCTGGACAAGACAGACCTCCTTTCCAACACACTGAATTTTGCAACTCGCCACATCTTTCTGAGTTCTCACTACGAATAGGAGGGGACTGAAACTAAGCTCAGGATTTTTCAACTGCGTTTGCAAAATCCTCATTTCCCATCTCTTCAGGGTCAGAAGCCACTTTCTACCTTCTGATCTAGACAGTATTATCAAACGGTACAGTTTACACCCAAGTCATCGTTTTGGTTTTCAAAGCAGCAAGAAAGCTGAAGTGAAAAAACTTCAGAGGAACCAAAAGGGCAATGAAAGCTACCCAGGCATGAAAAACACGCAAACATCACATGGGTACACCCTGCAGCTGGTGGGCACATTAAGCAGCAGCACAGCTCAGCACTGCTGTGCATGAGTCAAATTTGCAAACGGAAATAACTTTACTGACTGCAGCTAGCTTAGCCATTAAAGATGGAAAAAGAGAAGTCCACCTATACTGACGAATGGCATTTGAGACTTCAGGGCAGGGCTTCTGGATGGGGATGAACTCCCTCTGAAGGAGCAAGTGCATATCGTGGGGGTACTCCTGGATACCACGTCATCGTTGTTGTTGTTGTTATTTACTAAATTTGTATACCGCCCTTCATCCAAAGATCTCAGGGAGGTTCACAGAATAAAGATACTTTAAAATACAGAATAAAACCACAAAGTTCATAACAAAAGACCAAAAACCAAACAAGACAAATAACAAAACAAAGCAATAACTCCCACCCACCCATTTTAAAAAGGCATTGGATGTCAATCAGCCAAAGGCCTGGTTAAAGAGGAACGTTTTGGCCTAGCACCTAAAAGTGTATAATGAAGGTGCCAGGCGAACCTCCC